>NC_044303.2:72111935-72415781 GCF_007474595.2 Lynx canadensis
ATTTTAGGCAGAATCATCTGAGAAAATATCGGAGGTAAAAAGAAGCCATTACAGGCTGTTGATGTCTTGTTTGCTACTTTTCTGCTCATTTTACTGCTCTTAACCCCCTAGAAAAGGAACTGAATTATAATCAACTGCAATTTATCAGTGCTAATGGAGGGGAGAAGAGACACTGGTAACACAAGATTGCAAGTAATGAGAGATAAATGTAGGGAAAAGACAACATATGAATATGTGCTTTTTAGGTATTATAAATATCTGCCCTGATAACTTTGGGATTCAACTAGAATGTCTGTGGCCTGGGATGGGGAAGGTGGTGGGACAAGACTAAGTAGGGCTAACGCAAACTTGATCATTGGCAGAGGCAGGGCGAGCCGTGTGGGAGAAAACAACAAGCAGAAAATGGAGAGCTGATTTGCGGCCAACTACAATGGAAAACAGACGGTATATCTGAGCCAGGTTGGCATATGCCATTCATTTTCTCGTTTGAAAAAATTGCCACATTACTTTTATTCTATGATTGGTGTTGCTATGAACCACCTGAAAGTAGACCTTTCTTGTTGGTGAACCCCAGGGAAAATTCACGTGCAGTATGGCTCTCAACTTTTATTTCTGTAGAAATGGACATACAGCGTGGTGCATGTCAGTCTGATGAAGGGGCCCCAATCTGGACTGTCCTTTGAAGCATGCACATGTGAAATTGGAAGACCGGCTGTGGCTGTCTGTGGGTAGGACAATGTATTCTTACCACGCTGACATCTCATTTCTATAGGAAGGCAGGGATCATTTTGCTGGATTCTGCACATAAGTCAAAATAAATCAAGATCTGCATTAGAACTGAAATCTTGATTACTTTTTCCATTAGATTTGCTTGGGCTGTCTATGCATTAGAAGGAGAGAAGGAGCAGACACAGAGTGGCAAAGAAACCTTTATTTATAATTTATTTTTTGCATTTTAATTCTAGCCAAAAGAATCAGCCATGTCAGAACTTAGGGTTTTAATGACTGAATGTGAGACAAATCTAAGCATTCCTACAATTGTTTCCCTTTCTAAAATGCTGTTTTCTGTCTTGTCCTTAACTGTCACCTATGGGGTCATGTCAATCCATGACACATGAGACACCCTTCATCCTTGAAAGCTCATACTCCAGAGTCACAGTTTCTTAATATTTGTTTGGTTAAGTGCCACCTTTCAAGACCCAGTTATTACTGTAGCCAATTAACTAGTTCACTGGCTCATGAAAACTGTAATGCTTCTGGAAGCAATAAAATTAAAGCTCAGAGCTCCTTTAAAAAGGCAGAGAGAATTGGCAGGGCTTTCTGTTGTTGTTGTAGGCATTGTTAGCTGTCCTTCATGTCTGAGAAGGCTGAGCTATCAAGAGTTTTACTGTATCCTTTGATGTATGAAGAATCCAATTCAGAGCTTACCCTGTGTACATTTTGCTGAGACCAAGCCAGTATTCAGGTTAGAGAGTAGGTATTAGCAAGGTCTTCACAGCAAAGGTTTTTTGCCCTAATAAATGCCGTAACAGAAGCTGGTTAGCTCTTTATTTCTCTTTCCTCTGAGTCCAGAATTAGATCACATTGTCCAGCCTCCTCCCCCTTGAAGTAGGAGTGTCCCTGGGATCGAGATCTGTCTGATAGAATGTGCTAGAAAAGTAATGTTCATACCTCTAGGCCTGGCTCCACGGTCTTTCTGGCATTATACAGACAAACGTGGTAACTTAGAGAATCTGGTGTTGAAGGTGATGGAGCCATGTGGTAAAAGGAGCCTGCGTCCTTGAATCATTGCTCTGAGGACAACTGTCCACTGATTTGGAGGAATCTTTATCAAGGAAAATAGACATCTGTTCTCTGAAGCCACTGAGACTTAGGTTTTATCTGTTAAATCTTTAGTTTCTCCTTAGCTGGAACTCTAGACCAGCATATGTCTAAATTTAATGCATGTTGACATTATTTTGGCCCCCTATGACAAGCGATTTTAGATTCACTCTTGCTACATGAAGGTCTGTGTATCTGCCAGAATTAACTATTCCAAATCCTTGTAAGACAGAAGTTTTTTAAAGATCAGTTAAAATTAGCGATCAGAAGGCCTCAGTATGCAAAGCACTCTGGAAGGCGTTGGGTAGGGACAATGGCTATGGAATCAATATGATACTGTCAGAGCACACGGAAACAAGGGTGACCGCATACGGTGCACACGCTCTGTAACTGAATGTTCAGAACTCAAAAACAGTGGTTACTAGAAGGGCTGGGGGGTCTGAGGCTACACTGAGCTGACGAACCAGTGCTTGAACTCTTGGAGCTGAGTTGGTTCGGGTTTCCTTCTGAGGCTGCCTCAGGCCTAGGGACACAGATGGAGACAGTCATAGCAAGAGTGACAGTGCTTTTCACCCACGGTCCCACCCACGAGGTTTTCTTGCACTCTTGCCAGAGATCTTTGTATTAGGCTCCCCAGACATACCTTAGCCCTTTCAGGCTGTTTTTGTGGAAATAAACAAAGACGAACCACATGAGGAAAAACAGGCTGTTTATTCTGGGCTTGTTAGAGCAAGAGAGGCAGTGATGGTTGCTTGCATTTGGCAGAGATTGAAAAGCAGGCAGAGGATGGGACAGCTTCACAGAGGAAAAGGGGAAGGCTCCAGGGGTGCCCTGACTGGAGGCTGCTGGCCTCAGGAAACTAGAGGTGTGTTAACTAGAACCAGAAGACCTATGCCATTGGGTTAGGGGTGCATATGTGGCTTTCTCTGGTTGGTCCAAGTTGGAAGTGAGGTAAAACAGTACAGAAGCTGTCAGTTATGAACTAAGTCCTGGCCATTTGGGGTAGGTTAGCTTCTTGCATTGTTTCTAGAGATAGCACTCTGGCTTCCTGCAAGGCTGAGTTGCAGCAGGCCGGTTTCCTGGGCTATTTACTGCAGATAGAGGGTTGGTTCCCTGTAGATGGGGGGTAGGAGGGCAGGTTGCCATGTGTTGTGGGTCAGAGTCTATTTTTTACATATGTTTGGCCGTTGCTTGTATGTATATTCAGTCTCTTATTTGTTTATTTATTTTAACAATTTATTTTTAAACAGACCTCTTTCTTCCTTGCAGAGGACAGCTGACTGTCCCCTTCCACTGTCATATTAAAAAGCTGCCCACCCTGCTGACCATAAACCTGTCCCTTAGGTTGAGTCCCAGGAAATTCAATGCTCTCCCTGCCTGGGAGCAAGTCTCCTTGTCCTTCTTGGGAACCTCTCTCAGAAAGATTTGGCAGTAAAATTTATCTCATCAGTTTTAATCTCATTGGTCCTCAAAAACTTTTTTCTATTTGTTTCTCCTGGGGGCTGTGGCATCCTCATGCAAGCTGGTCTGTTGGTGGCTGCTCACTGTGGCCGCTCCTGGGTGGCCAGGCAGGGCAGGCCTCCCATTGTGTTGCATTTAAAAAAAAAAAAAAAGAAGAGAGGAATTAATGTAAAGAGCTGTGCTAACAAGTGGGTAGTACTATTGGGTGTGTATAAATTCATGCATATTTTTCTTTTTAAGCCTATTGGTTTATTCTGTTTTTAAATCAGAAATGGATCCAGCCAAAAAGAAAAAAATAAAATAGTTTGCATTTCCTTCTCATGCTCCCCTTTTAGCGGCTCAAGGCTAATGACAGAAAACCCCCCAACCCATTTAGCATTGTCTGTGTTTAAAAGACTCTCAAGTATTAGCTCTTGGGAAGCCCAGCATTTTAAAACTTGCAAAATAGGCAGGCAGGGCAAGATGCCATGTTTCCAACTCCCTGGGACTCATTTCAGGAGTTTGATTAACTCTTTGGTTCAAAGTATCTGCTTTGAAGAAGAGGTAGGGGGCATTCAAATGAGGGATGCTGTCTGCCAAGATCAAAGCGGCATTGCACATTTTAAAGAGTCTAATTCACAGACCCTTGGATAGTTGTAGCACCAACTTGAAGCCTATTTGGTCAGAAGTGGCCACTTGAGCAGTCTTGGGGGTGGGCGAGGGCTTCTTTGTTTTGGAAAGTGCTTCCCACCCAGAGGAAGGAATGTGAAGTGAGGGAGCCCTCTTTTGGACAAAAGCTAAGGAGGAAAGTCAGGGACAGAGGGAAAGACCCAGTCAAGGCTGGGGAAGAACACATAAGCTAAGGACTCTTTGTTTGCCTTATATTGGCAGGTAGCTCCTCGGGAGAAATAGTCTGAATTCAGATCATGGGAAAGCCAACGTGCATTTTTAAGACAGAAGGTAAAGGGTATACTGCCTACAGGGAAAAATCTTCCAAATATATCTAGACTATAGGTTACAGGGTTAGAATTTTTTTCTTCTTGTTTGTTTGGCTAAGATGAGGAACTTTAAAGGTGGGAATAGGGTTGGTGGAGGTGTGTGTGTGTGTGTGCGTGTGTGTGTGTGTATGTGTATGTGTTTTAGGGAGCTGGCATCAGGTACTGTCTTCTGTTGGGGCATGAACATAGGAATGCCATTCGAATGTATCCCATTGTGGTCCTGGATCCGCTTTCTTTGCTTTCCTCAAGACCAACTGGCACAGGTGATCCAAGTGGAGATAACCCATGACTGTTTTGAGTACTAACTTTGATGAGTGTGGTCAGTGGCTTCTGATAGGGCCACCAAGGATCCCCACCTCCTGGAATTCATACCTTCACTTAATGCCCTCCCCTTGAAAGTGGGCTGCATGGAGTGACTCACTTGTAATGAAAAGAACATGGAAAAGGTGTCGGGGGGTCACTTCTGGATAGGTTTATAAGAGACTGTGACTTTTATCCTGCTCACACTTCTTTCTCTCTTGTCCTCTACCTTGCTTCCCTTGTGCCACGGGGAGGCCCACATAGCAAAGCAGCCTCTGGCTAATGGCCAGTAAGGAGCTGAGGCTCTCAGTCCAACAGCCTTTGAAATGTTGAATCCTGACAGTAACCATGCAAGTGGATCCTTTTCCTGGAAAGCCTTGAGGTGAGTCCAGTCCACTGTTCCCTTGACTTCAATCTGTGCCAGGCTGAGAAGGAGAGGGGACAGCTACACTGTGTCTGGGTTCCTGAGCTACAGGAAATGGGACACAGCAAATGTCATTTCCGCAGCAAGAGATAATGAATACATCGGGGTATTTCGCTCCATCAATCTGCTTCTCCCTGACCCTGTCCATCCACATAGCTGCCAACTTCTGAAAGGATTTATCTTTCTTTAAAGTTTTTACCTCTTCCCCTGTCTCTGGTTTTACAGCCACAGCCCATTCCAAGGAAAGATTTAAAGTTATTGGGGGAATTATAGGAAAATAGATTAAGAGCCCTGACATTTGCAGAATGTCCTCCAGCCACTTGTCCTCATTACCCACCCTTGGTTCTTTCGGTTCATCAAGTCTCATGTAGCTGTGCACCAATGAGATTGCCTTCGGCTGCAAGAGACATAAAATCTGGAAAAAAATATAGTGGATTGTATGAGTAAAGGGTTTATTTTTCTCACACAACACAAAGTTTGGACTTAGGTGGTCAAGGATGTTATTTGAGCAGGGGTTGGCAAGATTTGTGAAAGACCAGAGAGTGTTTAGGCTTTGCAGGTTGTATAAGCTCTGTTGTAGCCACTCAAGTCTGCCCTTGTAATGTGGAAACAGCTATAGACGATAGGCAAATAAATAAAAGGCAAATAGATGGCAGCCATAGACAGTGTAAACAAATGAGCATGGCTGTCTACCAATAAAACTTTATTTATGGACCATAACATTGAGTGTCATATAATTTTATGTTTCATGAAATATGCTTCTTCTTTTGATCTTGTCCCAACAATTAATTTTTTGTAAATGTGCATTTATTTTTGAGGGGGGTGGGGAGAGCAAGCAGGGGAGGGGAGGGGCAGAGAGAGAAGAGGACAGAGGATCTGAAGCAGACTCAGTGCTGTCAGCATAGAGCCTGACATGGGGCTCAAATTCATGAACTGTGAGATTATGACCTGAGCCGAAGTCGGACACCCAACAAACTGAGCCCCCGGGTGCCCCAGATCTCTTGAAGCCTGATTATGTAAAATACTTCCTCCCCATTTTTCAGCAGTAATTCATGTTATGTTATGTCAGGGCACACTGATGAGCTTCAAAAATTGGGATAAGCAAGTATTTCACAAATTTGACTCATGATTTTTATTTTTGCCCACCACGATTGCAACACACGGACGTATCCCCAGGATCTAGTTAATGTGGGCACCTTGCAAGTCTCGATGCCGCTTTAGCTAGTATGTCAGCATGGTTCTTGCCTTGGACAGCTTGTTATGGCTCATTCTATGAAAGCAGCAACTAAAATGCTTGCTGCAGTAGTTTCTAGTTCTTTCCTACTTTGAGTCCTTAACTTTAACAGGTTCCCTCGAAATGGATTGCCAGCGGGAAATTGAAATAATTCGTTGTTGTTGTTACATTTTGTGCTGGTTCCACAGAAGTATCTGTTTTGGGAAACCTCTGGAGAGACTGACTAACCCCACAAGACAGGGGGAAGTTAGCCCTTCACTGTATGGAGGGCTACAGAAATCTCAGGGTCTCTGCCCATTGGCAATGTCTGCATGGGCACAGAACACCAGATTCTGGGGTCTACAGCTAGGACACTTTCTAGAAAGGGGAGACCTTATGTGGCATATTAAAAGAGATGGGCCTGGCACATTTACTGGGATTTGGACATTTAAAAATAAAACCTCTGAATAAAATAGCATGACAAATGTGATACTCACTGCAATACAACCACTACCTTCTGGCTCTCTGACTAGCTGTGGCCCTTAAAACAAGTCAGTCACTTCTTCACATCTCGCTCGGTTTCCACTTCTCACAACCTGCTCCCATCTCGCTTTAAAAGGATATAAAATAATGTGTAAGATCACAGGCTTTGGCCTCAGACAGACTTGGGTTCAAGTTTCGGCTCTGCCACTTTCAGTCTGGGTGAGCTTGGACAAGTTGCTTGATCACCAGGGGCCTGAAATCCTTCTGTAAAATGGGACTAACATGATCAATTTCCTACTTTGTTTTCAGGATAAAATGGGAAAATATATGTAATACTCTTAGCGTAGTCCTTGACAGCTAGTTTGCACTCAAAAATTTGCCACATACCAGGAGTCTTTTGGTAGAATCATGTGATCCTTTTACTTACTACTTACTAAGTCCCTTTGTGTGATACACTCTGAATTTAAAACTGTATTGAAGTCTTTGTTCTGAGAGTTTACTTCATTAGACAAGCCTAGTCAGCCTGTGTGATATTTTGGAATTCCTTTTCCAAAGAATAGCTAACATTTATTGAGTGCTTATGACAATCCAGACACAGTTTTAAGCACTTTGCATGTATTATTTTATTAAAACCTCACAATAACCACATAAAGACAGGAGTGTTGTTAATTCCCACATTAGGAAGGAGGGACTGAGGCATGCTCACCTTGTCTGAAGTTATTCAGCTGGTAAATGGTAGAATGGGTAATGCCACTAGGGTCAGTGGTTCCCAACTGGTGGGGGTCAGTGGTTCCCAACCTGATCCTCCCCACGGAACATTTAGCCACATTTTCACAATTGTCCTAACAGTCAGTTGGGTGCTACTGACCACCCCAAAAAGAATTTTCTGGCACAATTGTCAATAGGGCCAAAGTCGAGAAACCTTTCCTGGGCTGTCTGATTCCTGAGTTCATGTTCTCAGCTATTTCTTTATCCAGTTTCCATATATTTTCTACAGATCACATAAGGACAACTTAAATACAAAGTGACAACTCCTGGGTCTCCTCGGCTTTTATGTGCCCTTCTGAAAAAACTTTAGGAGTAATTAAGAATGGCTACGATTTGGTTTTTGCAAAACAGTTAATTGTAGAATGAATAATGTTAAACATCCAGATGTAACAGAGTACCAGAAAAAAAATTAAAAAAAAATCCCCCTCCTTCAATTCAGAAAGAACAAGTTTCTGTGAGTAAGACACTGAAGTGATGCTTCAGTGGAATTGCAGAATACTCAGGGGGTGGCCCCTTGGGCGGTGACAGTGACTCCAAGCAGAGGCTTGCCTGCCAGCTTTCTCCTGAAGCCTAAAGAACAAGGCAACAGGTAACAGAATTTGTGACAGCCCTGGAAAAAAGCCACAAATACTTTTGAGGTAGAGGCATGACCACCAAAGAGCGCCAGGGAGAGAGGTAAGGTCCTGCCCTCATGAGGCTTGTACTTATAGATGAGGCAGAAAATAAACAAATGAACAAGTAAATATGTACTTTGATATCTGATGCTGACAAGTGCCAGGGAGAGAATTATGGCAGAATGGGAGGGCTGGTACTGTTTTAGGCAGGGTGTCTGGGAAACCCTTTCTGGAAAGATGGCGTTTGAGTAGAAACCCAAATGAAGTGAGGGAATGAGCCACACAAGGCATAGGCACAGGTGTTCCGGAAAGCGATGCAGTCTGGGGGCAGGAAAGGCTATCTTTTATCGCTCCAGGAAGAGCAAGAAGCCCCTCATGGCAGAGAGAAGTTGGCAAGGAGAGGCTGAGAGAGGGGGAAGGTCAGAAGGGCCAGGCCAGCAGGGCCTGCAGGTGGTAGTGAGAGCTGAGGCCTCATTCTGTGTGAAGGAGAAGGGGTAGGTGGTGGTGGGCAGGGATTTGAACACATGTTCAAAGTGCAGTTTTCCAAAAGAATCAACTTTGCTGCTCTGAGGAGAACCAGCAGGAGGGGCCAAGAGTGGAAGCATAGTGGTTAGTAAGGGGTATTGTTTGGTTACAGTTATTGTGTCGGATCCCTCTTTTGTCATTAAACGAAAAAGCATGTCAAAGATGGACTTTGGTTGCCCCTCAGTCCTGGGCCCGGATGTTGGCTCTATCATGCCACTTTGACTTCCATCTGTGTCACAGAGATAGTTATCTCACATGACTATTGAGAGAATTGATGGAGAAGTGTTATATCGAGCACCTACCGTGGTTCCTGGCATTAAATGTCATTGGTGTTTATTAAATGTTCCTTTCATTCCTGCAGTGGATTGAATGTTTGTGTCCCCTCCCAAATCCATGTGTTGAAGCCCTAACCCCCAATGAGATGGTATTTGGAGATGGGGCCTTTGGAGATGATTATGTCATGAATGAGACTGGTGCCTTTATGAAACAGACTCTACAGAGTCCCCCTCACACTCTCTACCTCATGAGGACACAGCCAGAAGACCACTGTCTGCAAACCAAGACATGGCTCCTCCCCAGACACTGAATCTTATCTTCATCTTGGACTTCCAGCTTCTAGAACTGTGAGAATTAAGTGTATGTTGCTTAAGCCATCCAGTCCATGGTATTTTTGTAATAGCAGCCTGAAAATACTGAGATAGTCATTTTGACCAAGAGGACAGCTCTAATCGCTACATAAAATGGCAATATCCCCCCCTCCTTCCCCAACACCAGGCTCCCCAAATGTCCCACACCTAACTCTATTTCTCTGTCAGCCCCATCAGGAATGGGAGTGCCATGAAGGCAAGGGCTCTTATTTCCTTGGTCACTGCTTTCCTACCACCCACAGTGGTATTTGACATCAGTACTTATGCCTCAACTGATATCTGATGAATGAAAAAAAATGAATTTGTTTGAATATTTATTAAAATGAGGACCTTGGGCTTGGATCCCTGGCAGCTCCATATGTGGACCACATCAAAAGCCCCAACTACCATCCAGTCAGTAGTCAGGGTTGATTGGGCTAATGTGCATGATTCAGACTTATTCATTACCTTAATTATATCCTTCCCAAATCTGAATGGTTTAGCTGGGTGGATGATCTTGCCTATAGATTGTTCTTCAAACTAGAATAGACAAGAGCATTTACTCTCTTTTTAGTATCTCTGAAACTGTTTTGAAGAGATATTTTAGATGAGAAAAAAAAACCCTCTCCATCCTTTACTGTCTGGTATGTGAATTTGGGCTCAGAAATTGATAATCAGAAGCCATTTCTGCCAATCAGCTTGACAAGAGAAAGGAGATACAGGAAGATGCTGAAAGTGAGATTTTTAACAGGACTTGATGATGTCACATCTCCCAGGATACCCCTATCCTCTGACAGTGATAGAAAGCAATGTTTCTTGGAGTAATTGAAAATAAGATGACATTGGCCTGCCTGAAAAATAGGGTATTAATAACCTTGAAGGACTGAGGTTATTACATGGTTAATGATATTCTTTCCCCCCCTTCCCCCCCCCCACCCCCGCCCTTGATAGGTCATCTTTGCCATTAGTAACTGGAACAAGAGTTAAAAATGCATGTGGCATTTCTAAAATGCCATTTCTTGCTGAAAGGTTAGCACCATAATGAAGTTTCAGGGAAACTATGAGGCCATCTCTCTTGTTTTCTTATAGTATGTATAGACAAAAGGCTCGTTATCAGCCAAGCCAAAGATTATATGATTGCAAAGTTAGTAAAAGCTTGGTTTCTAAACATTCAGTGAATTGATATCATGAATGGTTGGGGTGTTAGAAGGATGAGTTATTCTTTTTGCATTCTTTTTGCATTCCAACTGTAGGGAGCTCTTATATAAGATGTATGTGGGGGGCGGTTCATGGTGATTGACATAATTCTCTTGAAACTTCAAATATATGTCAAAATATCAGAAGTCCAACACTTGAGGCATATGATACAAGTAATCTGTTCAAGAAAAATTTTGCTTGGAATAAGGGTAAAGTCCTTCAAATTGTTTCCTTTGACTATAAAGAACTCATTATAGAAACTATGTTTGCCAGAAACTGGAAGAAGATGAAGTTGGATTTGAAGTGTCACAAAATGACCAATAGGACCCTGTCATACCCGAATCAAAGTTCAAGGCAAGTGCTGCTTTATTTTAACCACACACCTTCACCAACAGTTATGAAGAATTAAGAAGGAGTAAAACATATAGAATTTATGGAGTGCAGAGCAATGCAGTGGCATATGAAACGTAGATGTTTAGCACCTTTTCCTTTACAAGGTCCTTCCTATCTTTTAGCTTATTGAACACTCAAAACAACTCTCAGAGTGGCTGTTTATCTTCTGCTCATTTTACAGGTGCTCAGGGGCATTTAGGAAAGTATTCCAAAATAGTACTCTTAGGTGGCTGAGCCTGGGATCCCTGTGTTTTTTAACTACCACGTCATGCTGCTTATCTAAGCCTGGTAAGATTTTGCTTTGCACGGACATCAGCTGCTCAACGCTGGGTGTTGCAGATGTGTAAATGAAGATGGCAGGAAATGCTCACGTTACTGCAAGGAGGTGATAAAATAAATGTTTAAAAGATTGTCAAAGCCACTGTAGGGAATGAGTCCTGCCCCAAAGGCTGAAGAACAATTGGGTATAATCATGTGCCGTTTACTTGAGCTCCTTTCTAGGCTGAAGTGGGCATATTTGCCTACATTTTAAAAATCACTTATTCTGAAGGCAACTAAAAAACCAGGAGAGTATAAAGGGCTTGTCAGGAAAAGTAGTGGTTCCTGATCACAGTTTTCTCTGTATTCTCCTCCTGCCATAACCTCCTGATTTTTGGAGCTCAGCATTTGCATGAGTATTGCCAGCTTGCTAACCTCCACAGTCTGGGTTTTAACAGTGGTTAAGTCTCCTGTGCTTTGGCACAAATGATTAAAAACAAGAAACTGCAGTAGCTTCCTAACTGGTCTCTCTGCTCCCACCTCTGCCCCTTCTAGTCTCTTCTTGATGGCACAGTCTGAGTGATCTCGTTAAAGATCATGTCACCCATCTGGTCCCATTCCCTGCAGTGGCCCCCCTGTCACTGGGGGTGAAAGCCAAAGTCCTTCTAAGGGCCTGGAAAGCCAGATACAACTGCCCACCTCCCTCTACCCCACTCCCTGCCCCACCTTCCAGCACTTTCTCCTTCTCATTTGCTCAGGATCAGCCAGCCTGGCCTTTTTGCTGGGCAAGAAAGCCTTTCATCAGAGGTTTATTCTTCACCAGATTCAGATCTGTCTTCAAATGACTTCTTCTCACCCAGTCTTAATATGCAATTTACTTCACAGTCCACACCCTATCCCTCTTGGCCTGTTCTTTCATTTCCCCAGTGCACATACCCCTACATAATTTCCTCAGTGGTTACCTATGATATATTATCCGTTTCCTCAAGGATGTAAAACACATGAATGTAGCTTACAATGGGAAGGCTCATTTGTTTTGTTTTCTGTCCTTGTTTGTTGATCTAGCCCGTGTACCTAGACGATGCCTGGCATTTAGCATATACTCAGAAAACATTTGTTGAATGAATAAGTAGAAATTTCTATTCTTAAAACAATTTTTTAATGTTTATTTATTTTTGAAGGAGAGAGAGACAGAGCGTGAGCAGGGGAAGGGCAGAGAGAGAGGGAGACACAGAATCCAAAGCAGGCTCCGAGCTGTCAGCACAGAGCCCGACACGGAGCTTGAACTCATGAACCACAAGATCGTGACCTGAGCTGAAGTCAGTCACTTAATTGACTGAGCCACCCAAGTGCCCCTAGAAATTTCTATTCTTAATGATTATATAAACATTATTTATTGAGAATTAAGGAACTTCTGATTACATTTCCTTCTCTGTGGTTCCAATGTCATTACCTCCATGCAACTTAAGGACAAATGTTCAATTGATTTTGCTTTCTTGATCTCTTCTGAAGCAAACTCATAAAATAGAAGTAGGCATGGTCCAGATGTAAGGCAATTTGAAGGTGGCATTATTTTAAGCAATTGTTCTTTTTTCATAATATCTCTCCTCTGCTCTATTGTCAAATGTCTTTAATCCAAGCTATTTTCTGACCAAGCTTGTGTACATTCCTATAACCCTCGTGACTATAGAAGGCAAGAAGTAGATGGTAAGAATATTAGCTACCTGCTTTTGGGTACCTACTGTGTGCAAGATTCTATGTGTAAACCAGCGTTCCAGCCCCTTTCCATTTACTATGTGGCAGTCAAGTGTGAGCTCCTGTCCCAAATGATTGGGAAGTCTCTCTCTCTCTCTCTCTCTCTCTCTCTCTCTCTCTCTCTCTGTGGTCTCTGGAGGGTCCTTGGGACTGGCTTGCATTCCACCAGCTCCCAACACCTGACTAATCCAGCTCCTGGTTTCTCTCCAGTCACCAGCAGCTTTCTCACCGCACCCAGTGGTGGTGTAAGGAGATTAGACATGGAAAAGAAAGGGAAGCTCTCAGCATCATGTATCATTGCATCTTGAGTCTGTACACCGTATTCCCACATGCAGTTTCTTTCATTGACTGAACCCCTTGCTGGGGCCCATTCCTGCTAAACGGACCCCTCTTCCTCATGCTCCCCCCTAGGAATTCCTGGACACTCTACTTGTGATCCTCTCTGACTTTGTGAAGTGCCTATTTCAGGCTTTTGTCCAATTTTCCATTAGTTACCTGTCTTTTTCCTTATAAGAAAGACAGGGTGAGTTATAGGGCCCACCATAACTAGCTGTTGGGGCCCCTCCAATCTAAGACAATCAACATTTATCCTGCAACTAATAGAAGAAATTAGAGGAAATACAGCAGATATTCAAAGTCTGCATTACTTCAGGTCTGTATTACTCCTAATGGTAAGCTCTGGGGAGTTAAGGTATTATAGACGTTTAGAGTTAATTGCATCGCGTTGTATATATTAAACTAATTTGATTCTTTTTCATAAGACTGACTAGTTTTCAGCTTCATAATACCGCTTAAAATGAAACTGTCTGGAGGAACATATACAAGGCCTATCAGATAATAGCTTCATTAATAGCATCCCATGATATAAAAGTTATTTCTATTTCTGTTTACTATTCCCCCCCACCCTGAAATCAATATAAATATCATTAGTCTGCAGGAATCTACCTTCTTTGTTTTAAATATCGAAACATAGTTGCCATGCATTCCTTTTCTAAAATAAATCTTTAAAATTGAAATACAGTGTACATGTAGAAAAGCATCCATGCTATAAGCACACAGTTTGATGTGATCCATAATTTATATAAAGAAATAGAACATTAGCAACCAGAAGCTCTCCTCATACTCCCTTTTAATTATTATTTTCCCAAAGATAACCACTGTCCTGATGTCTAACACCAAAGATAATTTTGCTTGTTTTTGCACTTGATATAAATGGTATACATAGTATGTGATTCTGTGTGTATGTCTACTTTTGCTTTTGAGATCCTCAGTGTAGTTAAACACAGCCGTGTTTTCATTGCTGCATACAACTCTACTGAATGACTGACTGGACTACAATTAAAAAATTCATTCTAATATGAATGGAGATGTTTTTTGTTGCACATGTGGATACATTTCTGTTGAGCATATGTATACTTTAAGCTTCAGTAGGTACCACCTAAAGGCTATCATAGATGCCCTGACCCCAGAATGAAATGATAGTTCTAACTGCTCTATAGTCTTGCTAATAATGTTTACTATTCTTAGTCTTTTAAAAAAAAAATGTATGTTATTTGAGAGAGAGAGAGAGAGCATGCGTGTGTGTGAGTGGAGGGGAAAAGCAGGGTAGAAGAGAGAGAGAAAGAGAGAGAATCTTAAGCTGGCCACACCCTCAGCACAGAGCTTGACTTGAGGCACTATCCCATGACCCTGGGATCATGACCTGAGCCAAAACCAAGAGTTGGATGCTCAACTGACTAAGCCACCCAGACGCCCCTATTCTTGGTCTTTAAAAATTTTACTCATTCTATCAAATGTGTGGTGGTACCTCATTGTAGTTTTAATTTTCATTTTTCTGATGACTAGTGAGGTTGAGGACCTTTCCCTGTTTATTGCCAATTTGGATGCCTCTTTTTGTGAAGTGCCTATTTAAGTCTTATGTGCATGTTTTATTATTTATCTGGCTATCTTTGTAAGAATATTTTAAATAGACAGGATAGAAGTCTTTTGCCAGTTATATATATTGTAAATATCTTCTCCCTTTGTATTTTGTCTTTTCATATACTTAATGTTGATTTTTTTTCATACAGGGGTTCCTAATTTTAATAAAGTCAAGTTTATCAATATTTTCCTTTGGAATTAGTGGTGTAAGCACCTGTTAAGAACTTCTGGTTACTCCATCATCATAAATATATTCTCTTAGGATATCTGCAGCAACTTTGAAATTTTACTTTTCAAATTTTGATCTACAGTCTAATGAGAATTGATTTTTGCTTATGGTGTGAATTAGGGGTGAAGATTAATGTTTTCTTCCATGTGGATATCCAGTTGATCCAGTACTTAGCATAATCTGCTTGACTAATAATAGTGGATTGATAACAGTTACGATAATGAAAGTCGAGAATTTGCAGGATGATACTCAGAAAGCCATATTACAATAAAAACAAACTAAAATCAATAAAATCCAACAAACAGCAAATACTGGGTGGTTGGCTATGAATGTAGGCCGTATTGGGGCATATAATAACATACCTTCAAATTTATTCCCCCTGTGGCTGGGAAATGAACATAGAACTTGCTTTTGAAAAATAACCTGACTTAAAATTTTTTTTTGCATTTATTTATTTTTGATAGAGTGCAACAGAGTGTGAGCAGGGGAGGGGCAGAGAGAGAGGGAGACACAGAATCCAAGGTAGGCTCCAGGCTCTGAGCTGTTAACACAGACCCTAACATGGGGCTCGAACCCATGAACCATGAGATCATGACCTGAGCCAAAGTTGGACACTTAACCAGCTGAGCCACCCAGGCGCCCCTAACCTGACTTTTTAATTTATCACACCTGGTATCCCTGTGAACATGACATCTACACAGGTATTCAGAATTCTTAACCATATATAGCCTCATTTCTTCCTTCCATTATATACTTTTACATTATATATCTTTCACATTCATGTAATATGAATTATTTATTTCCAAGACTCATGTAGAATCAGATAATTTATCCTTCTTTCTATCCTATTGTGGGAGGTGAAGAAAAAAAAAAAACTTCTCATACAAAAATGCACAAAGAAAAAACTTTAAATTCTACTTGTTGATTAGTTCAAGGGAGTGCATCTATTTTCTTTTTTAATGAATTTGGAATTGCTATTGTGTAACACAGTAGCCCCGCTTTTCCAGAGAGAATACTTCTCAAGATCCCTAGTGTATTCCTGAAACTGCAGATCGTACTGAACCCTATATATATATACTAGGTTTTTCTTATACGTACATACCTATGATAAAATTTAATTTACAAATTAGGCGCAGTAAAAGGTTAACAACAATAACTTACAATAAAATAGAACAGGGGTGCCTGGGTGGCTCATTCAGTTGAGCGTCCGACTTCAGCTCAGGTCATGATCTCACAGTCTGTGAGTTTGAGCCCTGTGTTGGGCTTTGTGCTGACAGCTCAGAACCTGGAGCCTGCTTCGGATTCTGTGTCTCCCTCTCTCTCTGCCCCTCTCCTGCTCATGCTCTGTCTCTCTCTGTCTCAAAAATAAAATAAAAACATTTTAAAAAATTAAAAAAATAAAATAGAACAATTATAACAATATACTGTAATAGAAGTTGTGTGAATGTGGCTTTTCTCATATCTTATCGTACTCTACTCTCTTTTGTGATGTTGTAAGATGATAAAATGCCCCATGTGATGAGATGAAGTGGCATGAATGACATAGGCATTGTGACGTAGTTAGGTTACTACTGACCTTCTGATGATTCACCAAATGGAGGTTCATCTACTTCTGGGCCACGGTTGACGCCATGGGCAATTGAAACCTTGGTAAGTGAAACCACGAATAATAGGGGTGGGGGAGTACTGTGCATTTAAATCCCCCAGCATATTATTAGAACAGTCTATTAAATTGTGCTTCTATGAGATGTATCCATCCTTTTGCATATGAATATTATGTAAAACTATGGTCATGCATTTCATTTGCTCACCACACCGTGACTTGTGGGGGTACAGTTTGTCTCCTGAGCACTTAAAAACTAGTTACAGGCTGGTGGATCAGATCAGAGAACAAAACATTTGATAACTTTTACTTTTTGTTAAGGATAATAAATGTAAATGCATGTTTCAGAAGTATTAAAGAGGAGTATCTTCTTGCTTCTGTTTATCAAGGGACTAGAGGAAGCTTACATAGAATTTAAAATGAGAACTATTGACTTTATAGGAAATGTCCTTCAGGAAGTGGTGTTGGTATCTGGGTGTATGGTGCTTTGCCATGGAGTCAATGGGGCTGGGGAACCCAAGGGTGAGGATGTGGAGTTTTAGCTCTACTGTAAGTGAAGCTGAGCTAGACATAATTTAAAAAAATTCAGCTTTTGCCATCCAGTGATTCTTCAGTGACTTAGGAAACCTGCCCACCTGGACAGAATTCAGGCATTCATTAACAGAAAGACCAAAAAAGGAGCTTGTAAAGGATGTGGGAGAGTTAAACAGGAGGGAGGATCTTGTTTCTTGAGAGATTTCAGGAGATGTGTCTCTGTTGAATGGCATGTTTTGAATTTAATTCAGTTTTTCTGCTGTCTTTGCTGGAGCAGACATCAACACGGAGTGTAAAATTGGGGATGACATCGGTCTTGGACTCGGCTCATATACACATCAACCGTAAAGTCTACCACCTACCACAGACAGAGCTCCAACTAACTAAAAGCAAATAAAAAATCAACTCTGTTCAGCAAGTCTTCTCTGTAATCCATGGCCTGTAGTTTTATCTGGCCAATGAAATATTCAAGTATTTGGTTCTTTTAAAGTCCTATTTTGTGTTTGAAGTTCCTTTTACCTTTTTAAAATTCTTGCCTTGATCCCACTTCTCTTTGCAGCTGTGACTCTTTCCCAAGTTGACTTTCCAATTCATTAAAAAAATGAAACAAACAACTCCCCCAGCAAGAGTCATATATATTCCCCAAATGTGCCATTGCTTTCTTTTTGCTTAATTTTTTTATATTAAATTTATTGTCAGATTGGTTTCCATACAACACCCAGTGCTCATCCCAACAGGTGCCCTCCTCAATGCTTAATTTTAATTTGTCCTACTTTGTAGCAGGACATACAACTCTAGGTGTGGCTAGAGTTCTATTTTCATGTAGAATTGTGAGCTGACAGATGTTTACCATAGTATTAAATTTTGCAATTGCTTTTTCAACTGTTTCTTTGCTGTATAGTATCTTCATGTGAAGCTTTGAATTCTTCTGCTAGCATTTCACATATAATTATTTTAGTTGTCTCTGAAATACTATGCCTGGAGTGAGCATCCCTTACCCTCCTGGGAAATATATACAAATATTTTTTTGAGGTCCATGCCTAATATAACTGCAGCTGTCTCTCTCTTAGAAGAAGGAAGGGGCTACAGTTCTTGAGTAAGAAATATTATTACTGAGGAATAAAAATACAAAAAATATTTGTTATCTGCATTCAAAATATGGTTATTTAGACAGAACCTTTAGACAATGTTTTGGGGGTAAAGAGAAAAAAAATCGGGAGACAGGGCTTTCTACTGCTTTCTCCCTGGATGAGATCTATAAATACATGAAAATACTTTGCAAGGACACTAACTCTGCTTGTGAGTTTCACTGGAGAGCCACCAAATCAACTGCCAGTGGGGATGTATTTAGTGATATAAATCCAATAAGGTGCAATTTGATGATTGAATGATAACAGCAGTATTTCCCCCAGGGAAGATTCAAATCAGACAATTAAAACAGAGCTCTATAAGTTTCTGTATGTTTTTCTTTCAAGGAAAAGGGATATTAATGTTGTATTGTGTCCTTTTTCACATTCTTTGTTGTTTAGACCAAAACTGTGGTCCCAAATTGGTTGACCCCCTGCCTCTAACAATATATGGAGGGTCCAGCTGTAGTGGAAACCCAATGCCATTTCCCAAATGGATTTTATATTGTCCATCCAGCAGCAACTAAGTGACAGAAAGCTAGCTTACTGATGGATATTTTGGAATATTCTAAGTCCTGTTTCTCAAGGAGGGGAAAGATAATTAGTGAAACAACAACAAAAAGCTGTAGACCTTTGTCACCTCTTTGCCTCTAATTTCTTAAGCTCTGATGATGTCTCATTGATCTCCCATGTGAAATTAGGGTGAAGCTGCTGCCCTTGGACTCACCTTCCCAGAGGCCCCTGTGCAGACTGCTGGCTGTTAGCAAGAGGGGATTTGATGTCCTTCTCATCTTGGGATGCATGGTAAGAAATTTATGAAAATACCAGGTCCTGGAGCCTAAAAGAGGAAATGATAGCTAAAAAACAAAGTAGTCTAGCTTGCTAAGGACTCTGTTCTTTGTAGGAGAGGGCTAGAAATTGTTTTTGAGGGTGGAAATGGCGGTAATACCTCCAAGGGAGGTGCCCGTGTTCCAACATGGGACTGGACATGACTGGGATTGGCTTAGGGTGAAGGAGATAGAGGACACCAGCCTGCCCAAGGAACTTTTCTCCTTGTAGAAGTTGGAATAACACACCAAACACCAGAAGCAACAACCGTTGAGGGCTGTCTTGAGACAGAAATGAGTACTGGCTGCATCCTTTTAGATATCTTATCGTTTCCTCTAGGACATTATGCTTTCTCTCCCCAGATCTTTCAGTTGTGTTTTATCTTCAAATAAAAAAGAGAAACTGCTTCCAGAGCCCAGAGGGACCATTGTAACCACAGGATCACCATGACCATCTCTTTGGCCCCAGGAAAGGGCCCACTCAGCATCAGACTGGACGAGGGACTTCCAAATGGAACAACATGTTGCTACTGTGTCCTGGAAGGTCCAACCGTCTCCATTTACAAGGGTCTTATGTATCTCCATAAGGTTTGGTAAGATGCCCACAATACCTGCATTGTTCTCTTCTGGCTATGAGAATTAGGAAGTTTTGCTGTGTGAATGTAAGGGTTTGTTTACGCCTCAAGGCTTACAGAGGATTAGAAACCATCATTCCTTAAAACATTTTTAAAATGTTATTTATTTTGGGGAGAGAGAGGGAGAAAGAGAGAGAGAGAGAGAGAGAGAGAGAGCGAGCCAGGGAGAGGCAGAAAGAGAGAGAGAGGGAGACAAGAATCTGAAGCAGGCTCCAGGCTCTGAGCTGTCAGACACTTAACCGACTGAGGTACCCAGGTGCCCCTAGAAAGCATCATTCCTAAGCACTTTTGAGGAAACCTGCTGTCCCCACTGCTTACTATTGAAGGACAAGGCGAGATGGGGACATCCTGCTGACCAGTATGAAACACAGTGAAGTTCAGTGGAAGAATGGGGAACGTTCAGAAATAGGATCAATAAGAAGTGGTCGCCAATGATACAAAAGAGGGAAGAATCAAAGGTGATGTGGAGATTTGTAGCTTGCTCAAGTGAGTAAATGATGGTTCTTCCTTCTCATCAAAGGAAGACAGAGTGTGGAGTACCTTTAGCTGCTCAGTTGTGTGGATCAAACAGGCTGATGTCCAACTGGTTTGACTGGAATGGCCATAGAGGTTATGGAATACTGAAATATTTCCATAGTAAAAGTTTCCATTAAATTCCCCCCTTTCCATTCAATGCCACTGAAGCCCCGCAACCACTGTCATCTCCTCTGGGGTCCCTCGATTTGCTTACCATTTATGAATAGGCAGCTAGTGATGGCCCCACTGCTATAATTGGAATCTGTTCTGGTTGGGCAGTGCCCATGCTATAACAGTTTTAAAATGTTTTGGATATCACCCATGGGCCCAAGGGTGGGGGCATTGTGGGAAGGGTGTCCATGCTTGGTGTGGGAGAAGAAAAAAAAGATTAAAAAAATTGAAATTTATGTCTTAGAAGGCTGTCAAGGTATATTAGTCTGCTTGGGCTGCCATAACAAAGTCCCACAGACTAAGTGGTTTAAATAGCAGAATTTTGTTTTCTCAGAGTTTGAGAGGCTAGAAGACCCAAATCAAGGCACCAGCAGTATGGACTTCATTCTGACGTCTCTCTCTTTGGCTTGGAGATGGCTGTCTTCTTTATCTCCACATAGTCTTCCCTCTGTGTCTGTGTTCTAATCTTCCTATAAGGACATGTCATGTTGGATTAGGGTCCACTTCAATTACCTCATTTAATCTTTATTACCTTATTTAATCTTAATTACCTCTAAAATAAAGTCACATTCTGAGGTCGTAGGGGTTAGGACTTCAACATATAAATTTAGGGGGAACAGAATTTAGCCCATAACACAAGGCAAAAGACTAGAATGTAAATTCAAACCACATTGGCAAAAATGGGTTCAAAACCAAAATGCAGCATCAGGAAAGATAAGAAGGTGGGTAGGAGGCCAGGAGGAGTTTACCAGCTAGGGTGCCACCTGGAGAGTTTTGACAGACCCTAAGTAGTTTCCCTGATTGTAGAAAATCAAGAACCATTTGAACATAGAACAACTGAGGAGCCAGGCTTGATGGCTCTGGATTCCGTTAAGGGAAAGATATCTTTAGGATTTACAGTTGGAGATTTCCAGAAAGCCGTGGGAAGTCAGAGTTTGAGCTGAGAAGGTGATGCTCCCTAGAGTGTAGATTTAGAATTCAGCCACTAGGGTGGGGGTCTGTAGGGTGGGGGTCTGTCTCAGGGAAGTGGATCACTTCTGGCTTGCTCCATGGGCTCTTGTCAGCTGCCATAAATATTATGCTTATTGGGGGCTTGTTGTCAGTCAGTTGGTGTCACCCTGAAATAACCAGCTGGGCTTCCTATGAATCAGCCATAGCCACTCAATTCAGAGATGCTGCCTGAAGGGTCTAAATTCAGAACCATTAATTAATTCCTTCCCAGTGTCCGGGGCGTGGGGAGCTCAAGCCCTTCCATTTCCTCTTATTGCTGCTGGCTGGGTAATGTCATGCAGGTCTCTCTTTTAATTTAGCAATGTCTTATTTGACAAGCATCTAGATCACCCTGACTCACCCTTATTTTCTTGAGCAAAAGAGAGAAAACAGGAGATCAAGGTACTAATGCATCAGCCCTGCAGAAAAATGGCAAAGATTACAATACGTTATATTTAGATCCACAATTTACCTAAGGAAGATGATTGGGAAATTAAGTTGCCTGATTGGAAAGTCAGCAGTCCTTCTGTTTTTGTCTGGCTGTGCAGTCTCGTAAATGTTCAGGGCTTCAATACCTTCAGGCACTTATAATTAATTTTGAAAACTGGAAGATTGTGTGTATAAACTGCCTGATTTAATGAGATAAGTCAAAAGGGGAAAAGGGAGGCGGGAGTTTCTTACGGTAATTGGTTGTTACATTTTTCACATTGCTTTTCTAATGCATTCTGTTGGGAAAAGCTAGGTTTTCAGATTGTAGAAGTCCATGGAAATAGGTACTATTTAACTTAAAGAGACAGAAGTAACCACTGCACCCAGGGAGGTCCCTGGGAGGTCAGCAGCCTCTCAGCTGGCCCTATTTTGTGGGTGAGAGAGTTTGACTCCCAGAGAACAGTTCCTGATGGCAGACCTGAAGTTCTGGAGTCACAGACTAGGGAGGAAGTCTTAATTGGAAGTTTCCAGCATTAGATTTTTCTGGGGACTCCATTCTGCCAACCCTTCAGCAGGGAACCAATCCTTTCTATACACAAACTAAAAAAGAAATGTCCTTTCAAATAAGGTCATCTCTGACTTTGAGAACCCTTAAGATGAAGTGTTTTAACACTTTGCAAGGGCAGCCCTAACAGTGTACCACAGTCTGGGTGGCTGCACAGAAATTCATTTCCTCATAGTTTTAGAGGCTGGAAGTCTAAGATCAAGGTGTAGGCAGAGTTAGTTTCCTTTGAGGCCTCCCTCCTTGTCTTGCAGATGGCCATCTTCTCTCCCTATACCTTTACGTGGTCTTTCCTCCATGGGTGTCTGTGTCCTAATCTCCTTGTAAGGATTAGGGCCCATCCTTGCGACCTCATTTGACCTTACTGACCTCTTTAAAGACTGTGTCTCTAATACAGTCATGTTCTGCGGTACTGGGGGTCGGGCTTCAACATCTAAATTTTGGAGGACACCATTCAGTCCATAAGAGATGTGTATCTTATTTTCCAAAATAAAATTACAGAGGCTTTTCCTCTTATTCCTTATTTCCTTTTTCATCATCTCTGCATTTCCTGTGTCAGCTTAGATAATAATTCAGATTATTAGCTGTCTCTCTCCCTCCCAGTTTTACACACACACACACACACACACACACACACACACAGTCTTTCCTACCTTCAAGCCATTTTCTGATTATTGAAAGAAAAAATGCAATCTTCTTTCACATACACCTTTCTACCATTTCTGCTTGGGTGCTGTGATCAAAGGTGGGCCAAACAACTCTATTAGGTCATGTCTGAATATAGCAAAATCCCTAAGTTCCATAAAAGATCTCTTTTGTTACCTCCCTTAGGATATTTCACGGAAGAGAGGCCCTGGGGGAGGTTGTGGCTCCCGCATCAATGACAGAGGTAGCCAGGTCCCAGGTTACTGCAAAAGCCAAGTGACCGTGCAATAAGATGCTTCTGTTTCTCCTGCTTTGGAGCTGTATTAAGTTGGGGACAACAATTACCAGCTGGTCAGGTGTTTCTGATGTCACCTCAAGCCTATTCTTGCAGATACACACAGTGAGGGTTTCATGAGTTTTGCTGATGTGGAAGTGGAGGTAGCGATCAGGTGCCTGGCGGTCTGTCTGATGTACATTTTAGAGTAGTCTGTCCGTAGGTGCTACTTAAAGCATAGACATACATAAAAATTTCTCCAGGGAGAACATTTGGAGTGAGAGGAACATCATTTCAGATTCAGAAAAGGGGCTTGCAAAACAGCCAAGAAAGCAGAAGCCAGAGAACTGGGAGGTGCCATGGAGGTCCAGAGTGGAACAGGTTTTCAAGGTGTGAGTGGCCAAGGGTGGTTGGGGCTACTGAGAAGTCATGCCTATGCTTCCTGAGTAGCCAGGCCCATGCAAGGAACTCTAGAACGCTTCTTCTACTTTTCTCTGGCCTCACTCCCCAGGGACATTCCTAGGGCCTCCCCTTGGGGAGGGGCATTTCCCTTGATGCTTTTGTCTAATAGTTGGCTCATGGGGAATGATGGGCCTCTTGGCCTCATCTTGTATTTTGGCCACTGTGGGCAACCTGCTGTGCACCAGTTCTAGCCACCTTGCAGCCTGACTGTCCTCACCACAGGCCTCCACACATGGTCCTTGCTTTGTGCCTTGGGCCTCTCCGTTGTCCCAGCCTGTGGGGGAGCCACTAGGATCTAATCAGCTGAGTCAACTCAGTGTACTGAGTGATCACCTTGTGGGGAGCCTGTGATCAGAGGGGGCTGGATGGGCAGCAGCCGACGAATAAATGCTTCCTCCCTTCTTCCCCTGGGACAAGAGCCCTACACAATTAAGCCACCAGTTGCCTACAGTGATGGCCAACTCGAACTCTAAAAACACACCGGTATGTTGAATCACCTCTTCTGTGCATTGTTTACTCTTTTCTGGGTCCTTGGATCACCCTCCCCAGTAAAGTTCTAGCACTCAGCTTTGCAGGGAAGAGGGGGGGGGCGGAAACTGAGGCTAAAAGAGTCAATCTGGGAAGAGCAGGATTTCTCAAGACAGACAGAAATAAGGATAACGGGTGATAAGAAGAGGGGTGATAATCCTTGGTGGGCAATACCTTCACATTACCAGGGCTCTCACCTTAGCCTTAGCATGGTTGAATGAGATGCCACACATGAAGGTGAAGCACTGACTTAGGTCAGGGGTCGGCAAACTGTAACCTATGGCTTGTTTTCCTATGGCCTGTGAGCCAAGAATGATGTTCAGATTCTTAAAGGGTATGATAAATAAAGAATATGCAATGGAAACTATGCATGTCCCACGAAGCCTAAAATATTTACTATCTTGCCTTTGCAGGCAAAGCTTGCTGATCCCCGGCTTAGGTGCTAGGGTGCTGCTTAGACAGTGAGAAAAAACAGCCATGGCAGCTAGCACATGACGCTACCAGTGGGGATGAACAATGCTCACAGAATATAAACAATATTTAGACAAGGCCACTCCGTGCTGTAGTAGAACGAAACAGAGACAAGAACACTCCAGGATTGTACAAAAACGAGATAGAGGACAAGGACACTCTACAACTCACCCCAAACAAGTAAACCTTCCTCTCTGCTCTTCCAACTAACACAAAAGATTGTTACTTCTTACTGATTGTTACCTGGTCTCTGCTTCAACCCTCCTGCCTCCTAATTAAAAATTACCAAGGCACCCAGTCACTGAATTATGCACCTATCCTGGTAGCATTTGGTCTCAAACCACTTTTGCTTCCTCTTTTGAATCCTCCAGCAGTGGCCAAATCCTAAAAGAGGCCCCTCTCAATTTTCCATCACTAAGATACCCATGCATCTGTGGAAATAAACAAAGATCACCCAAATGAGGACAAGCAGAGACTATTTATTCAGAACCCCCTATAACAAAGGAGTCAGCTGCCATCACTTGCATTTGGCAGAGTTTATGGAAGGCAGGGGAGTGGAAAGCTTTATAGAGAATAAAAAGAAAGCTTCACATGTGCCTGATTGGGTCTTGGGGAAGCTATAAGTAGGTTAATTAGAAGGCATCCTATGTGATTGTTTAGGGGAGAATATTTGGCTTTCTCTGGTTGTTCCTGAGTTGACAGTGGGGGCAAAAATCAAGGAAGCTGCTAGCTATTCATCAAGTGTTGGGTGTTCTGGGCTGATTGCTACATGGGTTGTGGTTTGGCTTCCTGGGCTGGTTGCTGCAGAGGTGTAGGTCAGGTCTGTTGTGGGTAAAACAACACCCACTAAGTTTAAGTTGATTTGTTTGACCACAACAGATCCCTGGTGGTTGTTGGTTACTGGACTTGGACAACTGGATGAGTGCATCTGGGTTTTGTTAAATTCATTGAAGCCTTAATAGAAGAAAATGATATGCTGGTATCAACCAATTGTGGAAAGGCAGAGGCCTCGGAGGCGGGGGAGCTCAAGGGACCCATGACCTTCCTCAGCCAGGGCAGTGTGGAGATCTACAATCTCCTCAGGGTGATGCTTGTCCTCCTGGAGGCCTGCCACCTATTACCATCTCCAGATCAATGACCAGGATCAGGTCTCAGGGCCCTGCAAACACAAGGACAGAGCAGATCCTGGTCACCGTTCAGTTGAGTGTTCTGTACCCTTTAAGTATGCATCAGCTACTTCCAAACAGCTGGAATTTTGCCTTTTCTTTCACTAAAGGTGATTCTTTTAAAAAAAAATGTTTACTTTATTTTTGAGAGGGGGGAGGGGCAGAGAGCGAGGAAGACACAGAATCGGAAACAGGTTCCAGGCTCTGAGCTGTCAGCACAGAGCCTGAAGCAGGGCTCAAACCCACAAACCGTGAGATCATGACCTGAGCCAAAATGAGATGCTTAACTGACTGAGCCCCCCAGGTGCCCCTCACTAAAAGTGATTCTTACAGCAGGGGGAAGCAATTTTTTTCCATAAAGGACCAGGTAGTAAATAGCTTGATCTTGGCAGGATTTGAGCTTGGTTGCCCCTCCTCAACTCTGCCACTGAGGCAGCCACAGGCAACACATCAATGAATGGCTGTGGCTGTGTTCCAATAAAACTTCAAACAAGCAGTGTCCAGATTTGGCCCACAGGCTGTGGTGTGCCAATCTCTTAGATAATCATTCTGCCTCTGAGGTTTCATTTCTCCACTGAGAGAATGAGAGTGTTGATTTCACGCAATGCTTCTCACACTGAAGCAAGCATTAGAATCATCTGGAAAGCCAGTGAAAACACAGATTCTTGCACATGACTCCCAGAGATTCTAATGCAATGAGTCCGGGGGAGACCTGGGGATTTGCATTTTGGACAGACTCGCAGATGAGGCTGATGCTGCTGGTCCCGGGACCATGCTTGTAGCACAGGTTGGAGACCATACTTGTCATCCCTGCTGCAGAGGGGATTTTCTGTAAGAACTGATGCCTGAGACCAATTGAGTTAGAAGTAGAATCAAGTTTCTGGGCGTTTTAGAAGTCCCCCCCAAAGATTCTAATGTGTAGTCAGGGTTGAGATCCACCGGTGGAATGGGTCTCCAAAGCTCTGCACTCCAATTGTGGCTCCCCAACCAGCAGCATCAGCATCACCTGGGATTTGTCAGAAATGCAGAATCTCAGGCCCCTCCTTGACTGAATAAATCAGAGTTTGCATTTTCACAAGATTCCCAGCTGATTCATGTACACACTGACGTTTGAGATATGAAACTCTAAAGGAAGGGACCGGCTTACATTTACAGGTTTCTTTTTTCCTGCTATGTGCCAGGCACTGGGTGGCCTCCTTACCTCACTTTCTCCTAAACTTGCCTGTATTCATTTTCCACTGCTGCCCTAACAAATTACATGGACTTAATGGCTTAAGACCATACCCCTTTATTATCACACACTTCTGTAGATCAGAAGTATTTCAGAGGCAGTTGAGCTCTTTGTTTAGGGTCTCCCAGGCCCAAATTGGGGTGTTGGTGGGGTGGGGTTGGGGGAGAAGTCACTTCCAAGCTCATCCCAGCTGTAGGCAGAATCTAATTCCTTGTGGATATAGGATTGTGGTCCCTATTCCCTTCTGGACTGTTGGCAAGGAGTTGTTCTCAGCTTCTTGAGACCACTCTGAGTTCCTTTGTATGTTGTCCCCTTCCTCTTGCAAGAGAGCAACTATGCATCAGAGTCCTTCTTATGCTTCTAGTTTCTCTGATTTCCCTTCTGTTACCAGCTAGAGAAGATTCCCTACTTAAATTTAACAAACTCACATGATCAAATTAAGCTTATCTGGATGATCTCCATTTTTAGTAACTCAAAGTCAACTGATTAGTAAACTAAACAACATTTCCCACATCCCTTTTGCCACGGGCATGACATCCTATCATGAGTCACAATCCGGGGTGTTAGGGTTTAAGATCCAGGGGGTCAGTAAACAATTCTGCCTTCTACACTGCCCAGACCACATGGCTTACAAATGACTCTTAGAGCCAGAATTTGAATCTAGGTTTGTCTGACCCCCAAACGCATAGTAACACTGTTTTGTAACTTGTCTCTCAGTGGGGAAAACAAATGTGTTGCAGAGAACTTTATAGTTAACAATGAGCATTCTCATTTATCGTAGTGTTTGGCCTCATAAGAAACTCCAAATGGGGCACTGTTATTCCTTTCTGTGAATGATGAGACTGGGGATTAAGAATGCCTATTTGTTCAAGACACTATAGCCAGAAAATAGCAAATTAAGGACTGAAGAATAGCTCTCTTGATGCCAAATCCCATACTTTTACCTTTAAATCATCACAATCCCTTAATTTCTTGTTCAGATCATTCTCATTATCTGAGAAACAAATTTACTGGGGCAGAATAAAGACACTAGAAGAGCACTTCCAGATTGGATGCAATGTTTGAATGATACAGTGGTTCTTGTGCAGAAAAATGGGCCCACCTGTTAGGCTAATTGAAGATGAATTCTACCCAAATGCAGAGAAATGCTCCATTCAAGTCCTAAAACTTACTGTTCTTAAAGAAGATAGTCAATGAATTCTCAGACATAATGTAGAAAACAGTCAATTCATGAAACAAAAACCTTTTACTGAAATTGCAAGCCAATCAAGTAATTGTTTGTGAGAAACAACAGGATTTTGGATACATCTCCTTAGTGATTAGGGAGTTGGCCCCTCCACAGAAAAAGCTTAAGAAGAGATCATAGAAACATCCTACTGCCAGTGACTATCTTCATTTCATTCCCTTGTTTCTAATGCAGAGAAAACAATGTAGCTTGAAAGAATGGAGCCACAATTAGAAAGCTAGGACTCTTTTGGAGGTCAGAAGGATGGTACGTGTTAAGCTTTTCCTGGCAGGGTCAACTAGGACGCAAGCCTACAGAGTATCTCTTAGCTGAGCCCCCATACACTTTAATCATTTTTTCATCTTCTCTTGGGGCAAAATTTGTATCTAGTGAGAAACTATCCTTACACTGCCAGCTCAGAAGTTATTTTATGTTAAAGAATGGCCGATCATTTGTTCAAAAAAAAAAAAAAAAAAAAAAGAGCTAGAAATTCAATTGTATCCTGGGCCGGTTTCCTTGTCATCATTTACAGATGCAAAGAGCTTTGTTATAATCTGGGATTCAGTCTATGATTTAAACAAATTATGAAAAGAATTAGGCCTCAGTCAGGTCAATTTTATTAAAAGCCTTCAGATCTTGGAGGATCAATGAATGTAAGAGATAGGTTAACCCCAAGGGCTTCTGGTTGGTGAATAAACACATCAAAGGGAAATCACATTGTTCCCTTGGCCAACTTCTGACATTGCTCTATTCAGTTGATTTCAAGAGATGTGGAATGATAAACATGAACAGGTTACAAACATGGAACTCTTTCATTATACCCATTTAGCTGGGAGTTTTATCCCTTTATTTTTCATGACGTGGGTTATTTTAATAGTAAATGCTGATATCAACAGTCAATATTGAATCTGTAATCTCCAATACAGTCTTTCCTAAGAGGATGTTTCTAACATATTTGATAGAAAGCACTATCTGTCCATGATTTACATAGACACTGTGGTCTCATGGGAGAAAAGGTGGATATAAGGAAGAGCTGGTAAGTCATTTTGGGCTCTTTATGTTGGTATGAGAGCATTTGGTCTTTTCCAACCTTTTTTCTTTTTTTTTGGAGGGAGAATTGGTTGTGAGAACAATGTGGATACTGATGGAGAAAATACAAGGTGGGCCAGAGTGGTATCTATGTGACAAATGGTGGTGGAGATATCATTATTTGAGAATGTGCATATTCATGCTTAGTAGTGGATATGCAAAGATAATTGAGACGTGGTCCCCTCCATCAATAATATAATACTGATGAATTAACATTCTGGAATCAATATTCTAGATTTGGTCATTTAGGGAAGGCCATATGTACCTCCAGCGCAGTCATTTAAACAAACGCACAAAGTGGGCCTTCTCTCTAGGATACTTTTTTTTTTTTTAATTTTTTTTTTTTTAAACATTTATTTATTTTTGAGGCAGAGAGAGACAGAGCATGAACAGGGGAGGGTCAGAGAGAGGGAGACACAGAATCTGAAACAGGCTCCAGGCTCTGAGCTGTCAGCACAGAGCCCGACGCGGGGCTCGAACTCACAGCCCTCACGGACCGCGAGATCATGACCTGAGCTGAAGTCGGCCGCTTAACCGACTGAGCCACCCAGGCGCCCCTCTCTAGGATACTTCTGATGAAATTGCTTCTGAAGGTTGCAAATTGGTGCTCAAGACCCTGCTTAAAAAACAGTTTCGGACATTCATTCAGGAAATCAAATGCAAAAACTGTCACATTTATTTGGGTTTTATTTATAGCAGGGAGAAGAACTAATAAACTGACATAGCATTTGTTCCAAATCTAAACCTGATGTCCCATTTGGGGAAGATCTGTGTCAACCCCACTCTGATAAATCAGCAAAAACAGAGACAAACAAGAAACCAGCCCAGATACCAGCAGTGGCCCGTGAACCGGTGGCCAGTCAATATAAGAATCAGCTGGCTCTTCCTCTTCTTGGATCAGCCTTCCCCTTTCCAACCAGGGGTTTTTTGGTTTCAATCTCCTGAGTCAATTGCTTTGGGGGAGGGGAGGTCTTCAAATTGCATTCTATGTCACTCATTTCCCTTTCATATAGATTTTTCTCTTCTCTCCCTTCCAGGCCATTGATTTTCTTCCTTGGGTTTCTGAGAAAGCTTTGCTCCCTAGGCATCTTTATCCGGCTTGCTGACCGAAGCATTATTCACACTTCTCCTGTGGCCATGAGGGTGAGACACCTGCTGCTAGGGACTCCAGGCTCCTACCTCTGAAGGACAGTGGACTAAATTTCTGACAGGGGCCATGAGACACCTTTGAGGGAAAGAGATGTAAGAGCTCTGATCTCTGAGGACATAAAGGCTCTCACAGGTGCTTGCTTTAGTTATCACTGCCTTTTAGATGGCATTTCCCATGAGGTTCTAAATTCTTCATCATTCTTCGCAGACTGGGAATGGGCTCAGAGGGGAAGTCGTGCCCCCTTGTGAAGTGTACTAAGGGGTCTTCAGAAGGTCCCACCATGGCCTCCCACACAGCAAATGCATTACCTCTATCTGTGAAGAATGGAAATGTTATGAATATCATAACATGAGGGTGAGGGTGATCTCTGAAATCCATTGTGAGCATGGAACTCAATGGCCATTATCAGAGATAACAATCGTTGGCATTATTCATATGTGCTTTACGGGCCATAAAACACACTTGGCAACACATCTCATTGGATTCTCACACTCTCGATGAGAGGTAGGGAAGGCATGTATCATTCTAATCTCATTTTACAGAAGGGAAAAAAGAGGCCCCAGGAGTGAAGCAATGAGGGGGACACCTTCGTTCTCCTGGAAAATAGGGGTGCTCTAGGAACCTCACCCTCTTGTATTCTAACAGCTGACTGAAAAGAGCCATCTTTCCCCTGTGACTTACACATGACTCACAGGTGACTCCTTGTTTCCCTGTGAAGGGGCCAGACACAGACCCTCCAGATCCCTGCCTCATAAGGGATTAGGTATTTGACCAGTTGAGACAAAATACCTGCTAACTTGACTTGGTCACACTCTTACAGATTTCTCTCCTTCCTGGTTTAACCTTTGAACTTTGATCTCCTGACGTTGAGTCAGCATCAGGGTGTGGACCAGCTGCTCTCTGAGAGGGGGCTGATTTCAGGGAAAGACATTTCCTGATTATCTATCTGATCAAGCCATCCATTCATACCACTCCCACTCCTGGTTCTTCTAGACCAGCTTACTCCCCCCAGGAAAGAAAATTCCTTTTTGCCCAACCTTTGAGAGGATCTTAGGTCAGAGTGTTGCAACAGTCTTTTCGAGTGAAGTCCCCCTTCATCTAAGTCTTTGTATGTGATGTGGCACAGGCTAAGGATCAGAGAAAGCTTCCTGCCACCCAGTCTTGGTCACCCTCATGGTCTGACTGTTGCACCTGCCGGGGTGGGTGGTTGAATTGTGGCCCTGACTCTGGGCCCTGCCTATTCCAAACTTGGTTCCCATGGCTCACTTGGGGGTCTTGCAGCATGGTGCCCTGCAAAGGTCTCTGGAATACAGCTCTTTCATGAGAACCGAGGAGCAATGTCAAAGGACATGGGTGCTCCAGGGAAGACTTATGCTGCTGTGTTTATATGGGTGTCTTACGTGAACCTGAGAACAAGTTGTCTGTGTCCCATTAAGAAGTGAGTTAAAGGGAGGAATGGACAGGAATTTGGGATGGAAAAATGAGACATCTTTCCAGTGGTTATGTTTTGTTTGAGATGAATACCAGGGATGTCAGGCATTCTTATTTGGAGATGGGCTTAAAAACAATCCAAAGCAACGCTGTTCTGTTCAGCTCAAAGAGCAGTGCTGGAACCACACGTGCGTCAACATGCCGTTTAGAGATGCTGGAGGTACAGAGATGGACAGACCATCCTTGCCCTCAAAGGCTTTATGGTCTCGTGGAGGATTCATACATGGCCCGGACTGGAGAAGCAAGTGCATAATTACCCGAAACCTGGGGTTTTGGTACTTGGTACTTGGTACTTTTTGGTACTTGGCTAATGGTCTCATAACTGTGTAGCTTGTTGGCCCGCTTTTTTTTTTTCCATGACACCAGCTATAGTGGAAGGACTTCATGTAGAAATTCTGAATTTTATTATTGTATCACTTTATAATGAGGATAATCTGTGGGCTTTGCAGCCAGTAGTTCTTTAGCTTGTTGATTCATGTGTGTGGCTACAGGTCACCACCTGTCCTGTACTCTCAAGTTTGCTCTGGAGAAAGCTTCTCTATGAGCCACCTGCAACATTACCTGCTTTTGTGGCTGGATTCCTTAAAATTCAATATATTCTGAAGGATGTGATCAATAAGCAGATGGTTCAAGCCCATACACATGCCAAGAAATGAGGCATCTAATTAGCGGTTAGACCAGGGTGTGAGGCAGTTGCAAAAGGGGGGGTGGAACCCCTGCCTGGGCTGGGAGACCCCTGGATAAGACAATCAGGGCTGGTGGTGTGACATGTCAACACAAGGTAGTTGTTGGAAGTGAGAACACAGCCTGGACCTTCAGGCTGTGCTCATTAGGGCTTCGCAGAATTCCCAATTATCTTTTGACCTGGCCCTGAGCTAGGCCCCTTTTCATTGCCCTGAAAAAGGAGTCAATGGATCAAAAAGAACACCCAATTTGAAATTCTACATTGGTTTGGCTCTGAAGCTAAGTTGGTAGAACACAGAAAAGGGGCATTGTCTGCAGCCAGCGACGGTAGCGGGAGGAGGAGAGGCAAGATGGAGGCAGAGGCAGGTGTCCCCAGTGGGGCAGTTTGGGGCCCTGCACAAAGGTAGGGAAGAGACAGTTTGGGGGAAGAAGCCAACATACCCCCTGTGATGAATCCCTGAGGGATAGATATTTCAGTTAATCTATGAGTCCCACTGAACATGTCAAGAGAGTGATGACTCCTTTCCATTCCCATCCCCTTGTCTCTTGGCTGAGACAGTAACAGATAAGGACTTTTCTCTCCTCTGCACCTGGGAGAACCCACTGCTGAGTGTCGCCTGGCACCAGAGGAGAGAGCTGAGCTCACTGTGAGCCTCCTGTGACAGGTGGAATATACTACTCCCCTGTTGCCAGCCTGATGTTCCCTAGTTGACTTTTTTGTTGTGTTTCCAGTGTTTTCCCAGGTAGAGCCTACATGATGTTTCTAACATGAAATGCAGACTCTGAAAGAGAAGAAAGTATCTGGAGTCTGGTCTATCCTATGACAACTGTCCTAAGGCTCCAATTAAGACAGAGAAGGTTAAGACTGTACCTGTGGGAAGGGATGTATCTCTCAAGTCCATTGACACAGCCTTGTGAACTAGGGTGAGCACCTTGACAAAAAATAAACATATTAAAAACAATGTCAGTGCAACTTTTCTCTTTCTCAATCTGCTTTCCTTTTTTCCTTGTCATGCAAGAAGCTGAGAGAATAAAATCAACATTCTTTGGTTCTTGGGCAGGGGAAAAAAGACAATTGGTTGGATTCTGGAGGCACACAAGTGACTATATCTAAGGTTGTACTAACCAACTACAGGTAATAAAATTATATTCATTATGATGGTTAAATTTATGTGTGTTGACTTGGCAAGGCTATAGTGCCCAGTTGTTTGATCAAACACTAGATATTGCCATGAAGGCATTTTTTTTAGATGTGATTCACACTTAAATCATCTTTGAGGAAAGCTGATTACCCTCTATAATGTGAGTGAGCCTCATCCAATCAATTGAAGGCAAGAGTGAAGACTCAGGTTTCCAGAAGAAGGAATTCTGCCTCAAGACTATAAACATAGAAATCTTGCCTGAGTTTCTAGTTTGTAGATTTTGGAATCAACATTATAACATTAACTCTTGCTTGAATTTCTAGTTGCTGGCCTGCCATTTGGATTTTGGACTTGTCATCAACCCCACATAATCCCATGAGCCAGTTCCTTAAACTAAATCCCCCCCCCCCCCCCCCGCCCCTCTATATATATCCTATTGTCTCTATTTCTCTGGCAAACTCTGACTAATACACTCATTCTGTCTATTCCAGATGAAGTGCTCTCGCTGGCCAGACCCATTGGCTAACATTCTACTCTAGTTGCCTGCAAACATGAGATAGTACGTTCTATTTCCAAGAATGGAGTAATAGAGACTACTTTTCCCCCTCCACCTCCCTGTTCCCCTATCTTCTGTCCTTATTTTAATCTTTCCAACCTCCTCTTATGCTCCAAGAATGTTACCTACATTATACTGTTATCTCTATAAAATTAAATAAAGAATGCCTAAGAATATGCAGATAGTTCAAATCAAAAAGCTACCTTTCTTGGCTGTAATTTATGGGTACAATTCCCTTCCTTGAGATCTTTACTAAAGACTTTTCTGGAAAATGTTACCCTACTATTCCTGACAGCTCTTGGCCAAGTTGCTGATTTATTATTCTAGGTGGTTTTGACATGGCTTAGAATGTAAAAGTACCATCTTTTAATATGTGCTTATTTGCAGAGGACCCACAGGTCTTAGCCCATTTCTATACCTACAGTTGGGTTTGCTCTCATTTAAATGCTAAACATCTCAGTGGCAGTCAGGCATTGGGAACACTGTAAGGGATGATGTATCAAAACAAGGGGTTCCACTTAGTGTGATTTTGGGGTCACTATCCACATCATAGAGGAAATGGAGTGACATACCCATTTGTGGAAGGAACACAATGAAGCTGTATAATTCCTCTTATAGGTTGGTTGGTCCTGTAACCAAGCCTTAAAATTGACATTGACATTGAATCACTGCCCACGAAAGGAGAATGAAAAACCACTTAAAATCTCCCTCTAACAAACCATCCATGTCTTAATTCAATGGCCAGTGATGCCAGCCCTTTAAATGTTCAAATGGGATTCTGATAGTTACTAGGCATACTACAGGGAGATTTTTAAATTAAATGAGTGGCGTACAGCATTGGGGAAAAATATAAAATATTAAATGTAAACCAAGTATATGGATCAAATACAGAAAGCAAGCAGATATGAAAGAATAAGTGTAGCATTGGAATTGTTTTGCTATTTCAGTTTGGTCATTTAGCTTTTGGGATCAGATAACAGGATATATTAATTTTTTTTTACATTTTAATTTTTGATGAAATGGATATGACATGAAATTTTCTGTTTTAACCATTTTTAAGTGTTTAATAGTGTTAAGTATATTCACATTGTTGTGTAAACAATCTCCAGAACTTTTGCATCTTGCAAAACTGACACTTTATACCCATTGTACTACAATTTCTCTCCCTCAGTCCCTGGCAACCACCATTCTACTTTCTGTTTCTTTGAGTTTTACTACTTTTGATACCTCATATAAGTGGAATCTTACAGTATTTGTCTTTTTGTGACTGGTTTATTTCACTTAGCATGGTGTCCTCAAGGTTCATCATATTGTCACCTATATCAGAATTTCCTTCCTTTTTAACACTGAGTAATACTCAATTGTATGCATGTACATTTTTTTCATCCATCCATCCATTGATGGATATCTGGGCGCTTTCACTCTTGGCTATTGTGAATAATGCTGCCATAAACTTTCTCCATATCCTCCTTTTTATTTTCTGTTTTGTTTGTTTGGATAGCAGCCATTCTAATTTTTTTTTTTCAACGTTTATTTATTTTTGGGACAGAGAGAGACACAGCATGAATGGGGGAGGGGCAGAGAGAGAGGGAGACACAGAATTGGAAACAGGCTCCAGGCTCTGAGCCATCAGCCCAGAGCCCGACGCGGGGCTTGAACCCACGGACCGCGAGATCGTGACCTGGCTGAAGTCGGACGCTTAACCGACTGCGCCACCCAGGCGCCCCTGGATAGCAGCCATTCTAATGAGTGTGAACTCAAAACACACTTTTTAGAGGTAGTGGTATGGGAGTGATCTTACACTGAAGTGAGTTGCTGAGCTGGGATGATTGGAGACGTTTTCTAGCTGTGAGCTTCCAGGCTGCAAACTAGGATTTAAGGTGTCAGTGTTTTTTGTGCCTGTGTCCTTCCTTCCACAAACTGATTCATAAAAGTGGACCTTCCTGAAACTCTAGAAACAAATCTTGTGTGTTTCTGCACTTCTGGAAGGGAGAATACTCAGAGTTGAGTGTCCTGGTTAGGGTTCAGGCAGATTCAGGGCTCAACATTGCTGTTCCATGAAAGGCTCTTCTACTGTGCCCCAGTACCAGGGAGACAGACTGTGTTGTGGATTGGATTGTGTCCTTTTAAAATTCATATGCTGAAGTCCTAACTCCTGGTACCCAAAAACAAGACTGTATTTGGAGGTAGGACCTTTAAATGGGGGATTAAGGTAAAATGTGGTCATATGGATGCATCCTGACCCAGTAAGACTGGTGTTCTTATAATAAGAGATTAGGACACAGGCACACACAGTAGGAAGATATCGGGAAGACACAGGAAAAAGACTGCCATCTACAAGCCAAGGAGAGAGGCCAATCTTTGCTGATGCCTTGACATTGGACTTCCAGCCTCCAGAACTCAGAGAACATAAATTTTGACTATTTAAGCCCCCAGCCTGTGGTATTTTGTTATGGCAGCTCCAGCAGACTCACACAGACCCTCAGACTTCCTCTCTTTGCTCCTCTCTTTACCTCCTTAGGTTGTCTCATCCAGTTCAGGAATTTAAATACCATCTCTATGCTCATGCTTCTGGATGTGAATCCCTCTCTGTTGACCCTCAGGTTTGTCTATTCAACCATTGAATCTACGTGCTCCCCTTGGAAGCCTAAAAGACATCTTTTTTTTTTTTAACATTTATTTATTTTTGAGAGAAAGAGAGAGAGACAGCATGAGTGGGGGAGGGGCAGAGAGAGAGGGGTGGGGGGGAGAAAAAGAATCCAAAGCAGGCTCCAGACTCTGAGCTGTGAGCACAGAACCCGACACAGGACTCAAACTCACGAATGGTGAGATCATGACCTGAGCCGACGTCAGATACTCAACTGACTGAGCTACCCAGGCACCCCGAGACATGTAATTGGTATATCAAACAAGCCCAGTGCAGGCCATAGTTAAAGCAGATGTCACTTTTAGTTTTCTACCATCCCTTTAAAATTTATTCAGCAACCTTCCCTTGGTCCTAAATATAAACTCCAGCACCTTGCAACTTTTCTGGTCATCCTTATGTATTAGAAATGTTCAGTGGTCACCTTACATAGCAGTACAGTCTTGAATCAGAAATTAGAATGGTCCAATTTAAGCTTGATCTAATATCAGGTCTTTTCTCTTCCACAGACTCAGGCCTGCTTCAAGCTGGAAACCTGAAGTGGTAGACAGAAAAAAGGCTGGCCCGACAACTGGCCAACTGAGGATTCTGGTAGGGAGGTCAGACAGCTAGTTAATGATTTAGATTATGATGCACATGTGCTCAGAGTAAGCCCACATGGCAGATTTCATGAACCTGTTAGGTAAATTAAGTAAATAAATTCACATCTCCTGCCTTTTAAATTTTATTTACTTATTTTTATTAAGTAGGCCCCATGCCCAATGAGGGGCTTGAACTCACAACCCTGAGATCAAGACCTGAGCTGAGATCAAGAGTTGGATGCTTAACTGACTGAGCCACCCAGGCACCCTTCTTTTTTCCTGCCTTTTGGAAAAGTGAGAAGCTAAATTTGGGCTCAGGCAGGGTATGAAACTCATCGGAGACTACACAAGGAATAACCAGTAGATCCAGGACTTGACATGTATGTCAAACTACAAACTCAGAATCTTTGATCTGTACTAGTGTTTTTCCAATTAGGTTCTCCTTGGAGCACTGGGATGGTCGAGGGCACCTTTGGGACTGGATTGGGTTTGGGGGTGTATTAGTTTTCTAGGCCTACTGTAACAAAATACTACAAACTGGGTGGCTTACAATGACCAATATTTATCACCTCACAGTTCCGGTTTGGAGGCTAGAAGTCCAAAATCAAGGTGTTGGTGGGGCCATGCTCCCTCTAATGCCTCTAGGAGAGTATCCTTTCTTGCCTTTTGCAGTTTCTTGTAGCCCTAGATGTTCCTTGGCTTGTGGCCACATCACTCCAACCTCTGCCCTGTCTTCACATGGCCATCTTCCCTCTGTGTTGTGTCTTCACATGGCATTCTCCTCCCTGTGTGACTCTCTCCTCTTATAAGGACACCAGTCATATTGGATTCCGGGTCTGCCCTCCTCTAGTATTACCTCTCCTTAACTAATTACATCTGCAAAGATTCTTCCCCCAAAGGGTCACATTCACAGGGGCCAGTTGTTGGGATTTCAGTGTATCTTTTTTTGGGGGGGGGCACAATTCAATCACTATCAGGGGATGAGAAGAGACCATGTGAGTGGGGTTCTCATCTTCACCCCAATTTCAACTAGGGATGTTTGGCTTTTGCCTGGTTAATATTTCAGGCATTTTTGAAGGACTCTGAGAAAGAGTGCCACTGCCAAGCAGTCTATTGAAAGCCACCTATCTATAGTATGCCACTTTCTACAAAGAAGCAGGCAAACATGTCAATCAACTGGCTTTGAAAATGCTTTTGCTTAAGGCTTTATAACTGGTTTTTCTTCTACATTCCCTTATCTTATTCAGCTTGGACAGGACACAAATGGCCAGTCGCTGAAGATGGGTGTTACTCTCAAGCTACCACTGAGAATAGAGTGAATAGCACTGGTCTGGCCATTCTCTCCCTCCCTGCTCCCTTTGAGTCCCCTTGAATTGCCATATGTGCAATGCATGTGTGGTCTGTTCCCCTTGGGGGCTCTGTGTCAACTATTCTGCCCCTTATGCTTTCTGGTGTGCTTGGAACCAACAGCGTCCTTTAATTAAAGGCAGTGGGTGGCATGATGACAGGATTAGTATCAGTGTCTGGCTCCCTAAGGACCAGGGAACATTGTGGCCGAAGTTTTCCCATCTGCATAACTGGACTGTTTATATGTTGATGAAAAATCTAAGAGGGGTAGCACTTACCTTCTCGGCTTGCTGTCTGCTCTACTGGCTTCAGGAAACAGTAGAGAGGAGTCCCACAGGAACTGCTTGGCTGTCTCACTTAATTGAAAATGTAGGGTGCTATGGCTTTAAATGCATTGCTATTTGGCCCTTTGCTTCACTGCAGAATGAACAACAATGATGTTCTGCTCAACACCAGTTAACAGACGTTGTAGGAAGGGCTCAGCAGTTTTGTGAGAATGAAGCTGTATTACTCAAGTGTAATGAGCCAAAAAATAAAATCTCGTTTTCATGCAGCATGAGTACAGGCCCATGCCCCAGCCACGTAAGATCCTTTTCTGTTTTATTGTTGGCTTGGAAGGTATTCACTCAGCCTTATGGACACAAACGTGAAAGGAACATTCTGGCTTAGGAACTGAACTGAAATGAATATCAGGGACAGAGCTTTTGCCAACTAATTATAGACAGAATATTCAAATACAGAGTCTGCAAAGTGCCTGCTTCCTAATGATCCCACCCCCAAACCCCCTTCCCTCCTTCCACACACGAGGAAGGGTTTGGAAATGATCATCAACTCAGAGTAAATTCTTTTACAAAGTCAGTATTTATTTGATTTTCTTTATGTACAAAAAGTAAACTCCAACTGAACGTAAAACCAAATAAAATCCTTTTGGCTTCACTGACTTTAATTACCCATTATCCTAGAGTCACAATTAATCATGTAAACAAGAGATGGCATCACAATGTTAAGTTTGTTATACAGACAGGATTTGGCTATTTTAAGGATGTTAAAAGAGAAAATAGATTATAAAGCAACCCGGGTGTCAAAGGACTCTGAGATAATTGCTGCATTAAAAGAAATCATCTAAACAGCAAATCTCGCCAAAAATAATGTAGGTAAGGGCCTGGATGTGCTTCTACTTGGCTGACCCAGTATAAGGCCCAGGTACTGTGTAATCGCTTTGCATTTTACCTTTCTCAGAGCACATGGTGTGTGGAATAAATACAGCTGAGTTGTGGGGTCCCTCAACTGTGAGTTCTAAGCACAATTCTACAAAATTACCATTATTTCCATAGGAGAATCTGGTATGAGGGAGTCATTTTGAATTGAACATGGCACTGATGTGTTGGAATCAACTCATAATGTCTTCGCCAATTTACGGCAAAATCAACATACCCTGTGTAAGAAATGAAGCCAATGATACATCACGCACGTGATTTTTTTTTTTTTTAATAAGCTGAATCATGTAGTTTCACTCGTTTTGCTAAACTTAGTTATTAAAAGGCCTTCACAGAAACTCAACATCTTCAGGTAACCACGTGCCTAAAGCGATCTACGCGCACGTCTGTTTTAAACTTGTTGCTCCTTGGGACAATTTCTTTGCCTGGTCCCTGCACACACAATTCTCTAGGAAGCAGGCAACAGTTTTTATTAGAGTGACTGAGTACAGAAACTGACTTGTTATCACTCGGAATATCTTTTGCCTATTTTTAAGAATACCATGAGAAAAGGATTATACTTTTAAAAATTCAGAATCTGTAGTTTGTAAAACTACTATCATTTTAGTATGAGCTCAGTGCTGACCTTTTCAGATCAATCATAAATAATAATTTTCCCAAGGGAAGTATTTCTAGTAGAAGTGGGAAAAACAGGAACTAAGACTATAGCTACCATACCATAAATATCAGCCACTTTGGGCTTAGCACTCTTTCAGGGGGTGATAATACTGAGTAAGAGCATTTATGAATATACACCTTAGTTTACAGACAGGATATATGAAATCTTTGAGTGATCTACATCTGGTATTGGGATAGTTCTCTAATATTACAAATACAACCATTAGGCAAATTTTCTCAAACTCACGGTAACAACTCCCTGTATACACAACAGCCACCGACCAAGTTTTAGGCCTTCCTACGGCAGGACAAAAAGCAACTTAAAGACCTCTTGTGACGAGATAGAATTAAATGATATCTTAAGTATAGACTGCTCGCCATGGTCCATGGTCCATGGTCCATGTTAGACCATAGGAGGAAAATGCTAGAAAACAGTGCTCCCCATTAAACCTTGCACTGCACTAATTCCACCTAAACGTCCAGAAGGTCATCGCTGCTTTCATCGCTCTCCACCGTCAGCTGCCGGGTCCACCACTTCTTCACCTCGGAGCCACACGATGCCGTGTCGGTCATGGGGTTCATTTTGCACACTACGGATTTCATTGTTGTGCGCCCTGCAAATCGTAAGTTGACCGAAGACACTGAGTGGCTTATTGGTTTTGGTGCTGTGGAATTGACAAAAGTCCTATGAGCAACGTGGAGCTGTTCACCCCTTTGCAAGCCATTCCTGAAAAGCTGTGATAGTCCCAGCAGTAACAAGTAAACAAGTCCCCATAAACACGTCCTATCCATAGATGTTAAGTATGAAATCCTTCCAGCTCTCGGTTCTTTATATTCATCATGGACTTTAAAATTCTGTTCAGGGACAACTAGTGATACCATTTGAAAAACTGCTACTTGCCAGTTGCACTTTGAGATAACCACAAAAACTAAATAAGATAAGATACAATAAAATAAAACATTCCAGTCTGGGCAAATATAAGTGTCATAGGAATATGGGTGAGTAGGTGTTTGTTAGTATATACAAAGAAAGAAAAACTACAAAGGAAAAGGGCAGATAGTGTCAGCAATAGCGAAGGGAGTCTGTAAATCACTTTAGGGGTAGACTTGAATTTGAAATCTGAGACCCAAAGCCCACAGGGTGTAGACACCTCTAGGACCTGAATCAATGGAGAAAGGACTCGGGGCACACACCTGAGGGCAGCCGCCACTGCCCGAACTTCCTTTGGGGTTTTCCGGGGTCTGTGGAGTCCTGCCGACTGCCCCCTCTGTCCGACAGCGTGGGGCTCAGAAGCTGCTGCTGGCTGCTGGTCTGCATGGGGGAGAATAAAGCAGTTACTGGCTCTTTGTTAACGCTGTGCTCCCCTCCTGTCCTCTGCACCAGTCTGGACCCTTATTTTATTTTATTTTATTTTATTTTATTTTATTTTATTTTATTTTATTTTATTTTTTATTTATTTATTTTTTAGAGTTTAGAGTTTATTCATTTTTTTAAATATGAAATTTATTGTTAAATTGGTTTCCATACAACACCCAGTGCTCATCCCAACAGATGCCCTCCTCAATACCCATCACCCACCCTCCCCTCCCTCCCACCATGGACCCTTATTTTAAGAAAGAAAGAAAACACAATAGGAAAAACAGTACTGGAGCCCCAGAGTCCACAATGGGGAAAGGAAAAGAGAAAATGGGTTCAGAGAGTCCAGGAAAGTGAGAGCCACCCCTGCACGCGGTGAAGGGAGGGGGCACAATTCTCCAGGTAGCACCTCCTCCAGGTATCCCTCCAGGACTCCTCCACTCCCACGGCTACCTCCCCTCTGCACCTGGGGTGTAGCTATGGACCAGGAAGGAAGCGGGGGGGCAGCAAGGACTGACCGGTTTCCTGAAAGTATATTCTTGCCAACCTATAGGTCAGTCCTAGCGCTCCAGAAAGAGAGCTCAGCAGACAACACTCTCCAACAGCCCCAGAGGAGAATGAAGCTTATACCAGCCAAGACTAATGTCAGAGAAGAGCTGAGACTCTCCACCCTTTTTACTCAGTCTCTGGTGCCCCCCCTTTCCTATCAGTGCCTCGGACCTCACATCTCTTCAGTATCCCCTCTTGGTTTTTTGGTTACCTCATGGATTTTTTGTTGTTGCTGTTGTTTTGTTTTTGGTTTTGTTTTTTTACCTGAAAGTAGACAGCTCTGCAATCATCACTTTGCCAGCCTCATCAGCCCTGCCTGGCTGGCTGTCCTGATCTTACCCTGGCCCCACACATGAAGCCTCTATGTCTCTGCCCTTTGCTGACTGTCCCTGCACAAGTCCCTGTTGTCGGTGGCAGTTGATTCCCACATGTTGGGGAGCCGACAACATGAAACCCACCCCAAACTGGGCTGTGGAACAAGGAATTCCCTTGAAGCATCTCGCTGGGCTATGGAGCCACAGGCTTCGGTATTTACTGCCGGCCCCTGACTAGGCCGCTACACATCACAAAGCCTTACTGTGCCAGGGGCTCATCTCAGAGTGCTGGATCGACTCCAGCTCGTCCACAACTGCACCCTCCTAATGGGGAGGCCCCCTGCCAGCTGCTGGTCACAGAGCAAGGTTCTCCAGGGTGTCCATGCTAGGCTTTTTTATGGACACGTACATTGAGTCTGGAAATGGAAATAAGCTTTGCTCTAGTGAAGAAGGTCCTCCTGAATTCCATATGCTCTTCCAATGCCCAACTAAGGGAGGACAAAGCCTCAATGAGTCTGACTGTTTAAGGAAGGTGGTGGTCAATTACAAACATTTTCACTGATTCTACTGCAAGTTCCTGTGACCTGGTAGAAGAAAGCATTTAGGGCAGAGCTTCGGGCAAACCATGTTCTCCTAAGTCAAGTAATATCACTGGGCTCTGTTAAACCTGTAGAGATGCGATATGAACTCTTTAGACAAAAATCAATAGAATTAATGCGTTCAGAGCATTAACTTTTTTTTTTTAGTATTCATACAACTCAGAATCAGAATCTTTTGAAATAACCCCAAAGCATTCCAAGTTGTAAAGGTCCAAAGATAATCTAGATCAATACGTTCCTTTTTTTTTTTTTTTTTTTTACTTAAAAACTTTCAATTAGAGATACTGTCACCTTGGGGTGCCTGGGAGGCTCAGTGGGTTAAGCATCTGACTCTGATTGTGGCTCAGGTCATGATCTCATGGTTCATAAGTTCAAGCTCCCTGTCAGGCTCTGTGCTGACAGCATGGAGCCTGCTTGGGATTCTCTGTCTCCTCTTCTCTTTCTACCCCTTTTCTGCTTGCACTTTCCCTCTCTCTCTTAAAATAAATAAATAAACATTTGGAAAAAAAGAAATACTGTCACTTGTTTGAAATGGCTATGTGAACAGCACTGTTTTATTTTTTATTTTAAAAATGCACGTGGGGCGCCTGGGTGGCTCAGTCGGTTAAGCATCCGACCACTCCACTCAGGTCATGATCTTGTGGTTCATGAGTTTGAGCCCCGCGTGGGGCTCTGTGCTGACAGCTCAGAGCCTGGAGTCTGCTTCAGATTCTGTGTCTCCCTCTCTCTCTGCCCCTCCCCCACTCACGCTCTCTGTCTCAAAAATAAATAAACACTAAAAAAAATAAATAAATGAAAAATAAAAAATAAAAAATGCACATAATATCCTTGGAGGAAGGATGCCTCATACACATACCTCAGGTTGCATATTATTATCCTGACTGTTAGCATTCATGTCCTCACTGGGCTGGGTGGTCTCGATACTGGGGGGATTGAGGAACCGGCTCAGCTCCTGCTGTTGGCTCTCCCTCAGACTGTGGATGATGCTGCATGACTGCTGCTGTTTCTATGGAAATATGATCATTCTCTCGGTAACAGAGAAATCAACCCAACATCCCCCTGTCCCCCAGCACTCAAATTGTATTTCCTTCTCTCCTCTCCAAAGAACCTGTATGCTCAGTGACCTCTTAGGAACTTCCAAATGAGGATGTTTAACTACTTCCCCTAGTTAAGTATCAGACTGCTATAAAGGCAGGCTTAGAGACCTCCCAACCCACGCTTATTTGCATAACAATGGGAATAAATATGTTCATTGATGCTAGCTCCTGTTGTATTTAAAACAGAATTTTTAAATCACTAACTTGGGTGTTCTATATTTTCCCTTCTTATTTTGCTCTGTGCTCATTCAGCCAATATGGATCACCCTTTCTTTCTGTGTTGTTAGAGGCAGAGAGCTTTGGATGGATGAGTGAAACCCTTGCTCTTGTCTTATTCTGGATAGAGGCAGGCCTGTCTGTCTTGACACACACTTGGGAACATGGTCTGGTGCTGAGCCAGCTCCCTGTGCCTTCTTGGGGTGTGTGGTGGGGGGGGGGGAAGGTTGGGTCCCCAAAGTGAACAGGGCTATGATATAACTATTGTCTTGTTATAGGAGGTTGAAGTTTTGTTTCCCTGGGGACATTTTCTCCTCCAACAGATATGTTTCTGCTGTTGATGTTGTTCTGAGAAACAGGATTTAAAAAGTGTATTATATATAAATGTTTAGTAATTAGTGTGATTCTTTCATCTGTGTGTGAAGTGTAAGTCAAAAGCATAATCATAAAAATAATTAGTAGAAATGCCTAGTGTAAACACAGTGTATGCCAACACAGTATATGTTCATTGATTTATGAGTCAGAGAATCCTATAAGCTTATAAGTCTAAAGGCAACAGACAGATCATTAAACTCCCAGGAGATGTGGCCTTTGTTAAAGACCAAACAACATTATCAATGGAATGGTGGAATTTTTAGGAGCGATTTAAAAGTACTTTTGTAAACTCGGTTGCCAGTCATCGTATAGAGATTTGGGCATTTTGAACAGTTGAGTTTGATAAATGGAGATCACAAATATTTTAATAAATATTTGTTCAGTAAACTGCTTTTTAAACATCAATGTTCTGTTATAAAAATGTGATTCCATGGCAACGCCTTATGGACTCTGCTAACGAGGGCGCAGCTGGGTCTGGATGAGAGCTCAGGTGCGAACCAGGTGGCCATCACGAGGGGATGAAGCTGACACAGTTGAGGGGCTACGAGGCTAATCACAGAGCATCTCATTCCGCTGTTCCTGAAGCTCTTTTGTCCCTCCTCCTCCTTCTCCTTTGACAGGAGGAAAGAAAAACCCGGATGCTGCCAGTTGACTCACAGCTCTGATGCGCTTTAAACACTTTTTCAGCCACATGCGGATGGTCTGCTTGGCCACCTCCTCCTCGATGGTGTACTCCAGCTGCTCCCTGGCCAGCAGCTCCTCCAGCTGCAAGCTCTTCCGGATGTCAACTGACCTGTAGGACAGCATGCTGGGGGTGGGGTGGGGGGGACACACAAGAGCATTCCAGGTCGGACTCATTTGGGACTCTGGTGGAGATCTCAACTTTCAGAGAGGACACCACTCAGTCCAACCAAGGTACTGTTCCTGTGCCACTGGACTAGTTATGTCACCTCCTCTGTAAGATGGGGACAGTCATGGTCCCCACCTTATTAAATGACTGAGTTAAAACTTGGGAGGTGCTTACAGTAGTAAGTGCCATATAAGTGTTTGTAAAACCAAAGGTCTAGGCTGGTCCCTGATCTACATTACCAGCTGCTTAAGGCTTTGGAATGTTCCCTGTAGAAGGAAGACTGCTCTGTCTGTATACTTCCTTCACCTTCAGTTCCAGGTGGGGATGGTCAGTAAGGGTTGGCTAAGGTCAGGCTTCCTGCCCCTGCCATTTCCCTCTCTGTCGATCCCATCTGTGCGCCTGGATCTTCCTCATTAATTCTGGTGGGTGAAAGGTCAGTCAGGGTGGAATACTTGCTCCCATTCTGCCCTAGGCGCAACAGGTTCAGGCGGGGGCAAATGAAGCCAACACAACCAATGTGTCGCCTCAGGGCCCCTGGGCAGTAAGGCAACAACTCACACTGCATCTAAGCTGAGGTGTCTACAGCCAAAGAAGAACGCAGCCCCTTCTGCCCCTGGTGCTTGCTGGTGCTGCCACAGGACCCCCGGTTGGCGCTCAGCCCCTGCCTGCCCCTCCTGTGAACTCAGTGCTGCCTCCACCGCCCACATCACAGCACGGAGGTGCTCGGGAGTCCTCCCCATGCAGCACTGACACCCCGACCTTCTCTTCTTTGCTAGCGCTCTTCCCTCCTTGGAGGAGGGAAATGTGTCTGCCTTTCCTCTCTTCCCTGCCTCCTCCAGAATCTCATCAGTGCCAAACTGTTTTCATCACTTCCTGAGCTGCAGGGATAGGGAGGGGCAATCCAGGCCCCCATTGGCTTTGCCGGGGTCCATCTTATCGGATGCCTCCCTGTGTTCCAGAGAGGCCGAATGAGAACTGCTAATGACAGCGGGGTGTCTACGTGTCTCCCTTTGACCTAAAAATATTTGTCACCAGGAGGAAAGATTTGGTGACATTCTGAGATGGCGTCCTCTGCTAGTCATATGTATTTTCTGCCTCTTCTTTTTCTGCCCTTTGGCTTGCTCCTGGAAGAAGGGAATAGCGGGAAGTAAACTGGGAAACTTGAGAGAACTTCTCCCGGGTCCTTCCTGTTCTTATTTTCAAATTTCAGTCCCAAGCATATTTCTGTATACCTGAGTGCTTCTGAATGTGTGACACCATACCCAGCCCTTCACCAAATATTTTCCACATGATGAAAATAGCCACTTCTAGAAGAGGGCCATGACTTTTCCTGCGGACAGACCTCTTTGAGAGTGGGGCCCATGGGACTTTTCATAGAATAACATTTTAAATGCATAAAATAAAATATCTCTTATTACCAAGGAAAGCAATTATATTCAAATACAGTGCTCATATTATTTTCTTTAAAAAGGTGATGATAGAACGGATAAAGAAGATACAGTATATATGCAATGGAATATTTCTCAGCCATAAAAAAGAATGAGATCTTGCCATTTGCGACAACATGGATGGAGGTAGGGGGTATCATGCTAAGTGAAATAAGTCAGACTGAGAAAGACAAATACCATATGATTTCAATTACATGTGGAATCTAAAAAATAAACAAAGCAGAAACAGACCCATAAATACAGAAAACAAACTGCTGGTTGCCAGAAGGGTGGAGGGGAAGAGGGTGAAAGGGAGAGGGAGGGTACAGGCTTCCAGTTTTGTAATGAATAAGTCACGGGGATGAAAAGTGCAGCATAAAGAATATAGTCAATGACGCTGTAATAGTGTTGTATGGTGACTGATGGTGTCTACTCTCGTGGTGAGCACAGCATAACATACACAGTTGTGGAATCACTATGTTGTACACCTGAAACTAATATAACATTGTATGTCAACTCTATTTTAATAAAAAAAAGAAATGAAATTAATTTTAGAAATTTTTAAAAAGATGGTGACAGAGTAACATAAGTGCTTCTTTATTAATGCATTAAATAATAACATTTAGCTGAGGTCAAAGGACTACTGTAATTTAGAAGCAGTGGTGAGTATAGAGGATATTGAAGATTATCGGCCACGTCAGCGATGCCATCTGAAAATATCTATGATTTCTGCTGGTGGCAGAGATGCAGGTTATTATTAACACTGTGGGGCTTGCTGCCTGCATTCATCACTGAAGAAAATGCTGCATTTCAGTGACTGATTAATGACAATAGAGATGTGATTGTTTCCAAGCCCATTGACCTCTGGATTTGATCCATGGATTCCTGTTTAAATTTTTTTTAACCTGTTCATTTTTTGAGAAACAGAGACAGAGAGACGGAGCACAAGTCGGGGGGGGGGGCACAGAGAGAAGGGAGACACAGAATCTGAAAGCAGCTCCAGGCTCTGAGCAGTCAGCACAGAGCCTGACATGGGGCTCGAACTCACGAACTATGAAATCATGACCTGCACTGAAGTTGGAGGCTTAATTGACTGAGCCACCAAGGTGCCCCTATAGATTCCTGTTTAAAAAGCTGTTATGGATTGAATTGTTTTCCCCCTAAAAAATCTTTGTTGGAGTGATGACCCCCAGTACCTCAAAATGTGATCTTATTTTGAAATAGGTTACTACAGATGTGATTAATTAAGAAGAGATAATACTGGACTGGGGTGGGTCCCTAATCCAATACGAATGGTGTCCTTATAAAAGGGAAGATTTGGACACACATGTGTAAGCACACACGCACACGCACGCACACATGCGGGAAGAACAACACGTGAAGGTGAGGGCAGAGATCGGGGTGATGTTTCTACAAGGAAGGCGGCCAACCCCTAGGAGCTGGCAAGAGGCTGGAAGAGTCCCTCTCACAGCCTCAGAAGGAACCAGCCTTGCCGACCCCTTGAATTTAAGCTTCTAGCCTCTAGGACTGTGAGACAATACACTTGTTTCAACCACCCAGTTTATGGAATTTCGTCCTCCTTGTCCTGTGCGGGGTCTCAGTGAATGTCTGGAACGTGTGGTTTGCCAGCCAGCTGGGGGCGGAATCATGGAGCAAATGAGAAGATCTGGATTGGACTCCAGCTGGACCACCTAGTCACTAAACTCCCCCAGACCAGCTCCTCCCTCACAGAACGAGGGGAAGCTGTGCTCCCCAAAGCCCCTCACCTCTCCCATCAGGATCTCCTCAGTCATATGGGGCACCTCTGGGGATGTCAGGCCACTGCTTCTTCCCCCTCCTGTGTGCGGCACTCAGACACGGCCCTTACAGGACAGCGACAAAGGCCATGCGGAGCCTGAGCAGTGTGGCCTCACCTTATAATCTCAATGAGTGTGGCATCTTGGGCTGTGAGCCCACTTGTTGGTTGTATTTCACAAAGTCACAGCTTTGGTTTCAGCACTCACTCCAGCTCTGTGACCCAGGGTTGTGAAAACTCCCTCGTACCTTAGGACATCATGGAAAGTGACATCCCCGCCATTATGCAGTCTCTCCATTTCATAGCACATGTGCTTAAACAGAAGTTTGTCTTTGTCGAGATCCACCTCCAGCCTCCCCCGCAGGAGCCTCAGCAGGAACTTCACACGGAAAGTCGGAATCACCCCCTGGGGGGCAGAGCACAATAACTGGTAAATCATCTTTAGGCCATAACGATTCACTTGGGGTTCTGTTTTCACAGAAAAAAAAAAATCACAAAAAAGAAAACCGACACCAGATCTTTTTCTTAAAAGATAGCATAATTAGCAGTGGGAAGTAAGGAAGTTGTTTGCCTCCCTGGAGGCTGGGTCAGGAGGGTGTTTACTAGAGAAGCACCACATTGAAAGCCGAGCACTTAGATTTTCCGCTGGTGCTTCTCTGGTTCTGTGGGATCTTATAACCTGGCAGCATTGGGAGCCTAGGAGGCTCTCTGCCATCCTGGCCCCAGCCCTTGCTTTACCAGGGTTTTCCTCTCCTGGTCTGTTTCACTGACTCAGCCTCTGCTCATCTATTTCTCTAAAACACGCTGAGTGGGTTGCTAATGCATTATCGCAGAAAGTACAACATTCACATGTACATGTTCCTCCTCTTCACTTAGCCTGGATGCTACAAACTTCTAAACATTTTTTATAAATGGCTCTTCTAGGGAATGATCACTCCTTTTCAGGTCTTCCCAATTATTAGCACAATTACATACAAGAGAATCTGGTCAGAGCAGCTCCAGATTCTGGAATATCAAACACGTGTCGCTCCCTTTCGGGCAACACAATCTACCGTGCCAGCCTGGCTCTGTCTTTGAATTAAGGCATTGGGCTAAAGGCAGGGACATGGGTAACCATGAATTCCTGTCAGTTAGAAACACCTTAACATGTGACTCATGGTGCCATCTTTGATGTGTGCATCCAAGGAAAGCAGGTTCCCACAGGCAGTGGTCTTGGAGAGGCAGGTGGATCAAGGGGAGATAGGAGAGCTAGGCCAGATGGCCACACGTGCAGGTCACTGTCTCAGAGAAAGCCCCCCTGAGACTGGTGACTGCAGAAGTGGGGGGTGTTAGGGAGAGGGGGACAAAGGCGGTGAGGAAAGCCAGGCATTACTGTGCAGGCCTAGCTCAAGATGCGCCCTTCCTTAGCTTGTTCTGGTTCTTTGGTCTTCACGCCCTCTGTGAACTCTTCCTGCAACTGTTTTTGAACCTACCCATGGTAGATTTTCCCATGGTAGAACTTTCCTTGTTTTTCAGATGTCAGGTTTAACAACACCTCCCCAGCCAGACCGTCATGGCCACCCCGCTAAAGTAGCCTGCCCTCTAGTCCGACTGGTGTCTACCATATTACCATCTGCAAAGTGCTTATACCTTCTTGAGATAATAATGATTATTATTATTTCACGTTATATTGTTTGTCTCTCTATATTAGAATAGAAGCTCTGTAAGCATGGGTGACTTTCCGTTGCGTTCACTGCTGTATCCCCAGCACCCAGAACTAGGCCTGAGTATTTGCTAGGGATGAAGAAAGGGGAAAAGAAAGAGCAGCAGCAGCAGCTAGAGAATGAGATATTGTTGCTTTGGCTAATTCCAGGAAATCTTGGGAAAGTTTTATGGTTAAAGCATTCAAAGAATAAGTCCAAAATAATTTAAAAAATAACCTTCAGAAACCACTAAGTAGTTCCTTTGCACTTCTAATCAGGATTGCTGTGTGTGGCTGTTTGTGGCTCTGTATTACACCATCGCTCTGGTGATTTGAACTTCACTACTTCTGCTGCTCTCATCCTAGGGCTGGTTTCCTCAGAGCTTCCTTGGTTTCCTCTCCTTGATGACTTTCTGAATGTCCAAGAAGAGGGCATCCACGGTTGGACAGGGGACCATTCTGTCCCTCTCCCTTCCTAGCATATTTTGCTGAACGGTCAATGATGGCTTTCTACAATTCACAATGGCCATCCCAAATTCAATAGATGTCTACTGGTGACAGCAAGACTACTTAAATGTCTGCAGCAGGGCAGGGAATCTCTTTGGGGGTGGGCATGAAGCAATGGCCCCCTTTCCTACCTCTCGTTTATCATCCACCATATTCCATATGATTTGAAAGTGGCGAAGATCGTTGTAACTTAGAAGCTGGTCCTCCTCCGTGGAATAAAACAAGGAGAAGTTCTCCACAATGATGGCTAAGAAAAGAAAAAAGAAAAATGGAGAAGTTAGATAATTATGCTAATCTGTCATTTTTTAGAAAAAGTAAAACATCTATTATAAATAATGGATTTTATCACCTACATCACAAGCCAAATTTTTACAGTGTTTTTTAGTGTGTTTTCAAAGTTGGCATATCTTACTTACACTTGGATTAAGCTATTTATCCAGCTCCTGCCTTTCCAAAACATGAGGGTCATGAGCATAAACACACATTCTGTGTGTGGAGATATCCATGCCAGCTGGCTTTCACTCTTAGTTGACAGTTCCAGGGCAGTATTTAAAGGTCAGATTGGGTTCTGGGTGGCCCCACACCTGGGTGAACACCATGTATCTTTCAGAAACATAACTGTGATGTTTCAAGGCCATAAAGGTAGCCCTCTCTGAGATTTCTTCAACTCAATCCACGAGAAGAGCTCTTTTGAAATTAATGATCATAATTAATAGGACAACTCTTGAAATTGCAATCAACTGTCATTTACATGCCTTTCAAAGGTCTTTTCAGCTTCTGGATCGAGAGGCAACAATTTATAATTAATGCCATGAAATACCCGCCCCAAGCAATCTGGGATAATTACTTGAAAATTGTACGTAATTATCTAAGTACCTGGGTTTAAAGATATTAAAACATATTCAGTGAACATCACTTACCTACAAGCAGATTTAGCATGATGTAGGCAATGATGACATAAAATGAACAGAAATACATAAGTGCCCCAGCGTAATTTCCGCAGTCTGTTGCCCAGTATGTGAATTCATCTGGAGTACAAAAGGGAGGCTGGACCTGCGGGCGATGGGGGAGAGGGAGGAGGGGTCAGAGTGAAGAATACGAATTTGTGCACATGCTGTAGTTTGTGAACTATCCCTCACCATATAAAACATAATTAACTTCAAAGTTAATCTCCCAAAAGCCACGTACATTGAGTACATCATCCGTGGCAAAAATAAAAAAGAATCTTTCCTTTATTCTACACTTCTAGTCTCAGGGAATCTCAAGTTCAGTGCCATTTTAGAAGCACAATGAAAATGAACTCCTTTCTTCCAAGAGACATTCTTTCTGCCACCTGCACTAGTCCTGAATGGTAAGTAGTTCTTGTGATGGGAGCTGCAGAAAGTCAAAAAAAGCATTTAAAAAATTTCTTTGACCTAACTAATGGGTTAAGCTTTATGAAGATTTGTTATACATAGCAAATTCACATTCAAATTGTGTAAGAAGAAACCAGTAATCTTCATTCTTGGGGCACCATTATGGGACTTTACAGAAGAGCACTAGACTCAGGTTATCAAAAGTCCCCCCACCCCGTCTTTAGTGGCCCAATAAAATGCCGGCACCTCAGAGAAACCTGGCTTCTTTCAGCCAGAGAGACTAGCTCTTTCTTCTGCAGAAGAAGCAGTTGTAGCACTCTGCTTGTTGTATATTTAGAATCTATTTAATTCTGCTTCATATTATATTTGATTTGGTAAATTCTGTCCCCATTCATTCATGCATATAGTTCTTTAGCTCCTACTATGTGCTGGATTTATACCCAATGTTGGAGACAGACAGGTAAGCAAGACATAGAGTCTGTCCCTCCTTCATGTTGCTGACGGTCTAAAGCTATATACATGGGAGCCATGGACTGCATGTGGCTATTAAAATGTAAATGTATGTTAATGAACATCAAATACAGTTTGATGAAATTTAAAATTCAGTTGCTCAGGAGCACTAGTCCCATTTCAAGGGCTCAGTAACCACATATGGCTACTGCATTAGACAGAGCAGATTGCCATCATGGCAGAAATTTCTTTTGGACAGTGTTGTTCTGGAGGTTGAGAGAGAGGAAATAGAGATGGAATAATCAAGCCAGTAACTCACTATAGCTGTGATACATGCTACAAAGGAGAAACACAGAGTGCTGTAGGAACATGTCACTGCAGTCTTAGTGTGGGGCAGGATTCCTGATGGAGCCGATGCTTCAAGGGAGATGTGAACACAAGGAGGAAAAGGGAGGACCCAAAGGGAGGGTGTAGCTCAGGGCCTTGCCGTAAGCACCTTGAGCATGCCTTGGAATCAGGCAACACCGAGCTCCTAGCATATGGCCCAGTATAAACCAGGCGCTCAGTGAATATCTGTTGAATAAATTCAATTAAAGAAGAGGAACTCCCCTGTTTGTACTTGACTGCCAAAGTGTTAAAGGTGGGAGGGAAAGAACAATGCCAACAGAATGCGTATCTGCCAGATGGAACCACAATAGCTCAAGCTGGGTTCACTGGATATTCTTCCTGCACATGGCCATATACTGCAATGTAAAAGGATGCAACTTTATGGACTAAATAGCCAGGACAGGTGTTTTGTACACAAAGTCTTGATGCTAACGAGGATAAGGCTGGTGATATACTGCACTGCAAAGAGTTTCATTTGGTTCTAAGTTGATGTACTGTTAGTGATGAAGAGAAGTTTACCATACAGTCATGCATAATCTTATTCCAGTCTTCGCCTGTGACGATTCGGAACAGTACGGTGATGGCTTTGCCAGCTGAGGAAAAGTTTGCATGCCTAATGAAGGAGGAAAAACCAGAATGTGGGTAATATAGTTGGTCATGAAGTAGTAAGGTGTTACCACTAAAGCAGGTAGATTTTGGAGCAGATGTGGTTGTTAAGTCACCATGTCTGAAGGTTATATCTTCTTAATTTGTTATTCACACTTGCCCTCAAGCATAGCCGTCTAACCCAACCCTAGCATGGTGCCACCATTTTGTGGCCATGCATCTTGAGTGGCTAAGGGTTCCAATTTTGACAAGTAAAAGTGATTCCTTCTTTCACATGGATTTTGCTATAAAAAGTAGAGCTGCCATGTATCAAATAAGCAATCTCTGCAACAAGACACATCTGTATATAATGTGTTGTATAATTCCTTTTTAAAAAACTATGAAGTGCTTCCCAAAATTAAAGATAATCTCTGAAAAAATGCTTTTCGTATATAGTAACCATTTTGGGAGTATAGTTTCCCATGTTCTGCTTTGTTAAAAAAAAAAAAAAAGAAAACCCCAAATCAGTTCAAAGTGTAATTTAAAAAAGAATATGTTGTTTTTTGGCAGTAGGTGGATAGAAATTCACCGGGAAATTACAAGTGGTTATTCCTGTGTAGTGGTAGATTTGGAATTATGGGTTCCCGTTACATTTTGGTAATATTACGGAGACAAGGTTTCTAAAGTAAATGTGTAGACTGTTTTTAATTAGAAAAATGTCATTTAAAATTTGGACATTTTGTTTTAGTTTCCAACTCATTGTTTCCCCTTCCTCCTGTCTTTGATAGACAAAAGTCATTCAGGTTTTTATTCCTGATTTCATGATTATAAAAGTTTGCTTGATAAATGAATAGGGAGAGAAATCCACACCAACCTGTTAATGTTCTCTCCATACTTCACAGTACCAAATAAAACAACTCCAGCAAAAGCATAACACAATAGAAGTAGGAACATTCCCACTATGATAAAGAAGCTTTTGTACATGCTGACAACCACCGTCAGGAGAAGCATCTTTAGTGTTACCTATATGGAGATGTGGGGAGACAGAAATGAATATTTAATTCACTTAGCCATGGGGAGCCTGGGAAGTAAGTAACAGGTAAGCAGGTGGCACGAGAGTGACCCTCATTTTAAAATTGCTTTGAATTAGTTCTTAATAAAGGGTATTAATCTAAATATTATTCAAAAAACATTAGAGAGAAATTCGACTTGTATTTCCAACTGTTCAGCCTTTTCAGCCAAATTAATAAAAGCCTCTCCCTAAAATTCCTTGCTTCTATTTTCTCTTCTCTTGCTCCCCGAGTCTCTATGATGAGGGCTGTATATTTTTGGCCTATTCCACCAAGTAGGCTCAGGATTCTCCCACAAACAGATGTTCATAAAAACAAACCTAACCAATGGCAAAATACTAAATACCATCAAATAGCACATATTGAATACGTGAATATATGGAAGGTATATGAAATAGTGTCAGTAGCGAAAAAGAAAATTACATTAAAAAATGAAAAATATATGTGGAATATATGCAATATATTCCACATATATGCAATATATGCAATAACAAAGAATATAAAGAAATCTGGGGTCATAGAATCACGAATCTTCACTAAAGATGATTTTTCTTTCCAGTAAAGTAAGCTTATTCAAATAGAAACAATAAAAATAAAGAAGTATTAAGAAAGAGCATTGGTTTTCGCTTTCATGCCTGAGATGCTGTCTTTAGTTGATGACTGAGTTAATTTAGCCAATATGAAGAAGAAATAAAAGAACAGAAATGTCAGGAGATGTATCACAAGATAACTAAGCTGCCGATTCATTTTAATATTTAATATTTGCTCATTTGGACTTAGGATGACTACCAATTTGTTAACTTCCACCCTGAAGACCCAGATGGACAGCTGAAGTCAATCAGGCATCGCTCCTTTCTTCTGTGCTTATGCAACCATTGATAGTATCCTTTACAACGTACTCACATGCTTTCCACAGATAGAGAAAAACCGGAAGACAATCACGCAGGCGCCCATCATGTAGGTATACGCGTTCTGAAATTTAAACAGAAGACAGCCACTCGCCATGTGCACAGGAGATCTTGTTACAATTCCAGTTTTCATTTTAAGTCTTCTGTGAAGTCTACTGAGTAATTAGTTTAATAAAATGTGAAAATTCTTATAAGAAATTTATCTTTAAAAGGTGCTGAAAAGGTCACTGCCAAAACTCATGAATAAATATTAGCTATAAAATCAAATCTTAAATGAAACTTCGGTCTCTGTTTTGCTCAGCTGAATTCTGTATTTTAAAACTAAAATAAGTTTTACATAAAATAGTGACCGGCTCCTTTGAGGAGCAAGAAAAACTCAGGGTAACAGTGCAACTTGTGGATGTCAAGTGAGACCAAAAATGCAGGAACCCTGGCAAAGAAGGTCTAGAGTTGGAAAAGATTGCAGGAGGTCAGCTTCCTCCTCTCAGAAGGTCTCCGGAGACTTTGGAGACCAGCCGGCCACATTCGTGTAAGCTGATTGCAGAGAATGTCTGTCCAGCCCAGAAACACATCCAGCTCATTCTTCAAGTGTGCAATCAGCAGCGAGAGATGACTGGGTGCACTTTATGACTAAGAAAGCTTCATCTCGGAAACAAAGATCCCACCAGCTAGAGCTGCAATAACAACTGTGGCATTAAACTGATGCCAAAGCGTGACTTTTCTCAAGGAGTCTCGCCTCGCCAAATGACAACTGTCACATATGGGCCCCTGGGAAGGGGGTCCGCTGAATATCCTTGAGGTACAAGGAAATGAATGTGTCTGCATAGAAATAGCTTAGATGGGAACAAATACTGCATCTCCCTTCACAATAGGCCACAGAGAGTGCAAAGTAGAGTGGAGGATGAGTATTTTTCTGGGACGGAAGCTTCTTGGGAAAGAACAAAAGCAGTCTGGCAGAATAGGCAAGTTAGTCTTTCCCGTGTGAGATGTCCTCTCTGGGACATCTAGGATTAGGAAGCCTGCCCTACTCTTCTTTTGGACCAAGTAGTTTTTGGCTATATTTGTCTAGGGAAAGCTAAAAACATGGACCTTGCTTCCCCTTTCTATGTTAGTTCCAGATTTGCTATAGAGGCTTTCTCACTTTGCATTCTGGAAGTGACAGCACCCCCATCCTTCACCTGGTCCTGAGAGGTCCCGTCCAGACCTTGTGCCATGTGCCCCTTGCTCCTTCTACTCCAGGCACACTATTTCCCTCCCATAGCATTCCATCACAGGGACAGCCGCCAACATACCCTCATCCTACAGGCTGAACCCAATCGTCACTTCTGCAGGGACACTTTCCAGGACCTCTCTGACGCAGCCACCTCCCGCTCGTTTGTGTCATTGCAGGAATACGTGTCTTTCCTCCATCTGCCTCACTATGGCTGCAACTCTCATTGACTTGGGAGCATTCCATGAATGCCTACTTGTCCCAAACCACACCTGCCCTCCCAGCCTCTTGGATCATGATGAAACATTCTGGCGTAAAACTTTGAAACGAAACAAAACACAAACTTTCCAGGCTGTGATGTCCATGAGAGCAATGACAGCCTTTGTTTTGATCTGTGCATTCTTCTCAATCTCCAGCATGGTGGCTTACACATCTTTGGTGCTCAAAACCACTCATTATTCGAGGAAATGGATCAGGGTGACTGAGAGCCCACCTAGGCTTGGCACAGCCCCTGATGCTGACGGTGACAGTTGTTTTAAGAAGGACACTCAATACCTATCTGCCTGAGCACAGAAATTTCATACTAAAGCACACCCTTTGTGAGGTACAAATGGGTTCTCTGTTTGATGGAACTTTTCTGGCATGACTGTAACACTGGGGAGGATGGAAGAACAGATAGAAGAGAGCAGGAAAATCTGATAGTATTAATTTTGGCTGGCGTTGAGGAAGACTAACAAAAAAGAGAATGTATTGATAATGTGTTGGGGTGTTGTACTTTTTACAGTTAGAAAAATTTCACATGTTACGGGTGCCTGGGTGGCTCAGTTGGTTAAGTGTCCGACTTCGGCTCAGGTCATGATCTCATGGTTTGGGAGTTAAAGCCCTGCATTGGGCTCTGTGCTGACAGCTCAGAGCTTGGAGTCTGCTTCAGGTTCTGTGTCTCCTTCTCTCTCCACCCTCCCCCCTTGCACTATGTCTCTCTCTCTTAAAAATAAACATTAAAAAAAAAGAAAAATTTCACATGCTTTATCTTTATAATGCCCATGTAGAATGGATAGATTATGAAGTTATATCCCCAAGTTCAGAGCAGGGAGCAAAGGATCACTGAAGACAAATAACTTGATCAAGCCTGGAAAATGGTGGAGCCCAGAGTAGGGGCTTCTAGAACTCCACTGAAAACTCCATGTGGTTACCGAACACTTGAAATGTAGTGAGTCTAGATTAGGATGTGCTGTAAATATAAAATACACATTCAATCAAAGATTTAGTACCAAAAAAAGGACGTAACTTGTTTTCTTAATAATTTTTATATTGCTGACATATTGAAATGATAGTACGTTAGATATGGTAGGTTAAAATACATTATTAAATTCATGCCATCTGTTCCTTTAAAAAAAGTATTTATTTATTTTGAGAGAGAGAGAGAGCCCATGCAAGTGGTGGAGGGGCAGATAGAGAGGGAGAGAGAATCCTAAGCAGGCTCCCCACTCTCAGCACAGAGCCCAATGCAGGGCTTCATCCCATGAACTGTTGAGATCATGTCCTGAGCCAAAATCAAGGGTTGGGCGCTCAACTGACTGAACCACCCAGGCACCACAACATCTGTTCCTTTTTAATTTTTTTAATGTGGCTCCTAGGCAATTTGAAATTACATCCGTGGTCACATTTTATTCCTATTGGACAACACGGCTCTAGATCTCAATCAGGCATACCCACGGGTGTAGGTTTTGAGCTGGACCTCAGACTAAATGGAAGTTGGAGAGGCTCAAGGCATTTTAGGCAAGCTAGTGAGAACTCAGGTATAAACACAAAGAACGATATGCTTTAGAGAAAAGGCTGCTGGATGTTTAGTAGAAAATAAGGCTTCTAAAGTGCCTGAGAATCCCACTGTGAAATACTGATTATAATGTAGTCGCATTGATGCTACATTTCAATTCAAAAGACTGGGTTTGAGTTTTCTGATACCAGCTTGCATGTGAATTTAGGCAGGTCTCGTAATCTCTGTTTCCATTTTTTTTTTCTCTCTCTCTTATTTTCATCCTTTGGGAAAATGAGAGTTAAACCAGACATTTTCAAGTTTCTCCTTCTGATTTGCACACTCTAGGACTCTGAGGGGCCAGATTTTGTTTGCGTGAAGAGTGTAGGGGAATGTACATGCAAGCATGTCTGAGGGCCTATCACGGTCAAAACTGGATGTAGGGAGGTTAATCAGACACCTGAGGGTAGGCTGACACAGAGTGAAATGAGACTGGAAACAGGGTTACCTGAACTGAAGTTATTAGCTAAAATAAACTTTTATTACATGCATACCAGGAGGGCAAAGTGAAGTACCACCCAGACCACACCAAGCGATGTCACCAGCAGGTCGTATCGGTTTCTTCTGCTTTGCCAGAAGCCGGCAGGCGACATTGCTATGATCTTCATTGTAACCTGGGGGAAAATAATGTAGACAGTAAATAGAGGCTGAGTGTTCAACATATATTGAAATGTGTTAACTTGAGGCACGTAATTTTACATCATTTTAAATTAATGTAAAATTTTGTTTAATGTTTATTTTTGAGAGAGAGAAAGAGAGAGAGAGGGGGAAGAGAGAGGGAACGAGAACAGGGGAGGGGCAGACAGAGAGAGAGAGAGAGGGAGAGAGAGAGAGGGGAGAGCTGTCAGCGCAAAGCCTGACATGGGACTTGAACTCATGAACCATGAGATCATGACCTGAGCTGAAATCAAGAGTCTGATGCTCAACTGACTAAGCCACCCAGGCACCCCATTGAGGCACACATTTTTAGAGGATGTAGAAACCAAAGAGAGAATTTATTACTAAGAGATGACAGATGATAGGATAGATAGATAGATAGATAGATAGAGATACAGATATAGATTGATCCACTATCTAAATTTTAAAGTAGGATAGGTTACAAATCTGTATCTCCATGCTCTTTTCTCCTTGTTTTATGACTAGTTCTGAGAGAAAGACATTTTTCTTCCTCAAGTAAAAGACCATAGATTTTGGGAAACATCAACCAGTACAGGGTGAAATAAGAATCTGCTTGTATTTCAAAGAAGATTGTGCTGGAAAGTGATATTATGTGGACTATATATTAAAATAATCTTGTCTGGGCCAATTCCCTTCGCCACCACATTGCAATTTGAGTCCCTGAATTACAGTGGTTTGTGCAGTTCACTACAAATATTTGAACTCACATAACCAGACAGGCCAACATTCAGATACAACAATCAACAGCAGTTAGCAATTCCTGCGGTTAGAAAAATCTGAAATATAAAGTGAAATCTTTGTTCAAGTTAAGCACAACAGCCTAAAAAGGAAAATATCCTAAGAGCACGCTACCCCTCTCCCCAAAAAAGACTTCAAAAGCAATGGAACACAGAGCTGAAAGTCAGTGCTATCAAAGGAGGGCACTGTTTTACTTTACAATGTGCACCACAGCCCCCAGAGCCAGCTGGCTCATTACCGTACCTCTAGAACAAAGATGAAGGTGAAAACAACTGACATTGTTGCCAAAGGAACGGTCACTGGGTCCTCCACATCCCACTGTAAGAGAAACAGCATCCAGGTCTTTGTCCATATCCATCAGACACATAAAGACCTTCCCCTCCTTTTCTCATTTGAACATGACTATGAATTTTAATTTTTTATACTAAAGAACGTAGACTGTGAATGGATATGGCCCCTTGCAATATTCTTGGATGCACCAATGAACGAAAAAGTCCTTCTCAGAGCTTCACTGTGAAATAAAGTACCTTGACGGACAGCAGCACTGACTGGGCCAGGACAAGCAATGCAATTGTCCTCTTAAAGAACGGATGCTGGGTAATGTCATACATCTTAGCTCTAAAACCATCATTATCTGCAAAAGAAAGGTTGAGGCAAGGGCATTACAGACATAGGTCACATTTACTTTCTTGTCTTTCATTTCCTTTAATGCTCATTTTAAAACTCATTACCTTTTTCCCCCTATAGTTCAATCTATTGTGTAGTGTTTTGCAGGAATGGCTGGTTCTGAATATTTAAGACGACGGTGCATGACGCCGTCTGTATTGGAAGGAGAACCGCATCATTCAATTTCTGTCAGTTTAATACATTTCACTCATATGTTTAAGAGCGAAGCACAAATATATTTTATTTAAAAATTCATTTTTTCATTAGGGCTTATCCTGAGAGCACTGAAGCACAGCCTTTGGGTGGTTGATTTTAATAGCCTATGGAGAGATCTGTAGTTTGGAGCCTGTTTCTATATTAACTTATGCACAACCGCCTAGTGGCCTCACGATTATTATTTTAATTGAAATCTTAGACTCCTGGGGAATCACGAACACTGGTGCCCAACATGAATAAAATCAGAGCATCTTTGATACCCGGGCGAGGTGGGAGATGAAGAGGCTGTGCTATCTTCAGTCGGCTCTTCAGATCTTCCCATCTTCTCTGATCTACAGTCAGCAGAGCTGTCCCCTTAATAAACAAAGGAAAGCAGAAAAAGGCCTTATGTCGTCTACTCCACACCAAGGTCATTGCAAATGGGGCGGTGGTGATACCAACAGGACTAATTTGGGAGTATATGATAAAGATATTCTTCAAATACCATGGTGGTTCGATAGACATGGTCACAATTCTCAAATCTGGTCTTTAGAGGGGTCCCAAAAAGGGTGGCCACAAGCCTCAGAGAAGATCCAGCAGCCTTCAACTGGTATCTTCGAACATGTATAAATTTCAGGTTTGGGAACATCTAAAGAAGGTTCCCTACACAATCAAATTTTCAAAAAGGGATACCCACTCTAATAGTGGTTAGTTTCCCTTCATTTTGTGGGGAAGGCTGCAGTAAAATTGTAGCCTGTCAATCTGATTGTGTCTTTAAAAAAAATCATTCTGCTATACACTGTCGCAAAACTTTTTATTTATTTATTCTGAGAGAGACAGAAGGTGAGTGAGGGAGGGGAAGAGACGGAGTGGGAGAGAGACAATCCCAAGCAGGTGCCACGTTGTCAGCCCAACACGGGGCTTAATCTCACAAATTGTGAGATCATGACCTGAGCCGAGATCAGGAACCAGACACTCAACTGACTAGGCCACCCAGGTGCCTCAATTGCAAAACTATTTTTAAGCAGTATGAAATCACAGAATTTGAATCTTTAAGTATTAATGCTGTGACAAATGGCTGAGTGAGATCAGATATTCTTTACCATATATATATGAGTACTTTATTAAAATGCATATAAATATATTACATGACATTTCATGTATTTATACATGAAATTATTTGTATATGTATAATGTATACAAATTATACATTATTTATACACTAATTTATAAAGGCAGAAATATATACATTATTTATACACTAATTTATAAAGGCAGAAATATAGTTTAAGAAACTGAACCCCCACCCCACTCCCATTCTTCCCTTCTTTCTACAGAGCTGAAGACTGTCCTTTAAGGATGTGTCCTCCCCACTGCTTTCAGACTTTTGCTGTTTGTGTATATATCAATACATAAGAACATATTTGTTTTGAATTTTAAAAAGTGATATAAATGGTATTCAATATGGGCTTCTTAATGCAGTTAGTTTTTTCTTCATTGAACACTATGTCTTGCATACCACTAGACACCAGATCTAATTGGTTTAACTGCTCATAAAGTATCCCACTGTACAAATATATCAGAAGTTATTTGCTTTAGGTTTATGTAGTATAAAAATGCTGCAATAAGTACATGTCTACAGTCTCATGGTGAATACCTACGAGATTTCCTTAATAGCAAATCTCTAGGAGAGGAATTGCTGGGGTTTAGGAATTTACACATCTTTATGTTTACCAGATATTGTGAAGTTGCTGTCCAAAGAGAAACAACCAAAGAAATTCGCCGCTAGCCATCTCCAAGTGTTCCAATGTCCTAATGTTCTTGCCAGTACTTGATATTGTTAGATATTTTAATTTGGCCATGATGGGTCAGAAATGTGTCCACTTTAGTTTTAATATCAATGAGATGAAATGTTTTTTATATGAGTAAATAGGGGTGATGATTCTTGTATCTTCCTATGTGAATTGCCTGTTCATATTCTTTGCTCATTTTTGTATTTGGATATTTACTTTTAGAGGTTTTATAGAAATTCTTAATATATTCTGGATATTAATCTTCTGTCAGTTATGTGAATTGTAAATATTTTCTCTTAGTCTTAGCTTGCTTTCTAAAAAAATTTTTTTTTGCCTTATCAAGTCTCTTATGTCTCAGAAACTTTTTATTTTAATGTAATTTAATCTGTAAATTTCTCTCTTTATGAATTCCACTTTATGGTTAAAGTCAAGAAATCCACAACTCCTCCAGGGTCAAAAATAAATTCTACAAGGTTGAAAATGGCTTTTCACAGCTAGGTCTTTCATCCTTCTGGAATTCATTTCTGAGTATGCTGTGAGGTAGAAATCTCTGTTTAATTTCTTATATCTAGACAATGACCCCAGCACCTCTTATTGATGGCCTCACCCCCTCCACTGATTTGTCGTGCTACTTCTCCTTTATATATACCTGGTCCTCCTGGGGCTTTTAGCTCTGTTCTAAATCTAACTTTCTATCTCTGTAACATTACCCATCCTGTTTGACTCACCATAGCTTGTTTACTTTCCTTTTCCATACTTTTGTTGATGCTTAGCCTTGAGAGAGGTTTGTCAATTTAATTTTTTTTAAAGAATAAGCTTTTGTCATTCTTGAATCTTTTATAATATCTTTGTTTTCTATATCATTAATTTCTGTCCTTATCTTTTTTACTTTCTTCCATTTTACTTTGTTGATCTTATTATAATTTATTGATTTGGACATCTGACATATTACTAATTAATCTTTGAATTTTCTTGAACATACACTTAAAGTTACAAATTTCTCTAATTGATTTATCTATATTTTGTGAGCTTTTATATGTGATTTTTATAAATGATTTATCTAAATGTCTTAAGAGTTTCTATTCTAATTTCTTCTGTTACTCATAAATTATTTAGAATGTTGTCTTAATATTTCCAACATCTGAGGAATCTTTTGTTATCTTTTTTTATTATTGTAGAGAATATGTTCTGTACATTACCAATTTTTTGGTTAACTATTTTTTATGACCTTTGGGCAGTACATTTTATACTTGAAAATTGCTGGACTCTGGGTTATTCCTATGTCCAGTAGATCAAATGTTTGTATTGTGCCAAATCTCATATTTTCTTTTTTTTCTGATTTATGAGTTTCTTAGGGATATATGTTAATATCTTTCACTATGATTTTGGACTTGCTGGCTTTTTAAAATAATTTGGTTAATTTTTGCTTCATATATTTTAGGGTTCAGGAGTTCTATACTTTGTTGGTAATTCATTTCTTCTGCAATTATCTAATTACACTGTTTATTCCTAATAATGATATTTGTTTTAAACTAATTTTTCTGATATTGATATTGCTAAGCCATTTTTCTTACTATATGCAAACAAATATTTTGGGTTCTCTGGGTGCTAGAGATATTGATATTATTTCTTTATTATACAAAACAAAATATTTTAGAAAGTTGAGCTCTGAAATGAGCCAAAAGAATAATAAGCGTGGTGGTATCATCTGATCATTAATATCAGAAAACCTCTGGAAGTTTATTATTGTGACATTAAGTTTATTAATCAAACTGTTATCTCATAATTGAGAAATTAAATATATATATATTACTAGTATAAACTTTGAACTTTTTTAAACAAGGTTCCATTTTCCAGGGAAGACAAATTTGCATAATTCAGAATTGTGCAAATGTTGCCCCCAAAGCTTGCCTTATCTCCCGTATCTTTATATTTCCCTATTGCCTATATATTTGGAAATCTATTTACATACTTTTGGGTTTGACCATTAGAATGTGAGCTCCATGAGGGCAGAAATCTTTATGTGTTTAGTGTTTAGTTTGCGTGTTTAGTTTTTATGTTCCCAGGTCTGGCCCCAGTTAAGTTCTCAAAGAAATCTGTTGAATGACTAAATAATAAATCAATAAATGCTGTTATACAGCAGCTCATGTGCTACCATCTGAAAAGCTTACTGGGAAAAAAAATCCCTCCTAAATGGTTCATATAACTCATAAATTTGCATTATCAATTAAATAATCAAGTTTGTCATGTTTTCTTCTACTTTTCCTCTTTCTGTAAGCACCCAGCACCCACTTGAGCTTAAGTCCGTGTTCCCCTTCTCAAGGCCAAGATGCTTCTTTCTTCCCTCAGCACATTAATACAACCAGTACTGTGAGTAGACCTCCTGATACTCGTCTTATTTCAGCCAGGCCTCCAAACTCAAGAGCTGCAATTGATTATATATTTGTCTCTGGTTGCTGAACATTTTATGTTGCTGCATTTATGTCGCTGATTTGTGAGCTGCCATAGGACCTGATTCTCCTGAAATCAGGTGTCTGCTCAGAGGACCTAAGCTCTCTACTTGGCTGACTGGCTTCTGCTCTTGTTCAGGAATCTCCGTTGTCTGCTCCAGTGCCAAGGCTCAATAGCATCTGAAGAGACCCATCTTCCTCCTTCTGCTTGGTATCAAATTGAACACACTTTAGGGCTTAGAGACACTCATTTATGAATGTGTTATAGTAAAATAGGGGGCTGGGCAATATGATCTCTCTCTATCCTTTCTTATTCTAAAATCCCATGTTTCTGTGGGTCGGAGTAGTGTTGGGGCCCAAAGTGGAGATTTTTAAGCCACACCCTTTGAAAGCCCGCACCAAATAACATCCTCATTAGGCACACATCAATGGTGGCCATCAACTGGGTAGCTGGAACCACACATGCAGAGCCCGGGGAGTGGAGGTGTGTATGAATGATACAGTCCCATGTGCAGCTGCCCTAGCCAGTGGGCTCGGATGTGCTTGCATGCGATCCTGTCCTGGTCATGAATCACAGGAGCGTCATACCTAGCTTTAATTCAGTGCAGAGTGACATTTTTATATTCTCGGAAGAATTTCAGACTCTGCAGAGTGGGCACCGCTTCTGAATTGTGACCCCGTTTTCTACACCTTAAAAGCCCCAGACAAGTCATGTCACCTCCATAAGCTCTGTGTTTTCTTCCACTGTGCATTTCAGAGTTGTGAGAACTGAAAATGGCATATGTAAACCTTAGTATGTAGTAAGTGCTCAAAAGCTGTATCCACCAGGGTACTTGGGTTAAATGTCTGACTTTGGCTCAGGTCACGATCTCACGGTTCGTGAGTTTGAGCCCACCATCAAGCTCTGTGCTGACAGTTCGGAGCCTGGAGCCTGCTTTGGATTCTGTGTCTCCCTCTCTCTCTGCCCCTTCCCCCACTTGCATTCTGTCTCTCTCTCTCAAAAATAAAAAAAACATAAAAAATTTTTTAAAAAGCTGTATGCACTTCAATTATGATTCCAGAAGACAGATCCTTACATACTAGAGTGCACATCAGCCATGGCCAGAAGAACGACATAGAATGTTCTCTCCCAAACTCACTCTTTGACAGGAAACCACACTTGCTGTTTTCCCATTCGGGAGCTCTTATAGTGATTGTTAGAGTTGCTCTGAACTCAGCATGCTTCCCGAGTTCATAAAGTATGTAAAGTTTTTATATGAAATTAGAAAATCTTCTTTATATTCAATGAATTAGGATTTAACATTTCTACTGCACCCCAGCCCCATCAAAATTCTGAGTTCACCTATAGCATTACAAAGAAGCATCCAATTTACATTGTGTGAAAGTAATATTACCTGCAATCAGTGCACAGTTAGTTCAGCTATTGTATTTTAATAACTTGCTGCACATCCTTTCAATTTGAACAATAGGAGATGTGCCTTTCAGTTGTCAGCGAATTAATGACACCATCACCAAAAGGGGAAATTTCGCGAGAGAACTGTGCTCTTAAATAATGTGCCTGAAAGGCAGCGATGAGGTAGCTTGTAAAATAGTTATAGAGATTATTTACACCAGTCACATTATGGTTTAATGCAACTTCATGCCGTGTGAGAAAAAGAGAGCTCAAAGCGAGTGGCTAGAAAAGAATAAACCCTGTGGTATTCAAACCAAGAATTCTTACCTTGTTTTCATTGAAATTAGCAATAACTACTCCAACAAAAAGGGTCAGTCCAATCATGCAACCCAGGAATACAAACACATGAATGTAGATCCCGTGCATCTGTATAAATGAAAAATACGGTTATTCATCAAAGCAAATGAGAGCAGCTGTTGACACATTCAAAGGATTCCATGTGCTTGCTTACCGGCCCCACACGATGAATAATAACATCCCTCACTTCCACCCAGCCTTTCAGGGACAGAACTTCAAACAATGCCAGCATGGCATTTCCCACATTGTCAAAATTAAAATTCCGAGGATTTGCCCTGCAAGTCAGAAAGAAGAATGTTCTGTGAAATTCCGATGAGAAGCACCCTAAGGCAAATATCTGTAGTTCTTTCCAATCTTGGGTGTGGGGTGTACTTAGCATTTGGAAGGCGGGCTAGCTGGCATTCATTTGCTAAATCAGAAAAGTGCATGAATATGTTATTATTTCTTAAAATTTAATTAATTATTAGGTAATCATGGGGTGTTCTTAACGAACAACAAAACACAATTCAAGTTCTGGCTCTAGAGGTTCCTTGACGTTTCTGGCTTGTCCTGATTATATGGAGGGCTGGAAGTATGCTTTCTGGTTATAAACTGCATAGCATATTCTCACAAAGGGGCGCTGGAGTTTGGATGTGAATTTTGCAATAGTTTTAAAATTGAAAACTTCTCTAAAGGATAAATTACAATTCCTGATGTTAATATAGCAAGTATAAAAAGAGTAGAATCTAGCCACTTTCTTTAATTCTGTGACATCATGGGAACATCACTTTGTAAAGTAGTGATGCATTTGGAAGTCCCTGAGTGGCCAGAGGTGTTTGCTGGTAGTCTACATGTTTCCAGATCATTTTCTCCCAGTTGGATTTTTTTTTCTCTCACTAACTCTGGGTGTTCTCAACAGAGACTTCTTGTAGACCCCAACATTGCAGTATGCTGTCTACATCCACACTTGATTGCCGGTATTTAAAACACTTTGGCTCCACTATTATTTTTTGTTTGTTTGTTTTTGTTTTTGTTTTTGTTTTTTTTGAGGGGGCATATTGCATTTCTTGTTTTTTACTAACGTGTTTTTACTTTTTTCTTCCCACGAAAGAGTTTTTTTTTTTTTTAATATATTACATCTCCCTTAGTCATTATGGGTCTTGTCTAACATTTTTCTTGTCCATAGAAGATTTCACTGTTTTCCTTTTTCCTCTTATTAGACTATTTAAAATAATTACAAGACCTAGACAACTACACACTGCAAAGTCATGACTATCACTGTATTTCCTGAGTTTGATGGAGAATTGGTCCCAGGACTACTAAAAAAAGTGGGCCTATAGAAGCATGGCCAAATTATATTTTGATCATTTTTTTTCCTATTAGCTCACTTATCAAAATTTAACCTTCACAGAAGGTGATACTCTGGAGAAAATCTGGGTTAGTATTTTTCTACACCTTTTTTTTTAAAGTAGGCTTCGTGTACAGCACAGAGCCCAATGCGGGACTTGAACTCATGACCCTGAGATGAAGACCTGAGCTGAGATCAAGAGTCGCCCACTTAACCAACTGAGCCACCCAGGTGCCCCTCTACCACCATATATATATATATATATATATATATATATGTAATTTTAACATCATAGAAACAATCATGCAATACACCTTTATAAGTTTTCTTTTTTAAAGCATTAAATAGATGGGGATCTAATAAGAAACCATACAACTAAACTGACTTGCTCCTAAGGTTTAAGGATGATTGGTAGAAACGTTTTCCACATAGTGCAAAAGCCCCACTCAGAAATTCCTATTTTGGGGTTCTGATTTATATTTTTTACATATGAAAGTATAAGCATATTCTCTTGGATTTTTCCACCATTTCTTCCTTTGGGGTTTCAATTAAATTTAATATATTTTACAGCAGACAGAAGCTGTAAGGATTCTGCAGATGCCACAGTTTTCTTGAATAAGGATTTTTTTTAAGCTAAGCAGGCCAGCTTTCGGATCCGATGTTGAACTTTCTTACCCATCCATTTTCTTTATGTAAAAGTGCTTTTTTAGCTGAATATGCAGCATCCCAAAGTACTTTCATGTTCCACATCCTTTAGAAGTTAGAATATGTTAAAAATACACTTTTAGGCTAAACCAAGAAAAATAAAATGGAGACTCATAGACTTAAATAGTTCGAAGAGTACATCACATTAAAAAAATAAGTATCAGTTTTAATCATCTAAGATGTTCATGCTATGTTCATGCTACTAAAATTGGAAAGTTTTAAACTTTACCTATAACTACAGAGGACTTCAATAAATCCCAAGCCTAATCCATTGTTGTAATTTTCCTGTCACCCTTCCTTGATCTGGAAGCCTGTATATAATATATAATCATATATATATAATATAATATATAATAATATATGTATATAATGTTGTATATAATCTTTTCCATTAATTAAAAAATTTTAAAAATATCATAATCTTGTCCATCCAATGGAGAAAACTAAGACATTGGTTCTAACCTTACAGTTTTGTTAATCTTCTACCTCCCCGTGAAAAGTGCCCCAAGGTCCCAAGATTGCGATAAGGAGGGTTGCTCCTTTGGGAAGAAGGAGCCCCCAGGAGGAGAGGAGCTCAGCCTGAGCCCTTGGATGTAGAAATACGGGGGGCAACACTATCCAAAATGGCCCCTCCAAGATGCTGGAAGTAGTCATGTTTCTGTTAAACTTACAAAAGTGAGATAGATTTATATTCTTCTCCTTAAAGAGCATACTCAAATTGTTTGAGCTGTAGACTCAACAAAAATCTGATCTTCTGCCTAGAATGTATCACACTATAATTTAAAATTACCTAGAAGTCAACTCCAGGTAAGCTTCCAGTGAGCTAAGGGGCTTATTTATGTAGCATCAAAGCCTTTAGCAAATCATATTACATTATTTGTAATATTATCTCCTGTTCTTTATTACATTTCAAGCTCCTAGGGATTGGGGGCCATAGCTTGTCCCCAGTAATAGTGTAATGTCTGGAGACTAGTAAGCACTCAATGAATATATCTATTGAAACTGAATACTTTTTTTTGATATCTCTTTTGCATCCCATTTTCCTATGTCCCAGACCTCTGCTTAAAACAAAACACACAATATTTGTAATATATATATTTTATACTTTTTACCAAGGTAATTTTTATCTCATCAAGTCTGAGTGATTCAGAAGAAGATGAATGTACTCATCTGAACAGAGAATATAGAAGCCTGACTATCGCCTGAATTAGGTAGTGCATATTTATAGCCTTCCTAATTACAATTATCAAAGCATTCCCTAATGCCAGTTCTCCAGATATGTTATTTTCTTAATCATAAATTTGCCAATATAAAACTATAACATCTTGGCTGCTAACTCTTGATGAGCTTACTAACAAAGGAAAATGTAAAAATTATCATAGTTATAGCTGGTGTTTATTTGACAAAAGATTTTTATTTTACCAAAACTAACCCAAGTCATGGTATTCTGGACAAATGGACAAGCATTATTGTTATGGTGTTCAAGTGATGCCCCTCTATCAGCTCATGCTTTTAAAGTGCCATTGAACTTGAAACACCAAATAATAACTTACATGAAACATTGCATTTCAGTTAATTTGGATTTTTATGGAACAAGCTGAATGTCAGAGGGTACAACTGGCAACAGGTTTACTTTTCTCCCAATACTGCCTTCCAGTGGGTTCTAGCTCCCTTCCTGACATCTTGGAGATCCCAAAGCTTTTTTGTCACTTTCAGTTATATGAGTCTCATTCTGAAAAGTCCACTTTGTTCTACATCAAACCCTTGTTCCCATAACCCATTTAAGGACCCTATCCTCAGCCTATCAGCCTGACCCATGGTTTGAGGAGGGAAGAAGAGGGCTGGCCACTCTGTTCCCTCCTCCTCTTCAGGCCACCATCTGATTCTTAACAAGATGGCAGTGGGATGCAGTTGGACGTAGAGAAATGAGGTTAAATTCCACATATCTCACACTGCTGGCCACTGGCCACTGTTGCTCTGGTCATAGCAACTATTCTTTCATGGAACCCACTGCCTGCCATGTTCCTAGTTTCTGTACACTTGATACCATGCATGTGTTGGACACACTTTGCTCTGGACAACCTGATAAAATGCCTGAATCACCCTGCCTTGGCCTCTTGCCTCTCTAATCACCCTCCCACCTCCTTGGAAGAGTCCTTTCTAGGGCTTGCTTTTCTTTTTTTCAAAAAAAAATTTAATGTTTATTTACCTTTGGAGAGAGAGACCGAGCGCAAGTGGGGGAGGGGCAGAGAGAGAGAGAGAAACACACAGAATCTAAAGCAGGGTCCAGGCTCTGAGCTGTCAGCACAGAGTTCAATGCCAGGCTTGAACTCATGAACCGCGAGATCATGACCTGAGCTGAAGTTGGACACTTACCCGACGGAGCCACCCAGGAGCCCCTAGGGCTTGCTTTTCAAATACAGACCAACCAATCCAGAGTCTACAGCCCCAACTACCTCCTTTATCAGGCTTCCACCCTTTGGGCCACTATCCACCTGCCCTGATCACCAGGCAGCAGACCACTAGGGAGAGCCCTGTGTCTCAGAGCCCATTGAAGTTACTCAACTAGCTAATCCTAAGCCTGCTTGCCCTGACTCACCCATTCCAACTCAAGGAAACCACAATAAAGGCTCTGGTCCACAGTTCCCTTTTTCCCTCTGCCTCATGACTGACCCTGGGGCTTCCCTGTGTGGCCTCCTGTGGTGTGGTTTGCCCCATAGTGGGAACTATGAGTAACAAACCAGCTCTTCAATGACAATTGTCTTTCGATCTGTTGACTTTATTATACCTCAAATTTTCTATTAATACACTAGATTCTGAAACATCCTCCAGCACCAGGGTGCCCCATTGTGTCATTCCTGCTGAGAGTAGTCTTCAGGTGACTCTCAGTTCCCATTCCCGGAAACATCCCCACAGCCTCTCCAATAGGAGCACCCCCTCCAGCACATAGCCCTTTGGAGCAGAGTTCCATCACGATGGCTCAGATCACTGGCCCGAGGCAGTGATGATTTGGAGCCTCCAACACTGATAACTCCCCTGTCAGATGGTGAAGAGCGCTTGCCTACATGAGTATCTCTTCTTGTCTCATCAATCTCTGATATCACGCAGTCCCCGTGGGGACTCACTCAGCTGGGGAGACAAGCACCCTTGACCTCTTACTAAGCAGGAGCGACCACAGCAGCGTCTACTGAATTCACTCAATTTCACGATGCTGTCTCTGAGTATATAGTGTTTTCTTTTCCTGGAGCTGGGTGATGGAGGTGGATAATCTTTTAGGAAGTTCAGCTGGGACTGGCAATGTTGCTTTCTTTGGAATATAATGAAATTTTATCTCTTAGTGACCTCAGCTTTGAAGCTTTTGCCAAAATTCCAAAACAGCAGGAAAAAAAAAAACCATTTGATGTCTTGATATAAATAAATTATGGTATAATAATGCATTTTCACCTCACAAAAAATAAACTTTTTATGTTTCTTTCATATTTTATTTTAATATAAATTAGACTTCTTTTATAGTTAGCACTGGGATAAGGATATCTTTGTGTGTTATGTACTTCCTGCTCCAGCTGAAGCCACACAGTCAAATTCATCTTTTTTTTTTTCATAATTCTTTGGTATTGAAAAAAATAAAAACCCAGTATAAGTTGTACTGAATTGTTTTTAAAAGTGAATTTCACAACAGTGAAATGCCAAAGCTGGTAGCAATGGGTCCTAAGGGTGCAACTGGGTGAAATGCAATTTCTTTTAAAGAGTTTTGACATTTCCTAGAAAACATCAATTGTGACAAAAGCAGAGTCTTTGCTGTGGTTCACTTGTTATTCTAAGAGGTAAAATGAAAAAAAAAAAAAAGAAAACAGATGACTATTTAAAAGGACAAATGAAGTTAATAGGACACTTAGTTCATCAATGAAGCCTACTGAGAGATTTCATTCATCGCCATTAGTAAAATGGATGAAAAAGAAGGTACTAGGCACTTCTAGCTTTGATGTAAGTGCTTTGAAAACTCATTTTCAGGAAAAATGAATTTTAAAGAGAAAGTTAGATATAATCATTTGTGTTACTGATTACTCCTTTCCGGCGTTTCAATAATGGAAATCCTTCCATGTAAATGTGTTTTAAAATTGAAACAGCTCTCTGATTTGGGCTTCTATACAACTGTTATGAGGATATCAGATTCTCCCTTAAAGATATAAACTCAGGACGAGTTTGGTTTTAATTTGATAGAAAATCTTTGTCTTTTAAGCCTCACTAATTTTTAATGCCATGCGAATCGAGTTACATACTTCAAAGTATTAGAAAAATAGAGGGGTGATAATCCATTAGTTACATGAAACAACATGGGACTCAGTGTACCACTTGCTCTCTCATTTACTGTATTTTTGCATCCTGTTGTAATTCAGGGCTTTGCCTTGTATTATTTAAAATCATTTTAGCACCTCTGGCAAAATTACTTTTCATGCCAAATTTTATTGATTTAAAACCTTATACTGATAAATATCGCATTCTTCAGGATCTTTTTCTGAAATGCTTACCAAACACGGGGCACCCAAAATCCAGGCTTTTTCTCTCCAGGTCTTAATTTTAAATTTAAGTTCTTGGACACGCTTACGTTAATTCTGAATATGCCGTTACAATCCTCCTAAAATAGAAGAAAACAGGTCAGGGGGAGCCTGGTCAGAAAATAAACTCCAAAAAGATAAAAGATAAGAAAGCACATTTTAACCTAGAATAACAGGTTTTTAAAAAAATATTTATTTACTTATTTTTGAGAGAGAGAGAGCAAGACAGCGTTTGCACATGAGCAAGGAATGGGCAGAGAGAGGGGAGAGAGACAGAGTCCCAAGCAGGCTCCACGCTGTCAGCAAAGAGCCTGGTGAGTGGTCCCTCCCACAAACCATGAGATGATGACCTAAGCCAAAATCGAGAGTCAGAAGCTTAACCGACTGAGCCACCTAGGCACCCTGAATAACAGAGGTTTTTATGTGATAACAGTGATGTGGGCAGCTATCCAGCAAACAGGGACAAGGACTGCAGAGATGAGTGGTAAAAATTCACGCTAGAAACATTTGCAAGTAGGCAAAGGATCTGAACAGACATTCCTTCAAGGAAGACATACAAATGGCCAATGAGAACATGAAAAGATGCTCAGTGTCATTATTCAGCCAGAAAATGCAAGTCAAAACCATGATGGGATAACACGTGCCATCCACTAAGAAGGCTATCATCAAAAATCAAATAAACTTTGACGAGGTTGTGCAGAAATTGGAATCCTCCTACTACAACCCTTACACACTGCTGGTGTGAGTGGAAAATGCTACAGCCACTTTGGAAAACAGGTCCTCAAACAATCAAACAAAGAATTACTTGAGGACCCAGAAATTCCACCCCTAGGTATTTATCCAAGAGAAATGAAGACAGATATCTACATGAAACTTGTACATGAATGTTTATGTCATTATTATTGTAAATAGCATTAATTATAATAGCCAAAAGGTGGAAATGATCCAAATGTTCATAGTGGATGAATAAATTACATCAATAAAATATGGTGTATCCATGCAATGGAATATTTTTCAGTCCTACAAAAGAATGAAGCACTGACCTACGCTACAACATGGATGAACCTCGAAAACATTACGCTAAATTAAAGAAGTCAGCCACTAATGATCACATGTTAGATGATTCCATTCATATAAGAGTCAAAAACAAGGAACTCTATAAGGCAGAAAGTAGTTTTGTGGTTGTTTTGCGATGGGGGTGTCAGGAGTATAAGGGTGAAACTTAAAAGATAATGTTTCTTTTTGAAGTGATAAAAATGCTCTAAGCCTGGGGCACCTGGATGGCTCAGTCAGTTGAGCATCCAACTCTTGATTTCAGCTCAGGTCATGATCTCACGTTTCATGGGATCAAGCCCCACATCAGGCTCCACTGCTTGGGATTCTCTCTCCCTCTCTCTCTCTCTCCCTCTCTCCCTGCCCCTCCCCCGTTCGTGCTCTCTGTCTCTCTCTCTCTCAAAATAAATAAACATTTAAAAAAATGTTCTAAGCCTGACAATTGTAAAACTCTGGATATGCTAAAAACTATTGAATTGTACACTCCGAGTGGGTGAATTGTGCAGTATGTGAATTATATCTCCAATAACATTGTTTTTAAAAGACTTTAAAACTAAAACATGAGTAAGAAGATTTTCACTCATTTTCTGTCTTTATTCTTCTTTTTGTTTTATCTTTGTTTCTTTGCCTGTGATTGTCATGTTTTGAACCTAAACCCCTTTCCTGGGTATAATGTGTATACACTTGGGATATATCAACGGAACTTCAAAGTCTAACCTAGTTAAAGTCACCTTCAACCTTCAGCCTTGCGTCCTCCCAGCTTCCCGGTTTCTGTCCATGGGCCAGCACCTTGTCGGCCCCCAGCATCAAGATGCAGAATTGTCTATGGCTTTCCCCATCCCGCTTGGGCCTCATCTCCATTCTTATTTCCACTAGTTTAGTGAATACCAATATTACTTCTCTTTGGATTGCCAGTAAAATTCCTTAGAATAAAAAGCCTTCTTACACCAATGATATCCCTTTAACTTAAAAAGCGTGGACAAACTTACCTACAATAACCCAAAGATAAACACAGTTGACATTTTGGCATTTATATTTCCAGTTTTTTTTCCTATGCGTATATGTGATCGTACAGTTTTTACTCTTCCATAGCCCACTTTTTCAGTTAAAATATATTGCAGTTAAGTTCTCATAGTAACCCTACACATTCATCTGCAACATTATTCCTGTTGGCTGTGCTGTGGTGTATCAAATAGAGGCCCCATGATATATTTGGCCTCTTGGCCTCTTCCAGTTTGTCTTTCTGAGCCCATGGGAGCCCAGCTTTGAGTGGGTGAGGCTGTCTGGCATCCTGGTGAAAAGCAAGGAATTTGGGGCCATGCTGCCTTGACATGAATCTTAGCTTCCCCATTTATTTTAGGGTGACCTTGGACAAGTTCTTTATCCTCTTTGTACTTCTATCCTTAGCCAGGTCTGGGTATGAGCAGAGAGTGTAAAATCACAATGCTCTTAAGCCGTTATTAATATACTGAGTCCTGCAAAATTCCTCGTAGGTTTCATCTTGAAATGTTGTTGTCATCTTTTCGGCCTCTATTCAGTGGGAATCTAAACTAACCCTTCTTGGCTTACCTGAGCTTGTGGATTAACTCATCAGTTCTTTATTACCTCCTTCGTTAGCTAATTTGATACATCATGACCTTTATGCCATGTTCCTTGTTATGTCTTCTCAAGTTTATCGAAGTTCCTGGAACGTCTGGAGACACAGGTGGTGTCTCTTCTGCTCTGCCACTTACTGAAATCCTCACTATTAACATAATTGATAATGTACTTTGATTGGGCAAAGATGCATTTTATAACCATCAGAGAATGAATAATTTTTACAGTCAGTAGCTCTGAAAATGTAGAAATTTTCTTACTGATGTAAAATCTGTATTAGACAGCCATATTTGTTGGAAACATAGAAATAGGTATTATAGTTCAGCTGTATTAGGCCTTTTGAGTATGTGCATCTTAATGGACATAAGGCGTTATTTTACCTGGATGAAAGAGGAAATGCTTTCGCTGTTTGTACGTTAGCAGTACTTGGATCACTTCATGAATCTACTTGAATATAGGGCAGAATCCTAAGGGAAGGCACACTGGATAGTGTAGCAGTGATGGCTGATTGTAACCACACTCATCCTGTTTTTCTGCAGGACACATCACTGAGCCACCTGTTGCATTCTCCCACCTGCCTCGGGAGGCCAAGCTCTTGCTGGTGAAATGTGTGTTGAAGGGAGGTGTGCTGCTTTTGGCCCTGACCGTAACCCTCAGGCATGGAGGGAGTTCTGTGCTCTTCTCTGCCAGCTGAACAGAGAAGACATTGAAGACAGCAAAGGGTGGACACACAAAGAAGGAAGACAAAAGGAACTTGAGGCTCTGACAGGTCATTCAGAGGAGAGCTGTCCACCTTATTCAAGATGCAATGTATTCACTCCATTATGTTCAGCAAATGAAACCCTGGGGTCACCCAGGAGCTGGCCTCCACTTACTAACACTGATTGAAGAAAGATAAGGCAAAGGGCAGTAGCGGAAGAAGCAAGCTTGGGTCTTTGTTAGCTGTCTTATTGGGGAAGATTCTGGACTTCCCAATGAAGAGAATGATGGAGTGAGAAGTAATGAGCAGTGGTATGACAGTTAAACTTTGCCTCTTGTCCTTTCTGGGGGGCTGTTTGCTGATATGTGAGAGGATTAAGTTAGGGAAGCCCAAAGGGAGAGTGTCCGAGCCTCACAGCTACAAGCATCTGGAATTGTGAGTGGCTATTCCAAAGGTGTCAACAGAGGTTCCACACTGGAACAACAGAAGACAATAGAATAATCTGGAATGTGCTTTTAATCCCACAAACCTGTGCTAGCCAGAAGAAACAGACTGCCTCCTTTAAGCAGAAGGGGTTGGTGGAGAGAGAATTCTGAGTCTTACGTGGGGGTTATCAACGTAGTGTCAGCACATGTTTACCAAGGGGTGGTGAACTACTCAATTTTTTCTCCCAAAAGAAAGAAAGCAGTAACTTACCCTTCTAATAATGTTAGGATCATTGCACTTTGCCAGTTTTCCCGCAAAAAGCTGAACTCCAAAGCTTGCAAAAACAAGCATTAATGTCAGCAAAAGAATGGAGACCTGAAAAAAAAATTGGTGAGACATCATATCTCCTGGTAAAAAATTAAACAGTAGGCTTGATTTGAACAGTGATAGGGACACAACTTTTTGGAGAACATGGTATGAAATTCTTGGTCTTTTCATGATGTTATTTAACTTCTCCACCACAGGTCATTCAATTAGCCTTGCTGAAATGTTAAAAGGAGGGAATTAACAACAGGTTTTGGATTTTCAGAATAAAAACATATGACTTTCATGCAGGAAAATGGGCTAAGGTATTTTTGATATGGCTTAGGGTTTTCTGATTTTGAAATCTACATTAGTGGAACAAAAGAAAAATGTTTAAATAATTATATTTCCCCTATTTTCTCAAAATGAATTCCTCTCCTTATAAGCAGAGCATAAATTAGAGACAGAGAGGTTTTGCTTTCTTGTAAGCAATGAGGGCACACAAAAGTGCTATACACAGAGGATTGAGATCATGGAGTCCTAAGAAGTAAGTCTGTTAATTGGTGCTCCCTCTGCTGGATGGTGCCTTGGTCTCAGCACAGAAAAGTGGCAAAGAGTAAAACACTGAACAAACCACTGATCTGTGCTGGTTGAATAATCTAAACATATATCTTCAATATACTAAAATTCTACAAAAACATCATCAGGAGAAAGGCACAAATACATTCTCTGCTAAATTCTATCAGGGCTCCACGATGCATATACATTAGCTGTCAGGTGATGACATCCTTTTTTCCTTCATTTCCAGCTGTGTGAAAAGCCACCATGTTATGGCTTTAGCACAAAGAAAATGTGAGATTTCAAATATGTCTTTTAAAAATATCAACAACTCTATGCCTATGGAAACATCGCAACCTGTCTTTAAAATACCTTAGAATCAACTGTAACTACAACTGTTCTCTCCCCATAGGTGTGTTTCTAGAAAGCACGATGTAAAATAAGCTTATGTAAATTAATTCAGGATTTCCATGCATGAGCAGAACTCATCAATAATAAAAAGAACCCTTTGATCACTCCTTTGTAAGGCACAGATCCTTCTGTAACAGATTGCGAGCAATGAGCCTCCTACTCATTGCTTTTCTGCAGCCCAGCTCTTCTAAGGCCCTAAATCAATGCTCAACTAACAAGGTTTTCTCCTTCGATCACATTTTTAGTATTATTACTGTATCCTGAGGTTACTTAAAGTGGGGTATACCTGTATGTTACTTTTTTTTAAGTTGTTTTATGTTAACACTCCAAAGATCAGAGACAGTGTCTACACTGTAAGAAACTAGGGACGTACAAAATGAAATAATAAGCCCAAATCTATTAACTGCTAATATTTGTGCAGTAGGTGGTGTTGAATCTCACCTTTAATTTCTAGATAAGGAAACTGAAACTCAGAATAACAATTAGGGTCATGAGTTAAGAATGGAAGTATTAGCAAATTCTACCTCTGGGATTCTTGCTTTCATTATACTTTTACTAAAAACGTTCATCGAATAAGTTATATCAAGAAAATATACTGACCAGTCAGAGCATCCATGGGTAAAGTTTCTGACTGTGTGTTGTGTTTTGTTAGTGCCTTTCTTGTCCTCTGGCAATGAATAAGATTGTACTTACCCTTGGCAAGCGAGGGTGTCCCCTCATTCACTACATTACAGCGTGGGGCTGTGTGAGTGGGAGGCAAAAGGGTAAATGTAACACACCAAGAAAATTTCCTTGAAGCCGCTGAAAAGTTCTCGAACAACTTTCCTCATCTGGGGCACCAGTTTGAATATCCGCAGAGGTCTCAGGCACCGAAGAACCATTAAAAGTTGAGCTCCTGATTCAGCAGGCACATTTTGAGGCATCCAACAAAGAAATATCAAACTCACCTGGGAGGGGAAAATAATCCCTAGAATTAATCCCTAGAATTAATATCTTTCACTATCTACACTTTCTGAGAGCCAAGTGCATACAACTTTCCTTGAGCAGAGATTCCACATAGCATGTAGGACAAGCTTTCACTACATATATATGCAATCTCTTAACTCTGATCTCTCAACCCAATATCGACCTGTTAGTGGCCCCACAGGAAAGTCATTAGCTGTACACAGAAATGAAAAGCGGGTGTCCACACTGTGGGTGCATGTACCCCAGTGCATTCTGCACCTTATTTTAACTTACACATGGGAGGCTCAGATTGAAATTCCTTTGATCAAGGATACTAAACTTCATGCTTGACCTGATTCTCACTATTTTACTGATGATCTAAAGATACTACATGTTAACGGTCACAATTCTCCTTGTTATGTTGGAAAAGACATTGATTTTATGCCTTCTTGGACATACAGAAAAAATGAAATTTCTTTGAGTTCCCTTCCTATGGTTTCCCAATTTAGTTTAACTGAACAGTTGAATGGTCATCTTGTCTAGGCAGATATTTTGTGTATAGGAATTGAAAGAAATTGGAATTGAAAGTGTCCAATCATACTCACATTAGGTTGCTTTTAGCAATGAGGAGCTCATCAATCAATTATATGGTGTAGATTTTTTTTCCTTATGGGAGCCACAAGATTTCAGGGTGCGAATAAGATTTCTCAGACCTTATTAATGTATGTCTTACATGTGTATTAATGTGGTTGATGTATGTGAACCATATCCATGGACATTTTTAATGCTTTTTATTTAGACTTTACATGCATGCCCTTCATTTGCCTGCAATAGATGACCTAAGAACTCAGTAATGGCATCTAAACCTCTGGGACTCACGTATCTTTCTCTTGTACTGAGAAATGCAGGAGAGTTCACAAAACCATGACATCTTACATTTAGGAAATAACTAGAGACTTACAAGATATATAAATATGTCCATGACTCCACCAAAGTCCCTGATGACAGCAGTTGGAGTGAAAAATAAGCCATCTGCCATAATCTTCAGATTAAGCTCGATACTCATGAATATCACAAACACGTACTCAGCAATCTGAAATGGGCAAGAGGCAGCTGGGTCACCAACAAGGGGAAAACTGGAGCCCAGTTGTTGTCTGCTGAGCTGTGGGCTGAGATTTGGCATCCATACCTGCAAAGTCGGGGCATGCATGACTCTTCGAAAGGGGGACTCAAACATCATAGAAATGCAGGAACAGATGGTTACGATGATCATGACCCAGTCCAGGTAGGTCACCAATCCCAGCAAATCACTGCCAAAGACCAAACAAAACCGAGAAACAACTGTTCTAGGGAAGGCTGTGCGAGTCAGAGATGATCCTTCTGTGATTCTATAAGCAGGACTGGCGTTTTTTAAAAAGCAAATGTTTATGTATTTATTTTTGAGAGAGAGAGAGAGAGCGAGAGAGAGAGAGCATGCACATGCTTGTGTGCATGAGCAGGGGAGGGGCAGAGAGAGAAAGAGGGAGAGAAAATCCCAAGCAGGCTCCACACTGTAAGCACAGAGCCCGACGTGGGGCTCAGTCCCATGAACTGTGTGAGATCATGACCTAAACTGAGATCCAGAGTCAGACACTCAACTGACTGAGCTACACAGGTGCCCCATGACTGGCATTAAAAAAAATCCCTAATTATCTATTTCACAGCACGATATGGCAAGAAAATACAGGTAATCTTTATATTTTTATGCAGCATAAAATAGTATATTGAAAATTCAAATGTGCACAGAAAACAGACTTTGTAATGCTTACTAAAGTTGATGGTACTTTGTATTTTTCACAGCTCCTGTGACAGGATCTGTTTTAGATCTGCAAGAGAGAACAAACACAAAATTCTGCAGCATAGCAAGCATAATTTAGCAGCATGATATTTATAAACATCTTATCTACCTAAAATTTCTTTTATATCCTCTATAAAATTACATTATACAGGAACTGTGCCTTTGGAAGGCAGAGAGCATTAGATGAAAGAAAAAGCAGGAGGGTTTGCAGCTGATGCTTGTGAAAGTAATTGAAAATTCTCAAAATATTTGATTTTAGAATTCATGACTCCATTCAACAATTTCTTTTTTTAATGTTTGTTTATTTTTTTTTGAGAGAGAGAGAGTGAGCGAGCAGTGGAGGGGCAGAGAGAGGGAGACAGAGAATCCCAAGAAGGCAGCACACTCTCAGTACAGAGCCTGACGTGGGGGTCCATCTTGTGAATCTCGAGATCATGACCTGAGCTGAAATTAAGAGTCAGACGCTTAACCATCTGAGCCACCTACATGCCCCTCCTCCGTTCAACAACTTTTTTTTTTAAATGTCTATTTATTTTTGAGAGGGAGAGAGACAGAGTGTGGGGGTGGGGTAGAGAGAGAGAGAGGGAGACACAGAATCTGAAGCAGGCTCCAGGCTCTGAGCTGTCAGCACAAAGCCCATGAACTGTGAGATCACGACCTGAGCCGAAGTTGGATGCTCAATCAACTGAGCCACCCAGGAGTCCCTCAACAATTTTTGACATGGATATGACAAAGTAGAATTTTGACTTCCATTTAAAAACACTCAGTTAAAATCTCGGCCTTAGCAGTTCAAGGATTTTCCTCATGATTATTCAATTAAATCTCCAGAAATTAAATTGAGCTCTTCCTAGTGTATTTAACTGTGATCTTGTTGAGTGATTTACGTAGGATTTCTTGGTGTCCCCACTTTTAAGTTTTACTTTCTAGAAGCCCATAACCAACTTCAGTGAAGTCCCAGACAGTGTGTGTGTGTGTGTGTGTGCATGTGTGTGTGTGTGTGTGTGTATGTGAGCTCCCGATTAACAAGTGTTTCTCAGTCCTTATCAGCTGCTGTGCTGACAAAAGGAGAGTCAGTCCACACTAAATGAAGTGGAGAATTAGCAATTAGATGTTAGCATGGAGGCAGCCAACAGGATAATTCCAGATGAAACACTCACTTGGGGAACTGATCAAATCAACTCTAAACTACTGGCTTCTTTCTTTACTTTGTGAACACTCAGGGAAGTATTTAATCATTATCATTCAGGTGCTTTAAACTGTGAGGGTCTTTCTAGAACAGCAGAGAGAACACTAGATTGGTAGTCAGAAGAGAGCCTTGCACTAGCTCACGTTCCCAAGAAAAGCCCTTAACCTCTACTGCTCTAAGTGCTCTCCTCTGTTGGAGGGGGGTGGGTACAAATGACACCAAATGGTTCACGAGGTGCCCTCCAGCTCTGAAATATTACCACACTGCATTAGTTTCCTAGGGCTGGTGTAACAAAGTACCAGACTGAGTGGCTTAAACAACAGAAACATTTTCTCTCAGTTCTGGAGGCAAGAAGCCTGAGATGAAGGTGTGGGCAGGGTTGGTTGATTCTGGGGGCCGTGAGGCAAGGACCTGTTCTAGGTGTCTCTCCTTCGCTTGTGGATGGCTGTCTTTTCCCTGTGTCTTCACATTACTCCCCTCTATAGGTAGTCTGTGTCCAAATTTCCTCCTCTTTTTTTAAAAAAAATTTATGTTTATTCATTTTTGAGAGAGACAGAGCATGAGCCGGGAAGGGGCAGATAGAGAGGGAGACACAGAATCTGAAGCAGGCTCCAGGCTCTGAGTTGTCAGCACAGAACCTGATGCGGTGCTCAAACCCATGAACTGTGAGATCATGACCTGAGCCAAAGTCCAACTGAGACACCCAGGCGCCTCCAAATTTCCCCCTTATAAGGACAGCAGTCATATTGGATTAGGGCCCACCTTAATCATTTTATTTTAATTTAATTACCTCCTTAAAGAGGCTGTTTCTAAATAAAGTCACATTCTGAGGTACTAGGGGTTAAGGCTTCAATATATGACCTTTTTTTTTTTTTTTTTTTTTGGCAGGAGGATACACACAATTCAGCCCATAACACATAATGATTATCATATGTTACTAATAATGGCATCAGGGAAGTTACAACCACTTAGAGGGAAAGCCTTCACACTTCCTCTGGGACTCTTAAGGTCTTCAGGGTATTTACTAAAGTTACGCAGGACAAAAATTCCATTTTATCCACTAGGCTGTCTGCTAAAATTGGCTTGGGTCCTCACAAATGCAGTGTCCTCCGTGTTGACCACACCGACAGACTCTTACACATTTCTTCCATGTGAGTAGGGACAGAGACATCAGCCAGCGGGTTTTTATCTCATAAGAGTTGGTAATGGAAGTACTCGTCAACTTTATTTCTGTTTTACATTATTCTAGAAGAAACTAATTAGGGTATTTTGACAACACAGAAACTATAAGTCTAAAGGTGTGGGCAATGACCTTCCCTGTGTCATTCAGCCTACCCTTTGGTTTGGTATTTCTAAAACAATATATGGAGTTAGTAACGCTGATATAAACATGAACAAATAAAAATGGCTGTTCAGAGCTTCACAAACGTGAGTTTTATATAAATGTGAACTACTTGCAACCTTTGTTTGTTTTCCACCTGGTCGGCCGCTCAGCAAAGGAGGAGCAGCATGATTAATTAGCCCACAGTTTATTTTGTGACCCCATTAGGATTACATGTTCCTTCTTCCTTGTATGACAACCCCCCCTGCTGTTTGTATGACTCAGGCCAACACCTGGCTGAAATGGAGTGTACTTACGCATTGAAGCGTGCCCGGACCACCACCCGGCAGAAGTTTCTGAACCTGTGCTCCCGTCCAACTATGAACAGTGGCTTGTCGAAGTATGGGTGATTCTCTCTCAGCTCCTCTTCCTGCACTTTCCTTGAAGGGGAAATTGATGTACAGTAAGGCTAAGGGAAAGGTTGCCATCCAGAAACGAGAGATAAGAAACACCGTAGGACCCCGTACCTTTTCATTTCCGCTTGTTCCTTTTTTTCCTGGATCATCTTTATTTCACTGTCTTCTCTTTGTGCATTTCTATATCTCACTGTATTGGAATGCTAGAAATATAATAAAAGGGGCATATAAAAATGGAAGATTTTTCTGAAGGCCTGAAAATATCACTTACAAGAAACTGAAAGAAATACCTTTATTTTAACATATACATTTTTAGTGGCCACAGTCATCTTAGCAAGGGTATTTTTTTTTCCTTCTAAAGGGTATTTTTTTAAAAATAGAAATATTTATTGAGAACCTATTATGTGCCAGGCCGTGTTGTAGTGCTGGGGGTATGGCAAAAGGCAAAAATAAAGGATAAAACCCAGCTCTGTGGGGCTAATGTTCTAGTCAGGTAAGACCGATAAAAATTCAAACACAATATGGGGAGAGTTAGAAAATGTTTGGTGTTATGGTAAAAAGCAAAGGGGACAGAGAGTGCTAGGAGGCTCCAAGTTTAAATCTTTTTTTTTTTTTTTTTTAAAGCTTGTCCATTTATTTAGAGAAAGAGTGTGTGGGAGGAGCAGAGAGAGAGGGAGAAAGGGAATCTTGAGCAGGCTCTGCCCTGTCAGCACAGGCTCGATCTCACAAACCATGAGATCATGACCTTGAGCTGAAACCAAAAGTCAGACGCTCAACAGACTTAGCCACCCTGGCGCCTCTAGAAGGCTCCAACTTTAAACAGGTCATAGCAGACCTCAATAAAAAGACGTTATTTGAGTGTAGGCTGGAAGGATATGCAGGTCGCTGTGTATCTGCAAAAATGTGCTCTTCCAGAGGAGAGGTGGGTCTGCCTGTGTGCGGCCCAGCCAGCGTGCCGTGTGGGTGAGCGTCCACATGGTAGGAGACAATGAGGCCAGAAGGGTGGGAGAGGGCCTGGGCATGTAGGACCCTGACTCTGATTTTCACTCCCTGGGAGATGGATGGCCATTGCTCAAATAACCTGATAGATATTATCACAACTATTCCTTAGATTTAATTATCTGTATCTTCTATCATTTGGAATAAGTGAGACAACTGAAGCTCTGTTTTAAATTGCTTCTGTTATGGAGGAAATGACATCAGGGGGGATTTCTTAGGAAATTAGCAGAACTTCATAACCTTTTGCTGTGGAGAAGATGGGGGATGGGTTTTCATTATATGCCTGTGTAGAAAAGAGCATAAAAAGTCTTTGAAGAAGAACTAAGCCTCTGGAATTGAGACTATTCAGGGCCTTTTGTTGTGTATACTTAAACACATATTTTCAAAGCTGTGCTCTAATTTGGTTCTTAAGTAGACTATATATTTCTACTGAATCACACTGAAGGGAAGTGCTTTGAACTAGTGTTGCCTCTCTGAATTCTCTCCTAGAAATCTTCTCCATGCAACATGCCTGGTCCTCAAATTATATGTACACAGGCCATGTGTTGGATCCGATCACAATTCCATGCAGATAATATGGTAGATCATATCAGACAGAGCTCTGCCTTAAAAATCATGGCGCTAACAGATGTGTCTGCCAATTAGAACCTTGTAAATTGGGTAATGATGGTATCAGGTGTTCTCATCACCAACGTCTTCCATTGTCAATTGTGCCTGGAACACTTAAGAGAGTTTACTCTAAGGCAGAAGTTTCTACAGATTGAAAGCAGTTGGATTATGCTGGAAACTCCAGAAAATCTTAACAATAAGAGATAAAGTGGTAAAAAAAAAAAAAAAAAAAAAAAAGACAAGCAAAACCCCAAAACCCCTAAGGCTTGCTACCTTTCTCTTTCTAGACCTCCTTTCTCAAACACCATCCTTGGCTCTGAACATTCAGGACTCTGCCAATTTAGCCAGACTCAACTTAAGACCTGTATTTTAATGAGGACTCCAGTAATGATAATTACTTAATGTGTACTTTTCAAGTCTCTTTTAGAAATCGGCATGATACAGCCGCTTGCGAGTCTAACCCAGAGGTTAGAGTTCTGGTTGCGTGGGTTTCCCTGGGTTTTCATGTGGCTTGTTTTTTCCCTTCGTTCGGGTCTCTGGTCTAATACAGAGGCGCCAACACTGACCATCTTCTCTAGAATTTCCTGCCCCCAAATCTCCATCTTTGGTTTCTATACATTATTTGATTGTTGTTTATAGTACAGAGCAAAACTGTCACAGCAATGAAGACATAATGGGCAATAAGTTAAAAACACCCCCAGAAATGATTATATATTTGTTTCCTTGTTTAGTTTTTGTCTCTTTTCCCTGGAATGTAAGCTTCGGGAAGGCAGAAGTTTTGTCTTCTTTCCCCACTACTCCTCATCACTTAGAACAGGGCCTGGCACATGATAAGCACTTGGTAAATATTTTTTGAGTCCATTAATAAATAAATGAGTGACATAGTGTCGAAGGACAAAGAAATTCTTGGGAAATATTATACAGTCTTTGACAGAAAAATTCTTCTATAAATCACATTTTATTTCTTAGTATGTAAAGCCCTGAAATTAGACACTGGCTCTAGATTCTGGAATATTTGGAAATCAGTAAATGTTTAAAGTTTATGATACAAATCAATTCTATAAAATGCTTTAAGTGTTTTTTTAATGTCTGTTAAATGCAACTGACACATCACTTTTGTATTGTCATCTTTATTATTTATATTTTTGAATTTTTAAAATTTTTTAAAATTTATTTTAGGGGGGGAGAGAGAGAGAGAGGGAGAGAGCATGAGTGGGGGAGGGGCAGAGGGAGAGCGAGTGAGAGAGAGAAAGAGAGAGAGAGAGAGAGAGAGAGAGAGAATCTCAAGCAGGCTCCACACTCAGCATGGAGCCTGATAGGGGGCTTGATCCCATGATCCTGGGATCATGACCTAAACTGAAATTGAGAGTCAGACGCTCAACCGACTGAGCCACCCAGCCTATCTTAATGAAGACATGTGTTTTGTGGGATGTCTGGATTTTTGTACAGTTAATGGTCACTCTTCTGTACTGTCCATTGAATTTGCTTCCTGAGTTTCCTGATTCCCTCTGGCATAAAGTCTTATGGAGACAGGACAATGTGACAGAAGGACACAAGTGCTGGAATTGTCTAAACAGTCATCGAAATGAATTTTCATAATCATGCTTCCCAAATCCAAAGCATTGCTTAGAACTTACATCTTGAGTCAGGGTTTCAAGAGATTTCCCTCTGCTGATCCTCTGGCTGTTGGATCCATGTCTTAGTGATCTAAAACAACCACAACCAACAGATCGATACATCTAAGACCAAATTTTGACTTTCAAGCAATGACCATTATGAGAACAAAATAAATCAACTTTTCTGTTAATAACACACATCACAATAACACACATCACAAATACTTATTATCTCTTTTCAGCAGAAGCTTTAGTTTATTCAAATGTTTTTGATCCCATCTAGAAATTTTCAGAATTTTTCCTTCTGATCTTAAAAGCAAGAATTTGGCCATCACCAAGGAAAAGGTTTTTGCGAGATTTTTTTGAATCTTTGAAACTGATTGTGAGTTTCATCATGGTTGCCATTAGCAAACAGAACAAAGTTCCTCACCCACGCCTGTCTGCTAACCAGGGCTGCGCACAGAGAACATTTCCTGTAAAACTCCTTTCCTTGGTTTCTCTGCAGCCTTGTCTCCCAGTATATTTACCTGCGCTCTTGGCGGATATGATGCTGCACACTGAGAATTGACCTTTCCTTTGCTGGCTGCCCCTCAAATGATCCGCTCAGCATGCGCTGTCGAGTGCAAGCTCTAGGAAAAAAAAAAAAAAAGGAGCCTGAGATAAATGCATGATCTGTACACTTGGGATGAATAATACATAACTGCTCATTATTCTTATTATTTTTAAGGAAACACCAATGATAAGGCAAAACACAGCAAATGACCCATAACCGTAAAGGAAAATGGGCTTGAGGCTCTGTGTCAAGAACACTTACAAAGCAGAACTGTCAGAGCTTCGCGGTGGTGCTAGAAAATAAACAGAAATCTCCTGCCCACCACGACCTGCCTCCCCCTACCCAAGGGGAGAGCTGCCATCAGGATTCTGCTAGCGGTAGGGCCAGCCTAACCATAGGTAGGCATGATGTTGGTTTTGCATTTAGACAAGGAGGTTTCTAATAACAGCCCTCTGGGGAAGGATTTGTCCACCCAGGCCTCTGGGATGATAGAATACATGTTCCAAGGAGATTTTGCAGAACTCCAGGACAATAGGAAAGCATAAAGTTAGAGGCAAAAGTTAGTGGTAAAGAGAAGTAATTACAGCTGTGATTAATACCTAAAGAAACCTCAGTCTAAAGTCTATGGCTTACAGGTAACCAGTTACTACTTTCTCTGGAATCATGAAACTCTGATGCTTTTTTAAGGCATTCCCTCTTTAAACCATACCTAGGCTGGTATAGTTTCAGATTTGCTAATGAGGGAAGACAATTGGGTGACTCGACACTTGGAGTGTGAATGATTTGAAGAGAAAACAAAATTCCTTTTCCAGAAAGTTCTCTCCAACTGGAACTTACAACGATTCCCTTGATGTAGCAGTCAAGTGGAAAGAAAATAATACAGGGGACTCGGAGGCCTGTGTTCCACAGGCGACACTGTCACGGACTAGTTGAGTGACCTTTGGGCTTAGTTTTCTTATTGGTAAAGTGAGGACATGACCTTGATCTCAAAGAAAACTCACAGACCTCCAATGCAATGATTTTATGATATGCAAATCTTATGATGTTGTATTTATTCAACACTTGAACACATAACTTCTGTCATTGCTTTACATAAAACTTTCATATTTACGTTTTCTAAAATGTGTATCTAGATTGACTTTGAATTATATCATCACTGTCTCGGAGTTAAGATCTTCAAGAAAAAGATCCATTTCTGTTTAGCATACTTTTAAGCAGCTCTTATGATATCATGTGTATATTCAAGTAGCTAAAAATGCTTTTGATGCCAATGAAGGTAATTATGGTAAATACCCATGAAAATCATGCAAATCCGATGGATGGAAAGGAGTTACAGGAAGCAACTCCCACCCCCTCCCCCACCCCAAATCACTCTTCTTAGTTCAATAAGCACATGGACCATTTTGAGATAAAATCCAGAGTCAAAATCTTATAAAAAACCAAGGATTTATGGCAGTGATAGACCGTGCTTAGTTCCATGACTAGAATGGTGTCGCATAGGAAGGTGCATTTATAAGTTAGGCTCAATTCACAAAGGTTTAGCACGATCTCATATTATGTATACTAAGATTTGTTTTTCAGACTAAGGACTGCAAATCATGAAGCATCCTGAGCACATCCATTTGGAGAAGAGTGTTATCCTGGCATAGATCTATAGATCCCTCCTATTTGTGTAAACGTCAAGGCTTAACCTATAGCCACTGTCTTAGTAACCTTTATTTTTTGTCACAAGACTCCCCGCTAAAGCAGTTGAGCCCTTAGGCCTTAAATACAAAACACATACAACTTGATTACAGTATACAAGTTTGAGCTGGCCATCATCCGTGCTACGTCTGAAGTGGAAGAACTTCTCTGGCCTTGAGCTCCTGTGATAAGGGACTGCTGGTGTCTGCCCCACAGCCCAGTGTGAGCAGGCCCAGGCATTCTTGCTGGGAAAGAGTTGGGAATGCATCTACTGACTCCAGAACCTCATGGATGTCCCAGCACCCAAGTCATCTTAACACACCCACGCCCACTGGGGTGGCTCTGTGGATCCTACTGAGACTCCCTCCTCTGACTGAACAAGACAGGAAGTTCCCAACGGAGGGTGGAGGTGCGCTCACCATTGGAAAGACTCCGAATCCCATGGCGTCTCTTCCATCCCCTCCACCAACAGCAAGGCTGAAGTGTGATGAGAAGGCAACCCCCCCTTTCCTTTCTGGCTCAAGATCAGTCCTTTCTTTCCCACTGGGGTCTATCTAGAGAATTGAGAACCTAATCGTAAAATGGGCTGGAATTTCAACCATACATGTGACATGTGAATCTTTGTTCTCTGTATGAGTCACTCATTGAGCTCAGGGTGAGGGGGACTGGTGTTTAGCTCGACTCTGCAACCAGAAAACATGTGCTTCATCAGACTAAGATAGCCACTTCTATGCATAAAATATATAAAAGCATTGGCTTCCATTTCCTCTTCCTATCACTTTCTTCTGTGTATATAACAGTGTTTGTTAGTACAATTTCAAACCAGATAGTGATGAGAAAAAGAACACTGGGCTCAGCAACTCTGAGCCAGTAAAATCGTGTAACTTCAGAGTTCTGCTCGAGCCAAGGCTACACCTTGGTGGTTTTCATTTCCTCACTCAGGGGACCCTGCCAGAGCCTTGTGTTCTCTGAACAGAGGAATTCTTACCCACTGCCTCTTTTCCTGGAACTCCAAACGTACCCTCGTGACCTGAGCAAAGTGAAATCAGGCAGACGCAGCGATCTTTCCATGGTGTGAAGAGGTCGCCTTTGGTGCCTCAGGCTTAGTGTGACTGTCTCTGACCCCTATGCCAGCCATGCACCCCAGCACCACTGCCATGTCTGGTCCCAAATAAAGGTCAACAACCATCTCCATTTTCTTTTAGCAGCCCTCTTGTTGAGTCTCTTCTCAGACCAAATGCTCTGATAGCTCACTCTTGCCTTTGCATATCCAGTGGTTTTTGAAGTAGGAAACTATAGGTAAATGCTAGAGTTTCTTAGCTGAAAACTAGGGGCCACATTCATCTAGCAAATGGCTATATAAACACTTGGGTTAAGGCAATTTGCAGGGATTGAGGTTGGGCACGTGAAAGGCAGTTCATCTGAAGGCTCTTGAAGGCTTTTATTCCTCTTCTAAGGATGGTGGTGGATGTTACTTACGTTAAAACTCAAAATCCTCTTGTTCACACTGTATCCATTATAGTTAATAACTAGCTATTTGTCTATGATAATTTTCCCATAAAAACAACAGGTAATAGTATAGAAGAAACAACTTTTCTACAGATACATAAATCTGTCTAAAAGAAAACAAGGGAAAAATCTAATTACATTATACAAAAAAGCTAGCTGCCCAAAATGGGTTTCCTACGGATGAAAGGAGGAATTCATATGGAAAGACATAAATCTGGGATAGGAGAGGAGATGTAAGGAGCAAGGAAAGAAGTTGCATAATAGCTCTGCCCTGAGGACATCTGGACATTGAAGCAGGTAGAGAAAGAAACATCATGACCTTGGCATGGGGCGAGACAGAAACATGATGTTTCTGCATAAAGAAAACAGCCTGATACATAAGCCATCATCACCTTCTTTAATAATGTACAATATTTTGTTATTTTGGAAAATAACAGCCTTGGTAGAAAATTATTCACTTCAATCTGGCACAATCGAATTCCATGAAGATGTTTCACATTCTCTAATACAATGTGCCAAGGTTCACACAGAAGTATGGTAGGAGTTTGTTTTATTATTTTCAAAAGGAAATACAATTTTATTATACACAAGCATATATCGTAATCCAAACTACGAACTACCAAAAAGTATTTCTGACATGTGTAATATAGTCACAAACTCAGACATAAATGAGTCCTGATAAGTAACATAAAGTGAGAAATGAATATTCACCCACAAGAGAAATGTTTTATGTTCCATGTTTCTGTAGCATGTTATTAACCACACTTGTTCAACGCTTATGGCATTTGGTCATCATTGGTCACCTCCCTTATTAGGCAGTGAGTTCTTTAGGGGCCCGTTTGATCACTTGTCCTCGTGTTCTAGGAAATGCGGTTGCCGGCACACCCATGAGCAGAGCCAGGGGACAGAATGGGTAAGTGCAAGGCAGGGAGGTGAAGGTATAAGGAGAGCACAGGATGCTGAGGGAGGTGTGGGACTGGTTCTCGAACTTGCTAGTCTCAAGGTTCAATTAGCACATCAGGTTAGTACTTTCCTACCCAGCATCAGGGCTTGAACAGAAAGTTTTGCCTTGGACTGAAGACTAATGGAGGAGTCGATTTGAGAACACCAAGGTTTAGGACTGCGCAGTTCCGACCTCAGCCTTTGCTGGCTGTGGGACCTCTGGCAGGTGATGGGCATTCTCTGAGCCTCCGTGTCCTATATGTAAAATGAGGAACAAGAACACCTCTTCCAGCAACTTCATAGGGAGTGAGTTGGGAGGACCAACTATGATTATGAATGTGCCAGTCTTTGGAAACACTGACACTCTGTTTACATTTTAGTTGCTATTATTTACTTTTCTGTCTCGCCCCATGCCATGGTTGGTATTAAAATGTTTGACAGAGGGTGGAGGACAGAAAAGCAAATGTGACAGAGGGTCACACCGGGGGGTAAGTCTCCTCTGTTCTGACTCTGCTCAACGGTGATATATGTTACGGACTAGAGCTGCAGCTTCTTAACCTGTCTCTATGCATCCACGTTCAATAAACATGTTGCATTATTATCCCCAGCCACATGACCTCTGAAATGAACACCTGCAATGTTACTGTGTAGGTGTTTCTCAGATGGCCCTTAGTGATACCTCCTCCCTGGTTTTCATGCCCTTGTGCAACCCAGAAGTGTGGGCAACTTGCTCCTCGCCGATGTAAGGCAAATGGGATGGGATAGGTCACAAAAGACCTGCCCAAGCAGGCTGCCATGTCGTGAGATGTTCTGTGGAGAGATTCCCTTCTTATGGAATGAGGGTGGTCTTCCATTAACAGAGCATGAGGAATCAAAGCATTTATTTAACTGCTAGTGAGGCACTAAATCTTATTAAGAACCATGAGAGGGGTGCCGGGGTGGCTCAGTCAGTTGAGCGTCAGACTCTTGGTTTTAGCTCAGGTCATGACCTCATGGTTTCATGGGTTCGAGCCCCACATCAGGCTCCGTGCTGAACAGTGTGGAGCCTGCTTGGGATTCTGTCTCCCAATCTCTCTCCTCAACTGCCCTCAACTCCTCAACTGCCCTCCTCAGGGCAGTTGCCCTCCTCAACTCCTCAATCTGCCCCTCCTCAACTCACATCCTCTCTGTCTTTCTCAAAATAAATAAATAAACTTAAAAAAAAAAAAAAAAGACCGGTGACAGTGAGCTAGTTAGGGGATTCCTCCCAGGCAAGTCAAAAGGCCTGCAGCCTTATGAGAGACCCAGCTAAGCCACACCCATGTTCCTGACTGAGGCTGTGAGATTAATCTGTGTTATTTCAACCACCAACCTTTGGAGTCACTTGTTACACAGCAATTGGCAACTAAGACAGTTGTCATCGTTGTCTTAAAGTCTTCAACAACCCTATTGCTCTTCAGAGTAAGACTAAGACAAGAAGCTCAGCATGACTTCAAAGTCCCATAGGACCTGCCTCATCTTTTACCATCAGGGACCCCCCCCGCTCCAGCCAGTCAACCTCTTTGGTCTTTCAGTTCCTTGTGTGGGCCTCACTCCAAAAAGCTCTAAGAGAGCAGAGGTTGACTTAGTTACTGCTCACTTGTTACTTCACCTTGTACACAGTAGGTGCTTAATAAATATTTGTGAAATGAGTAAATCGTGAAATACTGCGAAGATCAAACATTTTAATTTCTTTTTGGATCATTTCACGCTTATGAGGCACGGAAATAATCACAAATAGCACACACCGCATGTGTTTGAAATATGCTTTTCAAAGGGGAAGGTGATTTTATCTCCAGTTAGAATACTGTGCTACTCAAGAAATGGGCTGCACACCTATAACAGATGAGGCCCTGAGATAGTAATTAAAAAAAAAAAAATCAGACATTGCTTCTTGCAGGTAGAAAATTTATAAATCTTTATCTATAGTCTCTGTGACTGTGAAGGGAGACCTTCAAGCCTACATGAGGCAGAGCTGAACTCATTTCAATTTCTTAAATGGGAGATCTGATCTGTCCCTGGGAACATGGTCCCCATACACGGTGTCTTATCTGAATCTACTACCGAGCTGAAATAGTAAATAAGTAAGGATTTTGAGACTTTTACAACTTTACCAATAAGAATGCACACATCATTAAAATTCCTCAGTAATAGACCTAGTCAGAAGGAAAACTATTTGAATATTCAATTAAGTTATATCTTGCCACTTTAAATTTTTCATTAGAATTTAGATGCCTTTTGGTCTCCCCTGAAGATAAAAGAAATACATTTTCAGGATGAAAACATTCACTTATTTGTTGCCTAGAGAAAAAGCAAAGCTAATAGTATTGAAAATACACACCACGAACTTGAGGGACAGTCTAGCTTTCCTTAGGGGAAAGACCACAGAGTTGTGGTATTAGGATCTCATCATCTTCCCCATATCTCTTCATGATGGCAAGTACTAGCAAGCCAGTTTCTTAGAAACTCCATCTAGTGGTCTGATACAAAACAAATTGGTCTGCCTGCTTGTCTTCTGGAACTGGGACGCACAAGGCTTCAAGTGTCTGGTGAAAAATAATGAAGTCTTTTGTCTTGTCTGAGTGAGGAAATTCTCCATTATGCAGGCATGTGTAATCCCTTTATTCCTGCTCCCTGGAGGAGAATTACAGTGAGGCATTTTCCTTTTCCCAGTTGGGGTTAATGTTATGCCCTCTCTACCTTTGAAAGTAAAACAAGACTAGGACCCCTGACGATGATTCAAATGTGGGAATATTCTTCAGCAAACACACATTCCCAGTTGCAAAAATATTACCCCTGGTTTCTTGCCAAGCCTTTGAAAAAAACATATGAAAGATTGATTCTTTTTTTCTTCCTCTCTCTGCATTGCCTTTGTGCTGTGGAATTTCAATTGCCTCTTATATGACAGCTATATATATATATATATATATAGTCTTTTATGGAGGTGGAGGGAAGAGAATCATGTCTTAAGAAATTGTCTCTATTTTTCTTGACATTTCTCCATCACAAATATTTTTAAATTGGCCCAAAGATTATGGTTATAAGAGAGATCTTTGGAGCTTTATTAGCCTTTAAACACCACTAGTTGTTTATAGAAATAGTAGCAGGGGGTCCTCGGTTTCTTTCTTCTCTCTCTCCATATCTTCTTTCTTAATGTTCCAGAACAAGGGTGTGGGAAAAGCCTGTACATTCTGTAATGAAAGAGAGAGGCCTATGAGTGTTCAAATTATTTTCATTCATTATAGAAAAGTTAGATTGCATGAAACCATCTGGTATTAAGCGTAATTACCATCTAAAGGAACTGCAGTGTAAATCTGCAGAGCATTACATTGGAGGGATTTTACTCCAACCTTGGGCTCCACAAGTTAACACACTGCAAAGTATTATCAGATGTTGGTTAATATAATGTAATCACATCGACAGAAAACAGGAAAACAGTCCTTCTGTGGTAATTACGGGAAACCGTGGCTGTAGAATGGTGTAAGAGAATGGGGGATGAGTATTTCCTGGAAAGGGCTCTCACCTGCCTCCAGGAGAGTGACAATGAGATCCTCCAAAGTGAAGACAACCGCAGACATTAACAGGTGAGCTCCTCTGTAATGGCCTCTTGCTGAGGTGAGGAAAAAGCTGCATTTTTATCGAGTGACTACCCCACTCCTTTGTGAATGGGCCCAGTCCCGAGTAAATGGATATGGCTCTTTAATAGCAACAGCGGATTTGTTCTTTCCAGTCTTGTGCTATTCATAACAATGTTGTCATAAGCACACATGTAAACATGTGGGCAACCAGAACCTTGTTGTAGACTGAAACATAAAAGAAGCCTTAGTGTCTTATCGTATGCAGGTATGATAAATAAAAAAGACAATTAGCTCATGGGCAATCCATGCCTTTAGTGCATCTATTAAAATTCAGCAAATAGAATGTCTGAAACCCCACACCACACTAGGGTTTAAATTTGGTAATGCTCCATCTGTCTCAGAAAAACGTAAATTGCAATGTAAAGATTGAACTTTTTATTATAACAAAAATGAAATTTTGCAAATGTTGCAGAAACCATATGAACCAATTTTTCTACTGAGATGAATTTTCTTATACTACTTATTCCTTTATGCTCCAATGATAAAAGAGTAAAAGAGAAACCCTGTTAAAATAGTTTGCTGCATCTGTTGGGTAAAATTTAATAGTAGCTCTCCTGATCCATAGCACAATTATAATCACTTTGTAATAATGTACAAATCATGTACAATCTCAATGAAATATAACATATTTTGATTACCACAAATCAGGAAACAACTAGGAAAACGTCTTTGAAATATATTACTTTACTGTGTATGATAATGGATGTTAACTAGACTTCTCATGATAATCATTTCATAATACATACAAATCTCCTTGAATTATTATGTTGTACCCCTGAAATTAATACAATATTATATGTCAATTATATCTCAATGAAACTAAGAAAAGTTTAAGGAAAGTTTGATTTAATTTTTAAAAAAATTTTTTTAATGTTTATTTATTTTTGAGAGAAAGAGAGAGCCAGAGCATGAGCAGGGGAAGGGCAGAGAGAGAGGGAGACACAGAATCCGAAGCAGGCTCCAGGCTCTGAGCTGTCAGTCAGCACAGAGCCCAACGCGGCGGGGGGGGGGGGGGGTGCGGGCTTGAACCCGCAAACCGTGAGATCATGACCCGAGGCAAAGTCAGATGCTCAACCAACCGAGCCACCCAGGCACTCCGGAAAGTTTGATTTTAAAAAAGCAAAAATATATATATTATTTTGCTTAAATGAAGTTCTATTTGGCCTCTTTGCTTCTTTATGTTTTATACAAATGCATATACCCACAGATCTTATCTTCTCATTGCTCTCTGAATACACTTAAGTTCCATATACTTAACTTAGTCTCTGTATCTCCAAATGGTCTTTCAACTAGTCTACAAGATTTTTTAAATCTCATAAATAAGAAAAACCAACAATGAAGCAGCCTTAATAGAATCACAGATAAATAGTTATGAAAATATCTAATATTTAATTACATATTTGATTAATATTCAATGTTTTGATGGTAATATATTCAATATTAATAATTAGTATTCAATATGTTAATATCTACAAATACATTACATATGTTAACAGAATCTTTAATAAATTAGATGTTAATAATTTAATATTTTATTAATATTGAGTATATTAATACCTGATACTCTGTTTCCCAAAAACTTTGGGTGATTCTTACCAAATGTTTGCCATAAAGAGTTATTGCTCTGTCAGGAGGCTGACCAAAACTCAGCTTCATGGGTACCTGTGCTTCTTCTCACCTGCAGGGTCCTTCTAGCATCCTCCCCTCCTGTGCTGGAGCGCATTCCACTGAGCGGTTGGCAAGTCTAACGGGAAGCTCTGTGAGAGGCTACAAAGCACTCAGCCCCTCCAAGCGGTGCTAGCTGGGCCCAGAATGTGGGGCTGCAGGAAACTAACATGACCTCATCCAAAGCTGCTGAATTGCTAGGCTGAATGATGAAACAAGAATTTGAAAAGGAGAGCTTGTCAGATGGGAAGAAGCACTCGTGGGGTAAGATGCTAATGCTTTGCATTATTAAGCTCGCTTAGATTTCCATTTAATTGGGCCAGCTTCAGAGAGCTGGGAGCTCTGGGTCTAGACAGGGGAGGACAGAATAAGAATGAAGAGGGCCGTTTGTCCTTTCCTCAAATTTCCCTTGTCATATAGCTAATGATGTGCACAGGAACAGGTGGCCCCTTGGAGGGCTTCACAGGGGTTTAATTTGAACTCCTTCCTCTAGAAAACTCCACCATCTCCTCAGTCTCTGTAATATCAGGCTCATCTGTCTTCCAGAGGAATGTGACCTAGATGTTTCTGTTCTAGAGGAGAGCCCAGGTGTCAGTTCATCTGTCCTGAGCCCCGGGGAGGCAGCCGTGGGAGAACAGGACCCAAAAGGCCAGAGGACAAAAACACTCTCATTCAGCCTACAGCCTATGAAAGAGGACCCCTAGCTAAGTCCTCACCGCCTAGAAGTTGCGGGGCTCCAAAGTGATGCACACACCTAAGTTCCAGGTAGGCACTTACAACCCATGCAGAAGACAATGTCACGCTTGTCTCCACCATGGCAGTATTGTTCTTCTGCTAATGGTGCCTCTGAGGGCAGGTCTATGTTCTCTTCCAGCCATTCCTCATGCCCGAATCACCAGCCTCTCTTATCCTGCAGAGATCTTGATTTAAATCCTACTCTCACTCTTCCACCTGCCAAGTCAATCAGGCTCACCTTTACCAACACCTGTGACCATGCCCTCAACGTCCCCCTCTCCCTTTTCTTTGCAACATGCTTGTCTCTACCTGTTTGGCTAGGTCTCCCAATTCTGAGATAAGACATTTTTTTTCCTGGCCCATCCAAGCAGAGCAGAGGATGTCATAGTTGCACTTGAGACATTTCAAAGACCGTGGGTCTCCATTCCCAAGACTTTCAGTCAGTTACAGGTGATGCCAACTCTGGTTGATGAGTCTATGTTATTAGTTTGGGAGTATATCCACCAAATGATGTGAACAAATGAGCTGATGATGCTTTTAATGTTAGCAAGACTAGCACAAGGGTGGAGCCAGAATGCCAACCCAGACTGGCTACTGAGCCACTGAGTAAGTGATAGACACTGCTCATTTACTCCTATGAGGTTGCTTATACCTCCACTTGAAAGGCATAAGAAATTGAGACTTTCCAAGGACTTAACCATGACTCAGAGGATTCAAAGCCAAGCATGGCTAACTGCAAAGCCTGTCCTCTTTCCACTTCTACTATACTGCCACAGCATACTCTATGTGACTATTTGGATTTGAACAAGAATGAGGTGACCTTTGTAGCTCAGAGTCAAGAAGGCCACACAATTTCAGTCCAGATATGAGCTTTCCTAAGCTGACTTATCCATCAGGGCCTAAGGTTGGAGTTGCAACAGATATCCAGCAAAAGATTTTCCATGAAGACACCTCTATTAGCCCCAGATGGCTAAAGCTGGTTCCTCTCTACCACAGGAAGTTTTATGGAGAATATGGAGGGAGAGGAATGAGATCAGAGAGGGTTATGGTCCTAAATACTTAAGCTGCCCCAGACAGCAAGGATGCCTGTAGACCACATAGTACCTTTGCATAAATTGGGAAAAGAGGCCTGTTCCTCTGGAGGGATGTAGTCCTATGCCAGGGGCACTGCCTGGCAAGGAGGGTGTGCCTTAGCAGGTACAGTGGGGGCTAGATTTCAGCTTCTAATTTCCCCTTGACCTGGCAACTCTGTATGATGCATAACATGTTTGTACACCCTGAGAAGCATTCATGAGTATGGGAAAAACAAAGGCCTTAGTGGGTGTCCATAGAGTGGATGAAAACAAAGGATCCTCTATAATTTAAAAGCATAGAGTCATAGTTAATACATGGATTTTGGAGTTACACTGACCAGGGTTTGATTCCTGGTTCTCTGGCTCCCTGATTCATTAGACAAGGTGATTTAGGCAGGTTAGCTAAGCTTCCTGAGACTTAATTTTTCCTCTCTAAAACAGAGCTAATAGTCCTTGTCTTTCAGAGTTTGCTATGAGGACCTAATGAGACAGAGGTTGTAAAATAGTACAGTGTTTAGTGCACAGTCATCTTCCATTAAACGGGAGAGATTAGTTTCATAAGTTGTTGAGGACACATAAATATGGCTGCCTAATTGGGAAATCAGATTGTAGTTGGTATCGATGTGATACCCAAGACCATTTCTATGATATGTGATCTTGGGAGAAAGTACTTACCCAGTCTAAGACTCAGTTTTGTCACGCATAACATAGGGGTAATGATAGTATTTTTCCTAAATAGGTGTATTGTACAGATTGACTGAGATAATACGTGTAAGATCTTAGCATCATATGTGGGTCTTAAAAAATATTCATTATTCATTCTTTTCCCATTTCCCTTTTCCTACTCTTCTATCTTCATGTTGGGAAGGCATTTTCATGGCATAATGTAAACATAGTTTAGGGGACAAAACACTTTATTTTATGAGACATTTTAGATAAATGATTTCAATTATTAAAGTCACTCAGTAAGGGAACCATGACTATGCTCTGTATGAATTTTCTCATCACAGTTGTGTTCACAGAACTAGAGATATTACTGAAGACTCTTCCATGTGACTAGTGTCATAATCATGTGCTCAGGGCAAATATGAACTCTTTGAGGGAATAATCTGTGTGTCCAGTATCTCAGAAAATGCCTGGTGCATAGAAGATGCAGCAGAAGTATTTCTTGAATGAGCAAGTCCTTTCCTTCCGGAAGAAAATCCAGCTAATGTCATTTGAAAATCTGTTTCTTAACAAATGTGTTCTGATTTTATTTATTTTTAAGTAGTATAGCGATTGTATTTGTACAATTTGTACATTTGTACATGAAAATGATTCTCTTAGAGAAAAAATAACCCCACATATGTCATTAAATAGACTTAAAATTTTTTTGTAGTAAGTAGCATTCAACTAAAGGCTATTCCTTAGACTTTAAAGAATTATTAACATGAGTGCACGGCAAGGAAGATTTGGTTGTAGATCCAAATATCAGAATTCAAATACTATGCTAGACTGATAATTCAAAAAAGGTTATAAAGACACTTCCTAACTAGTGAATTACTGATGGAAAACCACAAAGGGATGGAATATTCTAAAGTAATATAAAATGTTTAATTATTTTATTCTGACATTTCTCTATGCATTCAGCCTAGCAGGAATGATAATGCATTTTTGCTCAATTTCAGGGCTCTGAATTAGAGAAATCTCAGTAGAGGCAGCGACGCTTTTGAAAGCACACTGCTATTTGTTTTGATATCTTCTGATGTAGTGAAAAGGTCACTGCTTTTTGAAGGAAGCTTTCTTTAGTGGAGCTGAACAGTACAGGCGAAGTCAAAACAGAGTGAATTTAACAGCAACCCTGGATTTTACAGTTTAGGTGGTGGAACATCCTCTTTCTTGCAATCCTCTCCAGATAAGTCTTGAAAATAAAGAGAGTGAGAGAGAGAGAGAGAGAGAGAGAATACAGATGCCCATTTGTGCCCAGTGAATCCCCTGCAGGCAAGCAAGGGACCGTATTCTCAAGTTCTGTAAAAATGCCCCACTTCTGTCTCTTTCACAGAGTTCCCACAAATATGGAGAAGTTCCTTTCTATTTCTTATAACATAGATTAATTTTCAAAAATACTACCTAGGAGAACACAAATGAAAAAATTAGAGATGACTATGCGGAGACGGCACTGGTGACTCCAATGATTCAAATACCTCAGACTCTGGGCCCCTTTCTCTCTGACTTTTCCCTTTGTTGGCTTGAATTTCCTGTTCATAGTAAAGGTATAGAGCATACTTTTTCCTGGAATAACGTGGATCCTATTTCAAACGGAAACACGGATCCCCTGAGAACTGAGACCCCAGCAGCCCCGCAGCTTAATTATCAGTACTAAGAACTCAGGCCTCTCCATCAGTATGACTTTACTATTCACTCCAGGAATTTCCTGTCTCAGAATGTAAGGCCGTTAACCAATAAGTAATTTCATTGTTAGCTTCAGGAACTTTCTGAAAATCCATTCGTCTGGGTTATGGGCTAATGGACCAGCCCCTGTTTCTAGATAATATGTCACTCAACTGGTCAAACCAATCACCTAAAAATGATAGGTACTCATGAACACTCAGGCCAAGACCCTGCCCAGAGGGGTCCATCAACCCTAAACATTGTTTTTTTAAATGCTGTTTCTAAAAATTAGTTGTATTGGGGCGCCTGGGTAGCTCAGTTGGTTGGGCGTCCGAATTCGGCTCAGGTCATGATCTCCCAGTCTGAGTTTGGGCGCCACGTTGGGCTCTGTGCTGACAGCTCAGAGCCTGGAGCCTGCTTCAGATTCTGTGTCTCCCTCTCTCTCTGCCCCTCCCCCACTCATGCTCTGTCTCTGTCTCAAAAAATAAATAAAAACATTAAAAAAATAAAAAAATAAAATAAATAAAAATTAGTTGTATTTATTTTTAAAGGTAATACATGTATATGGCTAAAAATCCAAGGGCAGAATAGAATTGATTTCTGGAGTGAAGAGGACAGCAGAAACTCACCACTGATTTCTTTCTTTTCAGAAATCACCCCACATCAGGAAGGAAAGTGAAAAACAGACATGCAAACTCCACTGAACAACTGACAAATGAAAGGTGGAGCCAGAGGGGGTGGAAAGAACACTGGGGCACAGAGTGGCAAAGGGATGCCCTCTCTACCGTGCCCTCACTCCCAGTGCCGCCCTCCCTAGAAAAGTAATGGTACCTATCCATAACATGTACTTGTTACTTGTGTATCCGGGAGAGTCCTACACTCTTTTTTTTTTTTTTTTTTTTAATTGAGGTATATCAGGGCACCTGGGTGGTTCAGTCAGTTGAGTGACTCACTCTTGATTTCTGCTCAGGTCATGATCCCAGGGTTGTGGGATTGAACCCCGTGTCAGGCTCCACGCTGAGCACACAGCCTGCTTAAGATCCTTTCTCAGGGTGCCTGGGTAGCTCAGTCGGTTAAGCATCCAACTTCAGCTCAGGTCATGATCTTACGGTTCATGAGTTCGAGCCCCGAATAGGGCTACGCACTGACAGTGCAGAGCCTGCTTGGGATTCTCTCTCTCCCTCTCTCTCTGCCCCTCCCCTGCTCGCTCTCTCTCAAAAAATAAACTTTAAAAAAGAGAAAAAAGATTCTCTCTCTCTCCCTCTGCCCCTGTCTTCCACTTGCATTCTTTCTCTAAAATAAAAAAAATAAAAATAAACGAGGTATAATTGACATATAATGTTGTATTAGCTTATAGCACACATTACAGCATTACAAAATAATGATTCGATGTTTTGTATATATTGTGAAACTGTCTAAACTCTTACATCAAGAATTCTGCCCGATATCAATCACTAACAACACTTAAACCCAAACCCCAAACCCTACAAATATCCACTCCTGACCTATCTCTTGTGAGGTATTATTAAGAGTGCTGCAGTGGGAGTCTGCCTCACTGTGATGAGTATTAAATTTTGCTCTGATTGACCAACAGATTATTCAGGTGACCATTGGGGGCAGTCTATGCTGCAAAGGTAGCAGGTAAGTGAGTGGCTTAAGGTTATGGAGGAGCAGAGCCAGATGCTGGTCCAGGCCTTCTGACACCAAGTCTAGTAGCTTACGTTAGAATTAGGTGGACCCTGAGGATCACCTCCTGCAATCTTTAAATTCCTGGAAAATCAGGGATTTAAATAATTAACCTGTTTACACAGCCTGGTCTTGAGATACCTTAGATCAGGGATTTGTTTTGTATTATTTTCCCCAAATATTTGTTATTTTTAAAAGTTATTTCTAAGACACTAATATTTCATGGTATCTTCTTAAATCACACTGGATTTGAAGTTTATGTGACTCATCTCTCTGTGCACCCAAATCAGCACAAATGCCCACCTGTTGCCAAAATGATTTGGCTGAGGTCTTCTTTCTGTGTCTTCCTATAACCTTCTGCCTACCTCCCTGGGGAGGAACCTCTTAGATGAAACTAAGGACAATAAGGCTATGAAAATAGAAGACTTAGGAAAATCGAGAGTAACAGAGCACTAAAACAAGTCTCTGCTGCACTTCTTTTCTGTTGTATCAAGGCAGACCCATCCATTAAGATACAGAATCTGTACCTCCTTGTCCTTTCCTTCTTTCAAAGCCTCCTTCCAAAATGCAAAGGGTCATGGGAGTGGCCATTTTTCCCCCCAGCTTTACTGAGGGATACCTGACAAATAACGTTGTGTAAATATAAGATATACAACATGATTTGACGTACGTATATATTGTGAAGTGATAGGCACCAATAAAGTTAGTTAACACATTCATCTGCTGCCATAATATAGGGTAGGCCTATTTAATTGCTTACCCTGAAGTGACTGCAAATGTTTTCCTTTTCTTTCTTTTTAATTTCTCTTGTCCCTTCTTCTTTGTTTTTCTTTCCATTTGTTGTTGTTGTTCATTGAAAAATAGCATAGAAAAATGCCCATGGACCCATAGGTATTGACCCAATCAGTTCTTGACCTTCTTACATTATAATGCAGGTATGATATATTATTATTATCATCGTCATCATCATTACTACTACTATACAATTAATGAAAAAAAGGTAAATGCACCCAAAGAAACTGTCAGTTTGACATCTCGCCCTTAATTCTTGCAGAGACTAATGTAGCACCAATAAGGAAAACATTTTCACAGAAAAAGAGCTAAATGGCTTTTCTAAAGATCAAATTTGTATTCTTAAAAAAGTCTTCATTTTTTTCTAATTGTAGCCTCTTATTCCTGAGATTGACTAGGTAGCAGCTCTGGGAGCCTACAGTTGCCTCTCAGTTTGTAGTATGCTGGGCTGTAGTAAAATGCTACTGGGTCTGGGTGTTCCTCAAATTACACAATTATTAGGCAAGACTGAAGGCGTCCCTATTCCCTAATAGTCTTAAAAATTTGGCTCAGGTAACCCCACAAATATTCTCTTTTTAAAACCACTTCTGCACATTTAAAAATCAATAGCTAAATCCCTCCCTGCAATGTTATTTAGCGGTAAAGGATGTGATTTCTAGCACAATTACATCTGTGCTTTAATATGACTTTGAGAAAACACCAGAGAGTTCTATCCATCCAATAAATTCACTTTTATGATATTGGGCACCATGATGTCAGCTTTCATTTTCAAGCAGATGAGCCAAATCTGTCAGAAAAAGTCTGACTTTATTTTTCAACTCCTATAACATGTTATTATTGTTATTATTATTATTATTATCATTGCTACTATATGAGTGAAAAAAGGTAAGTGCACCCAAAGAAACTATCAGTTTGACGTATTGACCTTAATTCTTGTAAGGTCTGTGTTATTTCTGAGGCCTAACCCTAAGGTAGATGAATTCTTGGAAGGAGGTTTTCCAAAAACTTGTCACCTAGATAGACAATAAGCTGTTGCCCAATGGGATCCCCTTTCTGGAGAAACTTGCGTGGGAACAGTCACTGTGTTTGGCAACCCAGATCAATACGCACCATAGCTTCACCTTCCTTGTGCATGAATTACAGTCTCACTGTGTTTTGTGTGTGTGTGTGTGTGGGTTTTTTTTTTTTTTTTTTTTGTAAACTGGGAGCAGGTGAATAAAGAAAAGGTAATGGAAAAGAAAAACTGGAAGACCAAATTTAAGAAAATTCACAGAGAGGTGAGGTTCTGGAAGTGACTTCTTCCAGGGATGCCTGTCTGCCTGTGCTCTGAAGTCTCTGGGAGCCCCAGGGTACATTCAGGAAGGTAGTTACTCTGGGTAGGTGAGTAATGTCATTTTGGTTCCTAATTTGGTAAGTAGACTCTGAATACAGGCTCAGAGTATTACAATCCCCTCGTGGGTCCTTTGGATTGGAGGCTGAATTCTCTTCTCCGTCAGTGCACGGCATGGTCTGTCTTGTGTGAACAGAGGAGCATCTTCAAGACGCTAGGGATTGATCCTGCCAGGAATTCATCTAGTATAGTAGTTACAGCTTGATAAAGACCCTGGAGTACCATGCAGCATTCAAGGCCGGCCCCCCCATGACGTTATCTGATGGCAATGCCAGGATTGAGCCAATTGGACTCAAACTGAAATTGGGACGCAGGTTGTTAGAGATTTGCTGAGAAAGCTTTCCTTTCTCTATTTCAACCAGACCTTTTATTATCATCTCATCATATTTTGTGGTGATAATACATAATAAGCCCAGAAATGATTGTTCTCCTCTCATAAAAGGCACTGCAGCACATACTCATATCTGCGCACGAACTGTCAGCAGATAAAAGACTGAATACCAGAATACTGTCTTGACTAGTTACTAGAATTGTTTTTGGCACACAAATTTCAAGTACTGTTATAAACTCAAAATAGTGTCTCAAACCATATATATTAGCCTTATTTCCTCATTACAGTCATCCAAGTTGTGATATACACTCTGGCAAAAACTCTTTAATGACCATTCCTAGAACCAAGGTAGACTAGAAGACAGTCTAACTCCTTCCTCTCAGCATAAGTTGGGAAGGGTCTTCCCAGTATAAATTCATCCATTCACCTTGTCAGCCATTCTCCTTCTAGCCTCCAGTATTTAGTTGTATTGTTACATGCGTCTGTGTAATATGTGCACCAAAAATAGCATTCCGAATGCTCGTGCATTGTTATAAAGATCATGCTCTTTCACGTTATGACACAGTCTTGTAAAATACTCTTAAGTAGCTAGCCTGATTTTCCTTTCTGATACTTCATCAAGGCAGGTTTAAGAAACCACTGTTGAAATTACACATTTTCTTAAGCATTTTAAAATGGATATGCTTTTGATTCTTATAGGTTTTAAATACATTTACTCTTAATAGGTTAATAAATCATAATTACTTCTAAAAAGCTTACCATTTCCCCCTTAGATTGTGATTTGTCCTTTATATATCACAAAAGAAATAAAACATGGAAGAATAAAAGTAAGTTATGGTCATCTTTTTGTAAATGTTTATACTTAACGATTTATGTGTATGAGCATGAAAACAAAAATGCATGACTGAGCTAATAAAATATTATTTTTCCAGGAAAGATATAAATGATGTATTTGACATTATTTGTAACTACATAGTTACCCAGGCCTACTTTCTAGCAGAAAGTGTATATTGATACTCAGAAAATTAGTTCATTAAAGAGAAAAGAGTTTTTTTGCTGAATATAATTCCACTAGGGTTAAATATGTATCAGTGTTTAATTGTGTTACCTTAAGATTTTAGTGACTGCAGTCTCTTTTTCTAGAAGATTCCTTGCCCTGATGCTGAAGACAGACTTGCGAAGCTGAAAAATTGTAAGTGTGGGTTATTAGTTTTGGAATGTGAAGGGATAATATACTGACAAATCTTACATACATTATATAGAGAACAGTATTAAAACATCAAACATAATTTTTTTTTACTGACACATCATTATATGAGTGATTCTATTCTTTAATTTTACCTTCTATTTTTACTTTTATTTGGGCAGAAATGCAAACAAGCTTGTGGGGCCACACGTCACAACTATGATGGTGATACATTGGCTGTGCTCATTAGTAATAATGTCTTACATCTGAATAGGCTTTTCAGTATCCAGAGAATGTAGCATTGAGACAAATATTGGACTGCTTCTTGCTATCGTCCAGCAAACTGTTCTCTAATCCACTTTACACCTGTTTCGGGTTCTTTTATTTTTTTTAATGTTTATTTATTTTTGAAACACACACACACACACACGCACAGAGTGTAAACAGGGGAGGGGCAGAGAGAGAGGGAGACACAGAATCCAAAGCAGGTTTCAGGCTCCAAGCTGTCAGCACAGAGCCTGACATGGGGCTCGAACCCACGAACTGTGAGATCAGGACCTGAACCAAAGTCAGATGGTTAACTGACTGAGCCACCCAGGCATCCCCTGTTTCAGGGTCTTAGCCTGTGACTTGGTACTAATCTGAACGATGAGTTCAGGAGTTGCTTTGCCCACTGACATGGAAACAAATGAGATGAGCTTTCAAGGTTGCTTCCTAGTTGGCAATGATGAAATTATTCCAGGGAAAAGCACTAAGATAAACAAAATCCTGGAGGCTGCCTATAAACCAGAAGATTCCTCAAACTCAGCTCTGTCTTGCCTGATAGTTGCAGAAGTCAGAGGGGTGACAGGTGCGCAGGAAACTCAAGTGGGCAATCAAAGGGCAGAGAAAGAACAGGGAAGCATGCCAACCTAGGCAGATTCATAATAACAAATAACTAGGAAGGGTAACTCCAATAGTCAGACCAGAGATAACACTTGGACAACGTCCTGCTCATCTTTTTTGTTTTTTTTTTCATCTTTTTAAATATTTATTTATTTTCAAGAGACAGAGACAGAGTGCAAGTGGGGGAGGGGCAGAGAGAGAGGGAGACACAGAATCCGAAGCAGGCTCCAGGCTCTGAGCTGTCAGCGCAGAACCCGACACAGGGCTCAAACCCACCAACTGTGAGATCATGATCTGAGCTGAAGTCGGACAACCAACTGACTGAGCCACCCAGGTGCCCCATGACCTACTCATCTTGATCAGTAGATGAGGTTAGATTTTCTAAGCACTTAGTATGATATTAGTGACTATTAGAGATACAGCTTACCCACAAATCAGAATTGTTTACCTGAATCGAAAATCCTAGTTACAAAGGCAAGGCTATGATGCATGAGGTTACCAGTAAAAAGTAGACAGTAAGGTGCTGGCTGCTGTGTCCAGCAGAAAAGATGAGAAGGCTGCACGACTTCGGGTGGGCACAAATAGCTGTATCTGAAATAGCAAAGATGTCACTGAAGAAGTGGACACTGCACTAGGCCTTGAAGGATGGTTCAGATTTCCATAGCAAAGGAGGCTGTGAGCAAAGGACTGCAGTTGGAAATGCATGCGTGGGGCAAAGAGATCCAGCGCAGAAGATATGCTTACGTGCTGAGCTCGGTGGAAGAAACACTGTAAGGCATACTGTGTTTCCAACAGATTTGAGGGAGGAAAAAAAATGAGCAGGAGACAGAACAACTCTGTATCCAGTAAAAACAGACTGTATAATTTCTTTTAAACAACATAGTGACTTCAGGTACAAAGTCACAGAGCTCCATTCTACAACAAACAAGCCTATAAACAAATACTGTACTGTCGACCGACATGTCCATATGGCCACAGCTGGAGAGGAAGTGACAGGCACAAACTGGTCTTTTCAGCCACACCTGACAACCTAGATAACACCATATCCAGCAATATAATTTTTGTATTTCACAGCAGATCTGCAATAAACGGAAAGATCATTGAACACATTGGCAATTTCCCTCATATGAAGAAAGATGGAGCACTCATATATTTTCAATAATGAAAAACTGAATTGGTTTTTTTTACTCATCAGAACTCATGGAAGAATAAGTTAATGTACACACAAGGAAATAAGGGTGGATGCCATTTTTTTCAGAAGTTACATTTTTAGGGTAGAGTGCACGGAAGGCTGTTTACCATGATGGATCCTAAAACTTTCTTAAATCTCCTCCCCTCCCCTTGTGAGGTGACTTTGGGGATGGATTTAACCTCCTAGAGCTGACAGCCTATCTCCCAAGGACTGTTATTTAAAGTCATTTGCAGAGACAGAAGGGTCTCATCATGGTGGTGCTTTTGCCCTTTGGTTCCTAAGCACACACATTGTCATGGGAAAGGCCCGGGCTACGGAGGCCCCGAGACTGCAGGTTTGGGGAGAGGTCTGGACCCCACTCCCCTTATTTCATCTCTGAAGGACACTGACATGCCTTAGTCATCTTTCCCTTAGTGAAGGTGATGGTCTGAATTCAGTCACCTACCTACTGCCCTGTAATTGAGCAGCTGACACTTAACACAGAGTTCTTCATGTTAGAAAAAAACCTTTGCAGAAACTGGGGATAATATTTATTATATTGATTCCAAAATTATTTCTGTGCCATCTAAGATTGCTAAAGGGCTGCTGGATCTCCTTTGTTCTAAACCCGAACTTGTTAAAGTAAAATACACTATTAATCTGTACGAGGAACTTCGTGAGAACTGATTTTATAACAGCAGAGGTAGCAAAAGAATAAATACTCTAATAGAAGAACTTCAGATTCAGCCTCAGGATCTACTGATTGATCGATTGGCTGATTTTTTAAGTAAGCTCTATGCCCAACATAGGGCTCAAACTCATGACCCCGAGATCAAGAGTCCCATGCTACACCCACTGAGCCAGCCAGCCAGCCAGCCAGCTACCTCTAGCTTCGGGATGTTTTAAAAGAAGAAACATTGGCATCTACATCTATCTGTCATCTATCTATATCTAAACATATGTGATAGCCCAGATATGTATTTAGTTATATATTTTAACGGTTCTTTTTTTCTAGTAAATAAAGAAAGCCTATAGTGATTATCTAGTACCCCTCCCCTTTTCGTTATTTCTGTAGTAGAGCTTTGCACATTTTTTTTTTCTGCAAAGGACACTGTCTGCTAGTCCCAAGTACTCAGAGCTATGCTGCTCTGCAGTGCCCTCTTCTGGCTCCAGAAGATACTGACAGTCACCTGAAATGATCAAAACAAGGAATACAGAAATCAATCAATTTCAGGATAAGTAATTTTAGACCTGAAGTTTAAATTACAGGTAAGGCAGGTGCCAGTAAATGTTTCTTCTGGATGTAAACACATCAGACATGTAGGACTTAAAGGGAAGGGTATGGATGACATTACACGGAGTCTGCACTGAAGAAAATAAAAGATTAGTTGAAAAAGCCCTTTTTGGTGGTTTTCTTTTGTTTGTAAATCTAATACATCCAACTCCAGAAGACAAACATTCTCTGACTGAATTATCAAAAATACATTTAAACATTCAAACAAGAGACACCTGGGTGGCTCAGTCAGTTGAGCATCCAACTCTTGATTTCGGCTCAGATCACGGTCTTAGGGTTTGTGAGTTCGAGCCCCACATTGGGCTCTGCACTGCACTGACGGTGTGGAGGCTGCTTGGGATTCTCTCTCTCTCCCTCTCTTTTTCTGCCCCTCTTGTGCATGCGCTCTTTCTTTCTCTCAAAATAAATAAACTTAACAAAAATTAAATGTTCAAGCAGCACAGAGATTTTTTTTGTCTTAAAAATTTTAATTTAAAAGGTATTTCCAGAACTATGCACTTTAACGTGAAATTCAGGAGGTTCAAATTTGCAGTTATTTGTGGTTGAATAATTCGGAGCTGAAGGACACAGCAATGGATGGATCTCACTGATTTTCTGGCAATTTCTTTAACATCTTTTAATCAGGTACACCTCCTGCCTGCCGCCCCCCTCCCCCAACCATAGTTGAAGGACCGGGGGCATGTCACCTGGAGCTTCCAGGAGTGTGGATTTTCCCAAGTGCACATTCATGCCATAGTTCACATGTTCCTCTGTCTTCTATACCTCTTGCAAATTGGTAGTTGAACCCAGAGTCTCATCTGGCTCATACGTGATGGTTTTGGCAAGACCACAGGTGGTGGTGTAGCTTTTCATCAGAAGGCACACAATGTCTGATTGTTCCTCTTTTTGTGATGTTAGTAGTATTGATGTCTATTGCTTAGATCATTGATTCATTCAGTTTCTAAAATTGACACTTCTTTCTCATTTATTAGTTGGAACACCTTTATAATGAAGTACTTCCTCTCATGCACTATTTGGTTACTCATTAGTACAGTTCATATAGAAAAGGCAAAGTAAATGTTGATTCTTTACCTTTACTTATTCATTTTTTATGTAATTAATTGGTTTTCTATCATCCTCTGAAGGTGACCAATTAGTTGTTTCAAAATGTCATTATTGGGGCACCTGGGTGGCTCCATCGGTTAAGCGTCCAACTTCGGCTCAGGTCATGATCTCGCAGTTTTTGAGTTCGAGCCCCGCATCAGGCTCTGTGCTGACAGCTCAGAGCCTGGAGCCTGCCTCAGATTCTGAGTCTCCCTTTCCCTCTGCCCCTCCCCTGCTCACGCTCTGACTCTCTCTGACTTTCAATAATAAATAAACATTAAAATATTTTTTTTAAATAAAAAAATAAAAATGTCATTATTGACTTAAGGACTTAAATATATTTGGTTTCAATCCATTACAATCATTATCCTCATGTGAAGTCAAAGAGCATTGGGAGATTTTTCAAAATGGCTCATGGGTTCTTTTGGCCTGACTTTAGTAGTCTTTGTCTAAGCTTCCTTGTTATTAGTATGGCCAGATATCCCTAGCTCATCTTGTATATGCTTCCTATTCCAAATTACCATTTTTCTCCAAAAAGCCTTGGTTTATTTATTGAGAAATGGGTTTCAATAACACAATTTAGTGATATTCTGTTTCGAGGTCACTGTTTCGAGGGCTTGGCCTGATTTTATTCTGATATTTTCTATTTAAATTCAGGATTCTGCACTTTTACCTAATCTCTTCCATACAACATCTGTATCTCTTCTGTTTCTGTATCCTCCAACCCCACATCAAAACTCTTGATTATCAAATATACAGAGATAACAGACATTAGACTATCTGCCAATTACTCATTATTTTTATTTCACATTTCATAGGCACTAGTCTTAGCATTACAATACCTATTCTAACACAATACAACTAATGGATATTTAAAAAATGCGTACATTCTTCCCACTTTCCTCTCATTTGTACACTTGTACCATACTCATATTAGCAGAGCAAATAGATATTGCATATTTTTCTCTTTATTTTAATCCTCATGTGGTCCTAGTTAGTCATACACAGTTTAAGAATGTTTGCCACCTGTTCTTATGTTAATGTCTTAGGGTCATTTTTGGAATTCATTTTGGTTGTTTGAAGCATGTTTTTTAGTAATTTCCTCAGGAAAGACTCATAGGAACAACATTACTTACATTCTTACATCTTAATAGTAGTTGTTTTCTTTTCTCCTTTAAACTTGAGAGGCGGTTTTCCTAGACATAAGAAAGCTGGATGACATATTCTTTTTCTGGGTATCCTATATATGTGATTCTAATTTCTTCTGACATAAAGCATTCCCGTGAAAAAGTCTGATGGTAATCAAATGTTCTTCCCTTTATAAGTCACTTATTCATTTTGAGCTGATACCTATTTTTGTTTTATTTTATTATTATTGGTTTTAAGTTTTTATTTAAGTTCCAGTTAGTTAACATGTAGTGGAATATTGGTTTCAGAAGTAGAATTTAATAATCCATCACTTACATATAACACCCAGTGCTTATTACACCGTCCTTAATGCCCATCCCCTAACCACCTCCTCTCCAGTACCCCTTAGTTTTTATAGTTAAGAGTGATATATTAAAGATATATGTTAAACATATATATGTATATATAATTTTAAGTTATTACATTATACTATTATATTATAATTATACTAATTATAATATAATGTTATAAAAATATATAATATATATAAATATATAATACATAAAAATATAATATAATAATTATAATATAATAAAATAATATATTAAATATATATATGTATATATAATTTTTTAAGTCCTGTAATTTGTCTGCAGTATGTCTTATTTTTGGTCATTTGTTATTGATGTTTTCAGTTCCAATATATAGCTTCAAATCTTTTTACATTTCAGAAAAGTTTAATGCTGTTCTGTGCTATGGCTTTTGTTTTCTTCTTTCAGGATCTTTATAATACAGATCTGGGACCTTCACTGAAATTCTTTGATTTGTCAGTTTCTTTCAAATCATTTCATTTCTTTCTTCATTTCTTTTTGATGTCTTCAAATTTCCTCTTTTTTACTTTCTAGTTCTCTAAAGGCATCATCTGATGTATGTAATCACTTTATGTTCTGCCTAGTTTAGTCTTCATTGCTTTTACTAATATAGTTGACCCTTGACCAATGCAGGGGTTAGGAGCACTGACACTCCATTCAGTTGAAAACACACACATAGCCTTTGACTCCCCCCCCCCCCCCAAACTTAACTGCTAACAGCCTACTGTTGACTGGACACCTTGCCAATAACACAGTCAACTAACACATTATTTTCTATGCCATATGTATTATATACTGTATTATTACAATAAAGCAAGATAGACAAAAGAAAATGTTATTAAAAGCATAAGGAAAATACATTTACAGATAGTACTGTGCTGCATTTATCAAAAAATCTGCACGTAAGTGGATGTGCACAGCTCAAATTCATATTGTTGAAGAGTCAACTGTACTTCTTTCCTGAATTCAAGCACCTTATGTATGAATTTCCTACTTTTGTTGCTATTCTAGTCTTATGTAATCTGTATGTCTTTTTAAATTTTATTTATTTATTTATTTATTTATTTATTTATTTTTAATTTACATCCAAGTTAGTTAGCATATAGTGCAATAATGATTTCAGGAGTATATTCCGGTAATTCATCCCCTATGTATAACACCCAGTGCTCATCCCAACAAGTGTCCTCCCTAATGCCCCTTACCCATTTAGCCCATCCCCCCGACAGCCCTTCCAACAACCCTAAGTTAGCTCTCTGCATTGAACAGTCTTTTATTTTTTGTCCCCCTCCCTGCTTTTATATTATTTTTGCTTCCCTTCCCTTTTGTTCATCTGTTCTGTATCTTAAATTCCACATATGAGTGAAGTCATATGATATCTGTCTTTCTCTGATTGACTTATCTCGCTTAGCATAATACCCTCCAGTTCCATCCCCATATGTCTTTTTTAACTCATTTTCCCATATAATGCTACAGTTTGAGCCATTGGTAGGTAGGTCTTTAGGGTAAGTTTCACTCTATTGGGACAGTATTCTGCTCCTTAGTCTTTGTCTCTTACAATTCTTGTAGGGAATTTGGCTGTGATAAATTTCCATTGCTCATGCTTACACACAGTTTTCCTGAACACCTTAGTATTTCCTTCTAGCTTCAGAGTGTCTTCTGTGGTTTTAACATAGTGAACCATATGGCAGCCTTCTTTCTGAGATTTCCTGGCTTTGTTATGGGGAGCAGACACCACCAATTTTATCTGGATCTACTTTTCCCCTCATCACTCTTGTCACTGGCCTGTCAAGTTTGTTTCCACTCCTGGATGTTTTTCTTTGTGTGGAGCTAGGCAGGTGTGGTCCAGTCTCAAAGACATTACATGCCCTGTAACTAACTTGGCTTCCTCCCCAACAGCACCAATACTATGTGTTATACCCCAGATTCATGTGTTGAAGCTCTAGCCCCCCAGTGTGAAGATATTAGGAGAAGGGGTCTCTGAGAAGTACCTATGTTTAGAGGAGGTCATGAGGATAGTGCCTCATGATGGCATTTGTGCCCTCAAAAGAAGAGGAAGAGACCAGAGCCCTCCCTCTTTCTGTCATATGAACACGCAGCCAGAAGGCAGTCATCTGTGAACCAGGAAGAAGAACCAGACACCAAATCTGCTGACACCTCGACCTTAGTTAGGCTTTCCAGCCTCCAGAGCTCTGAGGGATAAACGCTTGTAGTTGAAGTCACCCAGTCTGTGGTATGTGTTGTAGCATTCCAAACAGACCAAGTCACCTTGCAAACCATGCGGCTATTGTTTTGTCTACAGCTGCTTTTACTTGTGGTTTGTGGATTACCTAATTTTGTTGTAAATATTGTCTATGGAGTTTGGTTGTTATCTAGGTATTCTATTTACTTAATTCAAGGAGATTAAGAAAACTATGCCAATGCTTCTATCATTATGCAGGAAGACTCCTTACATATTTTTTGTTGAATTTTAATGCAGATTTATCATTTTTATTTGTCTTTTCAAAGAACAAAATGTTAGTTTTACTAATATTACTTATTGCTTCTTTTTCCCCTATTTGATTAAAATATACTTATTTTCCCCTTCCACTGTCTTAATGTTTTCTTGGTTGGTATTTTAATAAATTCTTGAGTTAAATATCTGGATGATTAGTGCCAGCCTCTATTCTTTTGCTAAATATGCACTCAAGGGTATAACTTTCCCTCTAAAAATGCCTTTGGTTGCTTCTCATAGGTTCAATCTACATAGTGTTTATTAGTTTTCAGTTCTAGAAACTTTTTATTCCCATATGGTTTCTTCTATGCTGTCTAAATTATTTAAAAGTGATTTTTATTTTTTATTTATTTATTTTTAATTTTTTTAACGTTTATTTTATTTTTGAGACAGAGAGAGACAGAGCATGAACGGGGGAGGGGCAGAGAGAGAGGGAGACACAGAATCGGAAGCAGGCTCCAGGCTCTGAGCCATCAGCCCAGAGCCCGACGCAGGGCTCGAACTCACGGACCGTGAGATCGTGACCTGAGCTGAAGTCGGACGCTTAACCGACTGAGCCACCCAGGCACCCCAAAAGTGATTTTTAAACTTTGAAAAGTGTTGGTGTTTTCTGGTTGTTATTTAGTTTCTAATCTTATTACACTTCCGTTAAATAATGTCTTTTCTAGCATAGTGATTTGGTTCATGTTTAGAATTCCTTTGTGGTATGTAAGTGGTCATGTTTTGTAAATCATTTAGGTGTGCCTCAATCAAAATATGTGCTCTTGGAGCGCCTGGGTGGCTCAGTCAGTTAAGTGTCCAACTTCTGCTCAGGTCATGATCTGAGCTGGTGACTTTGAGCCCCATGTCGGGCTCTGTGTGGACAGCTCAGAGCCTGGAGCCTGCTTTTGATTCTGTGTCTCCCTCTCTTCTGCCATCCCGCACTCATGCTCTCTCTCTCTCTCCAAAAAAATAAATAGAAAATTAAAAAAAAAAAAGAATGTGTGTTCTCAAGTCGCTAAATGAAGAACTGTATAAATGCCCACTACATGAAGCTAGTCAACTGTGTATTTCAAATATTCTAAATCCTTATTAATTTTCTTGGCTCTTTGATCATGTGCTAAGGTATCTTACACATATTTGTAATTTAATTTTCAAATTAATACTCATGGGTATGTGTTATTATCTCTTTTTCACAGGTGAGAAATCTGACAATCATAGAAATTATGTTGTTTAGGTCACTCAAATTATAAATTAAAATATTATAATTAAGTCTAGATTATATAGCTCAATGTTCAAATCTCACCACTAAACCATGTGTATCTAAAATGTCACAAGGCTTGGGGCGCCTGGGTGGCGCAGTCGGTTAAGCGTCCGACTTCAGCCAGGTCACGATCTCGCGGTCCGTGAGTTCGAGCCCCGCGTCGGGCTCTGGGCTGATGGCTCAGAGCCTGGAGCCTGTTTCTCATTCTGTGTCTCCCTCTCTCTCTGCCCCTCCCCCGTTCATGCTCTGTCTCTCTCTGTCCCAAAAATAAATAAACGTTGAAAAAAAAAATTAAAAAAAAAAAATAAATAAAATAAAATGTCACAAGGCTTAACAGTATAAAAAAAGGATTTTCCAAACTATACTGTAATACAATGCTGTTTATTTGACATGAAAGGTTTGGTTTATACATATAACTTGCTCTTATCCCAAATCTTATGCAAGATCTAAACTAGTACGTTTTTCCTTTGTTCCGTACGTATATGCATACCTGATTTTCAGAATAATGACCCTGAAGCACTAAAGGAGATCAATAACTTTTCTCACCTATTAATACCAGTATGATAAGAGTATTTATATTTTACATTTACTGATTGCTGAAATCTAAGATCCATCACAACTTTCAATTAAGTAGAATATTAATTCATTTATTCAACCACCAGGGAGTAACCCTAGACTATCAGGGAATAGTAGCTTCCTTTGGAATACTGCTGCGCTTAGTCTGAACACCTGTATTCTCTGGTAACCTCCTTCAAAATGAAGCCATTAGTATTTACTTGAGACAGAAAACCATAGCTATTCTAAGTATTCAGCTCACTTTTTCTGATTTGGAGTTGTTAACAACGTATTTCTGTTTGTAACTGAGAAAAAGTTTGAGAGTCATGTTTTTCCTTTTTTCATTTTGCAAATATTAACAGGCTGACAATAAATGGAAATGCATTTATAAAAACATATGACCATAAAGCACAAAACCATGGTCCAATGAACAGGGCTTGATGAATGTCATTTCTGCTGGAAAGGTGTAGTGTAATTATTGTAATTAGCTGCTTTATTGAATAAGTCTCCCACATAAAATGTCATAATTGGAAATAAGCAATTACTTAAAATTACATAGGTTGAAGGTGGTAGGTACATCATTCAGCCGTATTTTAATTTTTCATGCACCTGTGAACTGAAAACTAATCCCATGGCGCATAGGACAGATCATGTGTACGGCAGGATGTTTCTATAAAATCAACTTTTTATAAAATTGACATTATGCTTGGAAAGGAAGAATTTAAAAAGGTGATTAGTGTAGGCAGCAGCAAAATTAAAATAGTCACATTACAATGTATGCAAAGGTGAGTACTGTTATAATAGCATGTTATGAAGCTTTGAAATATGCCTTAGAATGTGGATTTTGTGAAAAGGGAGTTTTAGATGATGGGTCAAGAGTTTTGATCTTGTTATTTCAACATTATAAATTCTGAACCCTGAAAAAACACCAGACATAAAAATTTAAAAATATATAAATATGTACACACACACACACACACACACACCCTTCACAGTCGTCCTTTGGGGCCAAGGGCACCCATACCCATTGATTTCTGCTCTGTGTGTGAAACACCTTTTTATCTTTCTGTGAATTCCACCAGATCATAGGCTCCATATGGTAAGGCTGGTGGATTCTTTGTCCACTACATTTCTCTCCACTGTCCAGTACTGCCTGTAATTTGTTCTTGAAATGTATTTACAGAATGAATACATTGCTTAATATTAGAGATGACTCTTTTCTGTACTACATTTTTTTTTCTTATGAAGTGAATCCTTGAAATAACAAATGTGAATCAGGTAAAAATTACAAAGGAAGCCTATTTATTTTGAAATGCACCAATTCACTTGATAGGAAAATCTTGTGAAACTAGAAACCAGATGATTGGAAACTTAATTGGTTTGACTGTTTTTGCACTAGATTGCATGACAATGCTTTAGTCACTCGAGCTTGTGGCGTTGGAGATTTGGCCGAATCTCCAACAACTTACACATCAGCTAGACCAGTGTAAGGATGCTGATGATTCAGAAGATGAGGGAGAACCAGTATCATCAAAAACAGGTATGCTCAAAGTACGCTACCTACTGGTGGGAAACCATAATATACACTATAATATATACCTAAGCATATCACTTCATGCTTAGAGCTCATATAGACAAAAAGACAAAAACCAAAAACCTGCAGAGATTAAAAAAAAAAAAAGAGTGGATTTATGATTCTGGGAGAAAATGCCAGATGCTTTTAATCATGCAGGTGTTTGTGAATTTAAAATCCCAGGCACTCTGGGAGCAGTGCTTGCTCTCCAATTATGATTCAATTGTATTTGAACTTTAGATCCAAATATACCAGCCCCAGCAACAACTGTAACACATTGGGATCGGTATTACACTTAACGGAAAGTAAAACTTAAGAGTAAACTATACTCAAAAGAGAAGAACATTGAGACAGGGGAGTTAAATGTAACTTTCACAGATAGGCTTAGTTGCAAAGTCAGCTCTGATCATTGCTTTGGAGACAGCACCAAAAAATTGTGGTTAAAAGCCTTCTGTATTATCTACAGATGATGCTTGATCCTAGATGCATTTACTTTTGAACTTCAGTGGATGTACACCTAAGGAATGCGAAGTACTTATAATCCCAGACCCAAAATGATTATACCACTAAATATTCTGCAAAAAGAATCACTGACCGGGAATTTCTCCTCTTGTGTTAGCTGACGGCAGGACATGATTTTTACCTGGACCCCAGCTCACTGTGTGCATAGAAAGGGCCTCAAGAAATAACTGAAATGAAAAGATGTGCACTCAAACTCAGCTGTACTTTGATCTCAGCACGAAAACATACTGCAAAGGCCAATCAAAATGAAAGAAAAAGTTTTCATTTATATTTTGTATCTTTTTGTTTCCTCTCCATTATTGTGAATAAATGGACAATCAACTACCTACTAATGCATTTGTAAGCTAAACATGGAAGTCCGGAAGTCCAGAGAGTTTTCACATTCTGTCTGGTGGCTTCTTCCCTCTCCCCCGACCACATGGTTTGTAACTCTGCTATCCAGCCCCTGGTGAGGTGGTGATGCCATGTAATCTCCCACTGTCCTCCTAGAGATGCGTCTTGAATAGCACCGCGGAGATGCTAAGCTATTATTTTAGAAAATCCTTTCAGAAGAGTAAAAGCCCTAAAGATGAAAATAGGCTGTTCTTCCGCACCCCCCCCCCTTTTTTTTTGGTGAGTAAATGTTCATCCTGAAAATTATAGATCAGTTAACTTGCTCTGTATGTAGTTACTGGAACAAATCATCAAACACTCTATAATCACACAGAAAAATACAAAATGCTGTCTGGCAATCAACAAGGCTTTGTGAAGAGTAAATCTTTCCAGAGCAATTTAATTTACTTCTTGAGAATCTGAGACACTATGTAGGCAATGAGGGTAGTAACTGAAATATCACAAAAAATCAGACTAAAAAAAATCATATTCATGAGAAATAAGGAAAATAAATCAATAATTAATACATTGTGCTTAACTAGACTGTTAGAATTGGAGGTTAATTTGTTTCTGTAAAAGTCCTTTGTCTTGACTGATGAATGTAAGTCTATATGCTTAGTCTGAATTCATGGTATGGTTTAGTATCGGTAATCTTTTTTATCTGGTGTTAGAGGCACGTGACATAAGCTATGCCAGTGCAATGCTAGGCATTTAACATATTATAATCTATTATTTAATCCTCATGACAAACACTGAAAATAAGAATTATCTCTAGAGATGAGGATCGGAACCGACATCACTTATGACTGTGACTGGTCATAATCACCATTCTACTCTGCTTCTCATGAAGTTACGTCAAGCATCTTCGGCGTCCTGTGCTTTTCCACAGGCTTCCCTCTCTGCCTGGAGCACCTTCCTCCTACAATGCTCAAGCTTCCTGCTCCTGTAAGGGATCCTGTCTCAGGTTCCTGCAACAATTTTTACCCCCCTGCATTTACACGTTTGTCCCCACGAGACTAAAAGCCCCTAAAGGGCACTGCTCACATTTTGCTCAGTGTTGAATTTTCAGGGCCCCAAAAGAGTGCCAGAGGAACAACAGGTGTTCCATAAACGTTTGCTGAATGACTGAGTGAACCTGAAGACTTATGGAAATGAAAAGGGCCAAGAAAACATAGTAATTACTTGTATCACTTCCCTCACTTTGTACATGTGTTAGCTGATAATTGTGGAGGCTTACTGTGGAACTTGCTGTATATGCTTAGCAGAAAGGAGGCAGGTAAGACAGAGGCAGATGTTGCCCTATTGTCAGAGAAATACTCTCTATTTTTTTTAACTTTATTTATTTATTTTGAGAGAGACAGAGATAGCATGAGTGGGCCAGGGGCAGAGAGAGAGAAAGGGAGAAGAGAGAGAGAGAGAGAGAGAGGGAATCCCAAAGAGGCTCCATGATGCCAGCACAGAGCACGATACCGAGCTTGAATGCACGAAACTGTGAGATCATGACCTGAGCTGAAACCAAGCTCAGGCTGATGTGAGTGTGTAGTTCCCTCATGTTCTCCACATGCTGTGAGGTTTTGACCCCAGAAAGGGCACAGCAGCCAAGACAGCAGGGCAGAAGGATTGGCGAGCTCAGCTAAAGGGCAGAGAGAGTCGCCAGTTCCAACCACAGTGCAAACCTTGACATTATGGAGACGATTCACCTGTGAATGGGCTGCTTTTATTACCAGAGCTACTGAAAAAGCACGTTCACACCTCAGTTTACTAACAAACACTCTAGTAAAGAATCCCAGGGTTTAGTTTCAATAATCTGGACAAAAAATGGGTAGAAAACCATTGCCCGATTTCCTTCTGCTTGGAAAGTACAAACCTCCTCTCAAGAGATGCAGGTTTATCCTTTAACCAGGAGAGGGAACCCCTGGCCGACACCCCAGGTGTGGGAGAGTAGGAGGAGAAAGGAATGAGGAAATTAGCCTTGGGAATGCCATTTTCTATGGAGTCTGGAAGGGCAGCCATTCACCACAAGGGAGAGGTTGGAAAGCACTGTTTCCTGTCTTTTTTTTTTTAAGTTTATTTATTTATTTTGAGGGGGAGGGGGCAGAAGGGGAGAGAGAGAGAGAGAGAGAGAGAGAGAGAAAGAGAGAGAATCCGAACAGGGTCCACACTGTCAGCGCAGAGCCTGATGAAGGGCTTGATCCCACAAACCGTGAGATCATGACCTGAGCTGAAATCAAGAGTCGGACACTCAACCACCTGAGCCACCCAAGTGCCCCTCTGTCTTTTTCCTTTAGGATCTGCAACAACAACTTAAAGATTTTATGTTTTTGTTTGCTTATTGTTTATGGGGAGAAGGACAGGTATTTTAAACTACATGATAAAGGTGATCAGGTCCCTGCAGCATAAGATTGCCATGGAATTATTTATGGTTGTTCAAAGCCAAGGTCATAACTCGGACAGTACCCTGCCCAGCATGTGCCTTTGTGCCTTCATGTTCCTCCAGTTGCATAACCAAAACCACCCCCACTGTTCGTTGTCGTGTTTTCTTTTTTATCCCTTAACTTATGATCTTCATGTTCCTGGGGACTCAGTATTTTCCTTGACACGAGGTCAGCTTTGCGGGACTCAGAAGTTTCTCCTTACAGGTCAGCGTTAATGGAAAAGTTTTACTTTAGTGCTCCTTTTTTTCATGTCATGGGAATCACTGTTAGACCGGCCTCACATTTTCTTTTTATTTCTTACTACTCTTTGAGGAAAAACAGCCTCAATCTGTGTCGTACCACGCTGGAGAGTTTCTTCATATAGAGAGAAAGCCCTTGCCATCCACTGGACACTGCCAGGCATTTCCAAAGGCAGCTGGGGCTGTCACAGAAATTTCCAAGTGCTCGCCGAAAAATATTTTATCAGAAGCTATGAGGGGTATGGTCTCTGTTCAGGATTTTTGTCATGTGCTTATGTAATTTTATGTGGCTTTAGGGTTTTTAAGTAAAAATTTAAAAAAGGCTTGGCATGTTTACAAATACAAATACTAGACTGCTTCCTCTTCAATTTCTGCTCCCCTGGGGCATCCTCATGCTGACATTCGTTAAGCGGGCTTCTCTGTGTCGGGTTTTCTGGGCTAATGGCACTCAACACAGACAACAAATCCCAGGTACTTCTGAGGACGGCCAGGAAGCGATGGCAGCTGAAGCTGCAAACACTGGAACGTCAAAGGAGGGAAGTTGACTTTCCCTGCAGCCTAAATAAAGCCAAGGCTTTAAGAAGCAACAGTAGCGTGGGTAAACCTTCTTGCTGCTGCCATGCTAGGGTAGTGGCTACTGAGATGAAGAGAAAATATGTTCTCTACACCCCACCTTCCCAACTGGAGCATGTCTCCAGAGAATGGAGCTCACGAGGAGATAAATAATATTCTCCCAATTGTAGATTATCCAGATATGGGCCAATGAAGCTTGCCTGGGGTGAAGGATAACCTAACCATCTCTATAATTTTCCTGGTACAAGATCAGATATTGTGTGATTGAATCAACCAAACTTATAGATTGGGGAATGCCTGTTGTCATCAAAAAATTCTAGTATCTTCTATTAATTTTTTTAAAAATTTATTTATTTATCTTGTGAAAGACAGAGAGAGCTGGGGAGGGGCAGAGAGAGAGGAAGAGAGGGAGAATTCCAAGCAGGCTCCACATGGTCAACGTGCAGAGCCCAAATTGGGGCTCGAACTCATGCAAACCGTGAGATCATGAACTGAGCCGAAATCAAGAGTCGGATGCTTAACTGACTGAGCCACCCAGGTGCTCTAGTTCTGGTCTCTTTTACAATGCTGAGTGATTTACATACCACTGAGGAGCAGTGCCTGTGCTAGTTCATTATATTTTAGGATATTATGAGAAAGGCACAAATGAGAAAGTAGACAGAAGCAACAAAAATATAAGGACATTGAAGAAGTCAGAAATGGCATCTGAAATTCTCAGACAGTGATCTAGCACAGGGATCGCTAGGGGAGGGAGATGGTGGGCACCCAGAAGGGTGATAGGGTGTTCCCCCCTTGGAACCCCCACACACCTGCCAAGAATCTTTATTTTTTTCCTCACCAATTTCAAAATATTTTGTTCAGAAAGTGTGAGAAATGTCGTATTTGCTTTCAGAGAGAAAATAAATGATCAGGGACTAATTTCAATTTTGTGTTTCCAGTGGAATAATGTTATTAGTGACTTAAAAGAGCATGTTGTGGATTTATGCCCACTTGGGGCATAACGGCCACCAGCTCTCGGCATTCTTTGTGGTGATGGCTGGTCACGACAACCACAGCCCAGGCTGGGGGTTCATTCCATACCTCTGGCTTAAAGTCTGCATTTGAAATAAAATTTAAAAATAAACATTCTGTGTTCTAGTATGTAAAATGCGATTTCACACTGAGTGGCTGAAACCAGGCCACTATCCCTCCACTTGATTGTCCACTAACACATGCAGTTCCTCGTGTATACCCTGGACACAGTATTGAATGAAATGTAACAACTGTGGACAAGAAATGTGACAAATTTAATATTTTTAAAAAAACAGTCAAAGTCTTTACTGAGGGTTAAGAATATTGCTTGTATGTGTACACACGCATGCAAACGCACATTTTGTGGGGTTTTTTTCCACTCAAAATTTAAAGGCAAAGAAAAATCTCAGTTGAGATCAATTCAGTGGCTTGGAAGATATAGTGGAATAAATATTTCAAAGCACAGAATAAAAGCAGAGCAACGGCAATAATGAGGGAAAAAGTAAGAGGGAAATAAAGGGCCAGATGGAAAAGTAATAATCGAACAAATAGTAAATGAAAATTTCCCTGACAAATATCTCAGTCTGCAAACTGAAAAGACTCCCCATTTGGGGCAGTTCTGATGAGAAACGACATACAAAGTATATCCTGGTAAGGCTTCTGAGCCCCAGGGATACGTAGAAAGTCTTAAAAGCTCCCCCAAACCAGAAAGCCTACCTGCCAACCAACCAACCAACCAACCAGCCACCAAAGAAAAAACTAACTATATTCATATGAAAAAAAAAAATGACAGTGGCATCAGACTTGTCATCTACAACGTTGGAATCTAGAAGAGAGAGAAATAGCATCTGTAGGTGACTGAAAGAAAATAAACAGGAAGAGACATCGTACAAGGAGTTCATTATTGTAACTGAGAACAAAATCACTGGGCTGCAGCACATGATGAGTGCTGGGAGAGTTAGAGGGGAGAGGTGGGGAAGGGCAGGAGAAAAGCAGCAGAGGGCAAAGGCACTCTGTGGGGAAAGGCTAATCCTCGTGGGATGGGAGAGCAGGGGAAAGAGGATGAAGGGGCTGGTATTTTATTTTCACGTGATAATGAGAAATATGTATTTGATTCTAAGCAACAGAAAAAGGGTGGCCCCAATTTAATGGAATAAAAAGTGAACCAGGACTTTCAAAGGAAAACGCCTGCAAGTGAACCCTAATGTTTAAGATCTGTTACAAACTCTGTAACTGGTCATTCATTTTCTAACTGTGGAATCCGAGGGAAAAAATTCCCTATCAACTATTGAATGATAGATAGATCACAACATGATTAAGACAACACATAGCGATAATTGCCACCACATACTAAGCACTTAATAAGCGGTAGTTATGTTGACTGATTTTTTTTTCTAATGTTTATTTATTTTTGAGAGAGAGAGAGTGCAAGTGGGGGAGGAACAGAGAGTAGGAGAGACAGAATCTGAAGCAGGCTCCAGGCCCTGAGCTGTCAGAGCCTGATGCATAGCTCGAACTCATGGACGGCGAAATCATGACCTGAAACTTAGACACTTAACTGACTGAGCCACCCAGGAGCCCCTTGACTGATTTTTTATAGGAACCTCCTCTGGTTTTTCTCCCTAGTGTAATAACTGGAATAAACATGGTCTCTTGAAAAAGCAACACACAGGCCACCCTTAAACCGGGCTGACCGCTGGCAATCAGAACCCTTCTGCAAGTAAGAAAATGCAGGGTTGGGACGCTCTCTACCCATCAAAGTCACAGGGCTGCTACCTGGCACGGCTCAGAAGCTGACGTGTACAAATGCAAAACTGAAATTCATAAATAATATCAATGTCAGGTTTAACAATTTCTTCTACAAATAAAATCATTTTCTTCATTATTGTCCTGAGACCTTCGATTTCAGGACCCCATAGAGCCTTGTAATTATGTAAAACATACGTGCTTAAGAAAACTTTGGTAATTTGAAGCAGTGGATTCTTACTTTTTGGTCAATGTATTTGTTGTCTTCTATCGCGGACCGTTTGGAGTGATCGCAGGATGAGGAAGAGGTGGAAGGGAGGCTCCGTAACAGGCAGCAGGTGTCCTGTTGCTGGCGATCGATGAACTGCTTCATGAAACTCTCCCTTTGCAAAGGAAGTACATACACACACATGTCAAGCATTGTTAAATAAAATGGAGCACGTGGTGGCGTTTTACACCTGTGCATTTGCTTGAGCTATGATAGGGTGACAGAAGTTCAGAGAAAAAAACACCCAGGACATTCACTTTCTAATGTCCCCTCTTTGTAAAGGGAGCTTTCTTACTATTCTTCATTCCTCATCTTATATTCTAATAAACTTTTGCCTGCTAAAAAAGAAAGAAAGAAAGAAAGAAAGAAAGAAAGAAAGAAAGAAGACACATCATGCCAAGAGCAGTGTTTAAATTTAATTAGCAAAATAATTAATTTAGAGAAAGCTTCCTGAATCTTCAGTAGTTTTGTTTAAAAAAGCAATGTCCCTGAAATAACTTTTAAGCAATAATATTCAGTCATTGATGGTAGTTTTTTGAATCTCATTGTGGTAATAAGATACTTCTTTTCCGCCTCTAAGACTTAGAAGAATTAGTTCATCTCTCTGAACTTCCACTCATCATAAGAATTATCGAGAGATAATTTTACATTTAAAGATTAAAAATAACTCAAAGAAACTTGCTTTATCTCATCTCCAAAACATGGTGAGAATGCAAATAACACCTTTCATACAACCACTAATCTTGAATCTAATATGTGGCTCTTTTATACTTCCTATTTTCTTTTTCTTTAAAATTTTTTAATATTTATTTTTGAGAGAGAAAGAGAGAGACAGAGCACGAGTGGGGGGAGGAGGGGCTGAGAGAGAGGGAGACACAGAATCCAAAGCAGGCTCCAGGCTCCAGGCTTCTCAGCACAGAGCCTGACGGGGGCCTTGAACTCATGAGCCTCAAGATCATGACCTGAGCGGAAGTTGGACACTTAACCGACTGAGCCACCCAGGTGCCCCATACTTCCTATTTTCAAGTTAAAAAATTATTTTAATCAGAAATGCAAATATATTTCCATTTGAATTTTAAATATTATGGCACCATATCCAGTCTCACATTTTTATAACCCCCCCCACAGGATTGTTTTTAGAACTAGTTACATAAAAATGTCAAATTTCATACTATTCTGGTTCTATTTGTGATTTTTGAGCTACAACTGAAATAAAATCCTTTGATTATTAAAAATAAGGGTTTGAACATATCCTTTATGCAAATGCTTAACTGAAGGGCAAAGGGGTGGAAGACAAAATTAGTGTAAGTGGGAAATGCCACATTTCTTCTTTTAAAAGAGAAAGACAAGGACCCATTAGAGCCTAAGGTGAGTGTGCTGGGCAAGCCATGTCACCAGAATTTTCCTTCTAAGGTTGTGTCCATGCTACATTAAGGACAGTTTAAAGATTTGGAGGAACGACATACCATTCTCTCCTGCAATAGTTATGTTGGTTTATGATGCATAAAGAAACAATGGCAACACACTTTTGAGCAGGTCTTTGTAATGCACTACTTGTTCTCTAAGATGCATTAAAGAATTTTTAAACTTGACAAAAGCGTGAAAGACAAATTATACTGGAATCAGACATGACGTTCTAAACAAATGCTGTCACAGCAGGACAGAAACCTGGCTGGTGGCATTTCTCTACTTCCTTGAAAATAAAAGGCTTCAAGAGGCAAGTTTATCCTTATATGGTTGAAAGTCAGGGGTTGGTGTCTACCTGCAGCTGTGAGCACCCGTGCCCGTTACCTGGGGAGTCGAATCCCTGAGGAGCATCTCGGGAAGAAGCAGGGGGAAGCAGCCTAATGCCACCATCAAATGACTGCTCCGAATATATTGCTTAAAGGGGTCAATGGCTTTTAAAACAGAGGTTAGAGAGAGTAGAAACATAAATAACTTAAAAATAGAAAAAAATACCCTTCTTTTAAACATGAACTTGAAAGAAGGACTGATGCAGATTCAAGATAACTCTTTGACAGTGTATTTGGCACATACGCTGAAATAAGTATATTAATACCTGATTTTAGGAACTGTGAAATCTGAAGGAAGCTTTGAGATTTTCACCATTTGCGGTCTGTTTGGAAATTTTTCAAAGATTCGAAGTCGCAAAGGGAGCTTCTCTTTGGTGTCTGCATTGGCTTCACTTTGCTTTAACTAAAGAAAAAGATAGAAAGAAGACAAGGGGGAACTTGGCTTACTGCAAGTCACGGAGTACTTGAATTTTCGAATCAAGGAAACGGTGAGTTGGTGCAAGACGGACGGTAGATGGCAGCAGAGACCCATCAAGTGCGTTACTGTCTCCCGCCATCTACCGCTCTCTCCGGGCACAAACTTGAAAACAACCCGGAAAACAAACCCAAAACTAAACCAAAGCAAAAAACTAGCCCAGAAAAAAAAAACAATGAGAGGAAACACTTATTGTTATTTTATTCCCAAATATTCCCGTTAATACCAAACATTACTTTTTATTGTTTACTTCTTTATTATCACTAGCATATCCAATAACCTAACAATAAAATTTGTTTTATAAATATGTGTGCTACGGCAGGAAATCAAAAGAATACAAATAAATGAAACTCCTAAGTAGTAATAGTTGTAAAGAGGGAAAATGTCAAGAAAACGCATCATTTATTCTAGCAGATTAAAAAGAAAAGCTCAAAATGGAAACAACACATTTGGTACCTACAGGAAGTTCTCTGTTTAGTTAGTTGTAAGGATGGATGGTTGAGAATGATTATATTATATGCCATAAAGTATCTTTGCAAGAAATGACAAGCAAATGGTATCTATCTATCTATCTATCATCTCTCTACAAGATGGCTTTTATATTTCTTTTTTTTTTAATTTTTTTTAACGTTTATTTATTTTTGAGACAGAGAGACACAGAGCATGAATGGGGGAGGGGCAGAGAGACAGGGAGACAGAATCAGAAGCAGGCTCCAGGCTCTGAGCCATCAGCCCAGAGCCCGACGCGGGGCTCGAACTCACGGACCGCGAGATCGTGACCTGGGCCGAAGTCAGACGTTTAACCGACTGAGCCACCCAGGCGCCCCATGAGGGCTTTTATATTTCTACAAATTAGGTCTCAGGGAGACTGAGACTTGAGGTCACAAACTGGAACCAGTGCTGAGCTAAGGAGCCGTCCTAAGGATGGATTTGGCTAGGGGAATTCTGGCCTGAAAAATGAAGTAATGTGCTTCCTCCCCTTCTCAGAACGCACTGTCTTCTCAATCCAAGGCTGACTTCTCTTGCCAACCTCCCTTCTTTTTATTTTTATGTTTTATTTATTTTTGAGAGCAAGAGAGACAGAGCACGAGTGGGGGAGGGGCAGAGAGAGAGGGAGACACAGAACGCGAAGCAGGCTCCAGGCTCCGAGCTGTCAACACAGAGCCCCACATGGGGTTTGAACTCAGGAACCGTGAGATCATGACCTGAGCCGAGTCAGACGCTTAACCGACTGAGCCACCCAGGTGCCCCCCCTTACTTCTTTTTACTACTGCCTCCTCTCAGACCTCTCTGTAGACTGGGATGAACCTCTCTATGTCCACCCGACTCGTCCCCCTCTCCAGCCTGCATCTCGGAACGCCGATCCTGTTCAAAGAGTCCATCAAATTCGGGCAGCTTCTCTGCTGGGCTTAGGGAAGCATGTTTCAAAAGCCATCAGCTTCTTCTCCCTTGCTGGGTGTGCTTTTACTTTATAATTACAACCTGTCTCCAGTCTGTGGAAAGATTAGCATGGGAGGCTGAGAACAGTTTTGTAAGTCAGAGAGGTGCCAACTCTTCCCTCCTCCCTGAGTGAGGGTACCCACACTGGCCAGAGAGAACATGGGTGCTGCATTTGGGGGAACATACAATTTCAATACAATACACGGTTGTCCAATCGGTTGTGAGCTCATCGTGAGGTTATATGCCTCATTTCTCATAAACTTCAGAAACTGTTCCTACATTTTTGTTGTATATAATATAAATATTTTGCCATAGTCATCTGTACATCTTAGTTAATTCTGGGGCCTGTCTGTGGTTTTTCTGACTGAGGTGGTGACCTCATTTAGAAAAGGGGCCACTGTTCATGGCCTTCCTCCCCTTCTACATGGAATGCAACACAGCATGCTCTCAACCATTTGATGGTTATGATGGTGACAGTGATGAAGAATTAACTCTCAAAGGTGCAAAGCAAACATGGCTAGCATTTCCATGAGATGCAGGGAATTAGAAAAATGACCCCACATGTAAACACAGAAATTCACGAGGAAGAGAGTCGTTTTCCAAAAATTTATTGGGACAACTGGTATAAAAATATTTGTCAGTGGTAAGTAGAGCACACAGAAAAAGAAAAGGCAGTTAATATGTTAAGTCAGACCAGAGAGAAAGGCAATTATGTAGGGCCAAAGACAGGCCAAGAAGACAGAGCAGAAACAAGGTATTTAATGCATGTATTTGCTGACTCACTTATTTATATATCAATGCAGTCACTTATAAATCAAATCCCAGAGGCCAGGTTCCATGCAAAGTTCTAGGGATATAAAAATAACTAAGACACTGTATTTGCTCTCACGGAGCCCACATTATAACCGATAGATGGTTATATAAACAGATAATGACAAATATAATAGCTCTTCTAGCTGAGATCTAAACAAGGTGCCGAGAGCTCAAGGTGAGGAGCAACGGGAGAAGCTTTAAAAAATGACGGTGCTACTTTTATTTCCAGAAACTTCTCCTAGTATTCTGGAGGCTGGGAGACCTAAATCAAGGTATCAGCAGCATCATGCTCTCTCTGAAAGCTCTAGGGAAGACTCCTTTCCTTGACTCAGCTTCTCAGCAATCCTGGTGTTCCTTGATCTGTAGCTACATTGCTCTGTTATCTTCCTGTGAAATCATAAGGCTTCTTCCCCGTGTGTTTCTGTGTCTATCTGACTCTCCTTCTCTTTTCTTACAAAGACCCCAGTCATTTAAATCAAGGCCCACCCTAACGCAGTATGATCTTAATTGATCATGTCTGTAAAAATCGAAGTTCCAAACAGGTCCCATTCTGAGGCTCCAGGTGGACATGAATTTTGGAGGGACACTATTAAACCCACTACATACAGTAGTTGAAATTCTCAACCACTGTTTCTCTTTCCGCTGAGCCTGTAAATTCTAGGATGACAAGGGTCCTCAGAGGACAAGGATGTTTGCAGGGGTTGGGTGTGTTTCCTTATTTCATGTTCCGGGGCTGCCACAATATTGACACAAAGTAACCGACACAAATATATGTTGAATGAATAATTATACAATCACCAGCAGAACTAAACTCTAGCAGATAACTTGGAAATAAAAGAAAGGATTGTAGGTATATCCTGAAGGGTGGAGAAATAAGCAGAAAGTATCAATTTACTGATTGAAAAATTTGTTGGTGTAGAGTGTAAGTATCCCTAGATTCACAGAATAGAATAAAATTAGACTCTGTGGCATTCAACCTGAACTTACATCTACCATCGATGAGCCCATAGATGTTCAGAGTAAGTTTAGACGTAAAATTAAAGAAAAAGTTTTAACATTTATTCGTTTTTGAGAGACAGAGAGAGACAGAGCACAAGTAGGGGAGGGGCAGAGAGAGAAGGAGACACGGAATCTGAAGCAGGCTCCAGGCTCTGAGCTGTCAGCACAGAGCCGAACTTGGGGCCAAAATTCATGGACCATGACATCATGACCTGAACCAAAGTCAGATGCCTAACCAACTGAGCCAACCAGGTGCCCCTAGACAAAAAATTGTATAATATTTAATTAAATACCCTAGCCTATGATGTTTGGCAAATGTAGGGTACCAGTATTGAAAAATAGTCACCTTGCCTGCATGTTTTTAAAGTGGAACACATCTCATTTTACTTAGTGTTAGAGTTATTTATACTTCCCCAAACTTGTAAACTCCTCAGGGGTAAGATTTTGTGTTTTTTTACTTAAAAAAATTTTTTTTTAGAGAGTGAGAGATTGTGAGAGGGGGAGAGGGGTAGAGAGAGAGAGAGAGAGAGAGAGAGGGAAAGAGAATATCAAGCAGGATCTATGCTCATCATGGAGACCAGCTCGGGGCTCCATCTCACGACATGGGGATCATGGCCTGAGCCGAAATCCAGAGTCAGACACTCAACCAGCTGAGCCAACTAGGCACCCCAGATTCTGTTAAAATTTTTTTTAATGTTTATTTTCTTTTTGAAAGAGAGAGAGAGAGAGACAGAGTATGAGTGGGGGAGAGGTAGGGAAAGAGGGAGACACAGAATTTGAAGCAGGCTCCAGGCTTAGCTGTCAGCACAGAGCCCGATGTGGGGCTCAAACCCACAAACTATGAGATCATGACCTGAGTCGAAGTTGGACGCTCACCCGACTGAGCCACCCAGGCACCTCATGTTTTTAATTTACTTCTATAGCACCTTGTAGAGAGTAGAAAAATAATAACTGTGAATAAATGAATTAGAATTTAGCATGAATTGATCGTGGAACCGTAAAACTACAAATGAGAAGCTCCTTCTGATGACTCAGAAGGTTCTTCAGGATCCTACCAATCCTCTCAAATGTCGGGCATCATGGCTCCACAGAAGGGCCAATTAAGCCAGAGAAGGGTGGGTGGTTGCATGGGGGGCAGACATATCAGATCTCACCGCAGAGGCACTGGACAGAATCTTCTACAAGCGGGGGAGGGGCCTCTTTCTGGACAGCACCTGCCACGTGCTCTGTCTGCTGTTCACAGTTAAACAGCATCAACTACAGGTGAATATACACACATCCAGCAGCTCGGCACCTACCAGAAACATGTCCACATGCACACCACAGCCACGTCCTCACAAGCCCACGCTAAACCATAAACTCCTCAAATGCCCATCAGCAGTTGAATGGAGAAGTAAATTGTGGTTTATTTATGCATTTGAGTCAATGAACTACTTCCAAGCACAAGGATTTGGGTGAATTTTACAAACTAACGTTGAATGAAGGAATCCCGACCAATGAAACAAGTACATCCTGAATGATCCCATTTATATAAAGTTAAAGAGCAGGTGATGCTACTCTATCTGGCTGAGCGTCTGCTGAGTAGTTACCCTGGGGTGGGGTGAAGCATCATGACTAAGAGGACATGTGGGGAGGGGCTTCTAAGGACAGCTGATCTTGGTCTGGGTGCTGGGTGTGCTCGGTTTGGAAAAGTTCAGCAAAATCATCTCATACTTACTCCACCGCTATTAATCTCCAAAACCTGGACCATTTCTCCTTCCCCAGTCCGTGATGTTGGTCAAGATACAAAAAGAGGAAGAAATACGAGAGGACGATGGGACTGGCTTGCCTACCGAGGGGTGCAGGGTGGGATGAAGGTGAGGCAGCCAGAGCAAAGAGAAATACTGCATGGTACTTGGAAACCACAGTCAAGTTTCCTGACACACAATAAACCCTATTCTACCTTTTATCCAAATTCTTCCCCCTTGCATTTAAGCACAGATTTCCCCAAGGTTAAACTTACTTTGATGCAAATGGGTGAGTAATATGGATTACATTGAAAATACGGGATGATAATTGAAGATCCTTATACTATACCACAAAAGCAGACCTTCTAACGTACAGTAATTGTAATTGTAAATGTTCGCTTGGAAATAATTTCAAAGATTATAACTCTTGGATGGAAGGAAGAGAATGCAGAATGCAGAGAATACAAGATTTCAGTCTTTATGTTGGAAAATCTAATGTAGGGGCGCCTGGGTGGCTCAGTGGGTTAAGCGTCTGACTTTGGATCAGGTCATGTTCTCATGGTTCGTGAGTTCGAGCCCCATGTCAGGCTCTGTGCTGACCGCTTGGAGCCTGGAGTCCGCTTCAGATTCTGTGTCTCCTTCACTCTCTGCCCCACCCCCACTTGCACTCTGTCTCTCTCTCTCTCAAAAAGAAATAAACATTAAAAAAAATTAAAGAAAAGAAAAATCTGATATAAAGAACAGTAACAAAGGAAAGAATTCATAATGGCTTCGACTGAGCATGACGTGTGGCTGTAACAAATAGATCAGATGATAGATTTGTAACAGACTCACATGGTTTTAAAAAAACACATTTGCAAAGAAGAAATTAGAATAAAAGAGAAAGATTCAAACCTTGAACTTTAAAGTATATAAATCATCGAAGCTCAGGGCTATTCTATGGCTCAGCATCTGTCTTGTGGAGATATCATTACACGTCGGGCGGCTTAAAGCCTTTTGCTTTCTGTGTGCTTCTCAAGAGACTTGGGTGTAATCGCTCTGCATGACACATACCCTGTTCTGCCTCATCGCTTACATCTTCTGTATTCCAGCCTGTGCTTTCTTCTGTTAAAATATTCAAACATTATTCAGTTTCGGTTCCTTTCTAAATGCTGCGACAAATAACTGAATTGAAGGATTATGTTAAATAAAAATTTCTGTAATTTTTGGTGTGATTTTTCTAAAAGAAAACAACTTAAAAAGTATTCAGACTTGGGAATGATTCTCATTTTAAAATCTAGTTCATGCTAGTTTGAAAAATGTGCACAGACCTGTAGGTCAGTGTAGCTGAGGAGTATTTTTCTGGCAGTTCAGTATGTGAAAAACGGCCACATTATGCTCAATCTGGAGAAGGAAGTTTGTCTACGTTATCTGAGTAAATGAAGGCCGAGTTCTCTTTTCTTCTTTAGACAATGGGTTTGGCCGGTTTTCCTGGATCTATACATGACGCAGTAATTCAGAAGTGAGACTCTTCCTAAAGCATAAACTGTTATTTTTCAAGCAAGTTTCTCTTGCTATTTTGCATCTGTGATTTTTACAACCCAAACTGCACGGCTTCTGGGTTAAAACAGATGGGATATCTGGAGTAATGATCAAACATGTTGGTCTCTGTTAATATCTCCGTGTCCCAGTGTTACTATAAAACCTTGATATAAAATATAAAGAATATCCTTCACTAGGCTGTTGAGTCCAATAAGGAGTTTCTTAGAAGGGAGAATATTTTCTTTCTTTCTTTCTTTCTTTCTTTCTTTCTTTCTTTCTTTCTTTCTTTTTTTGCCCTGGGCAAAGGGCCTTCAGCCACATGATTGAACATAAGACAGCACTACTGTATGCTTTTATTTTATTTTTTTAATTTTTTTTTTTAATTTTTTTTTTCAACGTTTATTTATTTTTGGGACAGAGAGAGACAGAGCATGAACGGGGGAGGGGCAGAGAGAGAGGGAGACACAGAATCGGAAACTGGGACAGAGAGAGACAGAGCATGAACGGGGGAGGGGCAGAGAGAGAGGGAGACACAGAATCGGAAACAGGCTCCAGGCTCTGAGCCATCAGCCCAGAGCCTGACGCGGGGCTCGAACTCCCGGACCGCGAGATCGTGACCTGGCTGAAGTCGGACGCTTAACCGACTGCGCCACCCAGGCGCCCCTACTGTATGCTTTTAAAAATGCTTCCCTTAAAAAGTGTTTAAGTCACCTACTCTCCTCCGTTGTACAAAAAATCTGGAATACATCCAGAACTTCCAAGGTCAAATTGGGGTTTTATTGATACAAACTGGAGGGCTCTATTTCTTGGCTTCTGGGCCATAAATGAGACATTTTAATATGACAGCTGGCACCTCCAAATGTTCAAAGTAGTTTTATAACACCAGTTGATTCATGGCACTTGGTGTTTCCTTTCCTACATCTCTCAACAGACTCGGAGGGGTTCCTCATTCCTCCTTACTGCATGGCCCTGAAGAAAATGGGGAACCGAGGTGTGTTCTCGGAGGAGCTGGTGCACTGGGGAGTCAAGTGGCTTCTGCACTTCCTGGTTTGGGAGGCCCAGCAGAGCACTTAGGAAGCACTCTGACATTTATATCATCTTGTGCCATCCCTTGGATGTACACAGCACTGAACCTAAGATCGTACCGGCTTTAAGTGTCCTTCAGAAGGTGACTTTGTAAAGCAGTGTGAAAAACAGTTGCAACAAGGCGAGGCTAGCAGAAAATGCTAACAAGTTAGTAAGATGAAAACAAAACAAAAAAAACTATTCAAAACTAGAATGTCGAATTATGTCGAATGGGTAAATTTTCCTCATATGATTGTCCCCTGAAATCCCATGAATGGAATTAATGATTTCTTTGAGACAGAAGTAATGAACAGTTTGCTTTTGCACGTTTTCTCTTCTAGGTCCCAAACACCTCTATTTTACATTCTATTTCTCTTGTGTTATTCAAGCGAGACGCAGTTGTTTCCATTAGGAAACTTACTGAGTCATAGAAACATGTTCATTATGATAAAAAATGCGTTTTTTTGCTCCACTTCAGATGAAATTATATTAGAATTCTATGTAAACTAGATAGTTGGTTCTTGTTAAGAGATGAATATTCAGTAAGTAATAGGATAAAGCCCACACCAAAGGGAATTCAGAATATATATATATGTATATATATATATATATATATATATATATCCACACGTATATATATTACACTCACATATTTGTCCTCCCTGGTTTGATTTAGAAAACACAGAAGAAAACACAATCTAAGTAAAAACAGTAAAAAAAAAAAAAAAAAAAAGTAAGAAGATGTGGATTTAAAATTTTGTTCGGTTTTATAATCCCTTAAGCACTTTGGATTTCAATGTTCTCAAATGAAAAATGAGGATCTTCCCTCCTTTATATAAATGCCAGATATATAAGTGAGATAGCATATTGCCTGTAATTTGAATTACTCAAGGGAAATGTGCTATAAAAACCAAAGCTATCACTATGCCACAGTAACTGCTAGTTCTGCCTGAAAATGCTCTCATCTCAGCGAGTGGGGATAAATTCTGAGGACGCTCACATGCTGTGCTGTCCAAACCCTCCCCTCCATCCACGCTCCAACTTCTGCCCCTTTGATTGACTGATTTTCTCAAGACCCTTGATTTTAAAAATGAAAATGAAAAGAGTGGTGAACATTTCTCCTGATCCGATTCCTTTCCCTTTTCAAACTTCCTTCTCCGAAGTGTCGTCTACACTCGCTATACATATGGCTTACCTGCACTAACTTCCTCGCATCTTCCACCCTCGCTGTCTCAGGTCTCTCCCCAGCACCTCAGGGCTGCTCTTAGCAGCCACCAACATTTCCCATGCTGCTGAAGCCAGCAGCCACTCAGGCATCCTGGTTTTATCTCACTGCCTCTACTAACCCACCTGCCCCCCAACTGGGTTTCCATCTTTGTCTTGCCCCTTGAAGCCCATTTTTCTTTATAGAACACCTGAAAAAGAAACACCATCGTGTTCCTGGTCTTTAAAGTAATTCAAGGATGTTCATTTGTATATAGAAGAAATTAGAATCTTCTAAGACGGCATAAACGACCCTTCGGTGCCTTGCACCTTATATTCCAATGATAGTGGTTTGCGGGTCCTTCCCACAGTCTTACTTCATGTATTTGTGCCTCTGAACATACTCCCTACTGCCGCCCCCCCCCATCGCTTGCAACACACTTTCCTTCTACACTCAGTTAACTCCCTCAAAAATCATCTCCTCTAGGAAGATTTCTTAGAATAACAATAATTGGTAAGTTGAAGTAGTAAACATGAGTGCTAGACTCTATGCTGAACACTTGGCATTGCTAATATTACTTAATCCGGTTTAGCCCATGAAGTAGCTCCATGCTCTAGCATGTTACAGATGAGGAAACTGAGGTCACAAGAGCTTAAGTCAGCCGCCCAAGGTCACACAGCTGGAAGTCATAGTACTGGCATGTGGAATCTTTCTGATTCCACAGCTTGAGCTCCTAAACACTGTTTTATATTGCCTCATCAAAACAACATTTTCAAGCAGTAGATGGGTTTTTACTTCTGCAATTTTGTACCTGCTATTTCTTTAACATGGAACGTCTTCTCCTATTTTGCTAACAACATTCCGGGTCATCGTTTCTAGATACATCTTCCCCACCTGCCTGCAATCTGAGTTAGATATATGTTCTCCTATGTTCCTTCTTCAACCTTAGTGCTCAGGTCTTTATGCCATAACTTCCTAATTATGTGTATCTTCCCCCCACTAAGATGACACATTTTAAATTAAATGTGGGACTCTTAGTGCCCCATGGCTTCATACCATACATTTACATACACAGGACAAAGATAACACAATGATGATGAGATGGAGAATAAAACAGGCAGACTCAATGTGGTCTCATAAACAGGTGAAGTGACCCCTTTGTGGTATTTCTCAGAATTTTGTTATCCTTTTCTTAGGTTCTTTACAATGTGGAAGCAGCTATATTAACCAGCACAAACAAGTCTCCCAGTTTCAGAATGAGTTATTTTACTGATTAAAGATGAAGAGAAATGACAAGTCTCATCAGATTTTCTATTAGAAACAAAATAATAAAAAGCATTTGGCTCCTGATGACATGTATGCTCTCAACTTCTTAAGATCAGAAAAGCATAATGAACTATAAATTCTATACAACGTATTCATAGTATAAAGCTTCGCAGATGTACGTGTCTTTGAACAAGGCCACATAGCAGCCAATTTATATGTTGTGTTATTGGACTTTACCATAGGAAATTCTTATCCCATTTTTAAAAAAAACAACACCTTATTTTGAAATCATTTTAAACTTACATAAGAATTGCAAAGATAGTACAGAGAGTTCCTGTATGCCCTTGACCCAGCTTTTTCTTACGTTAGCATCTTACATAACCATAGAACATTTATCAAAACTAAGAAATTAACCTTGGTCGAAATACTTTTAACAAAAGCACAGACACTGTTTTTTTTTTAAAAAAAAAAACTTTTTTTAACGTTTATTTGTTTTTGAGACAGAGAGAGACAGAGCATGAACGGGGAGGGTCAGAGAAAGAGAGAGACACAGAATCTGAAACAGGCTCCAGGCTCTGAGCTGTCAGCACAGAGCCCGACGCGGGGCTTGAACTCACTAACCGTGAGATCATGACCTGAGCCGAAGTCAGCTGCTTAACTGACTGAGCCACCCAGGCGTCCCAGACACTGGTTTTTGTATCAGTGTCTTTTTCTGTTTCAAGATCCAGTCCAGGTGCCACACTGTATTTCATTATCATGTCTTTTTAGGCTCCTCTAGAGCGTGTGACAGTTTCTCGTACCTTCCTTGTTTTTAAAAGACCTTGGCAGTTTTAAGGCATACTGGGCAGGTAACTTGCAGAATGGCCCTCAGTATGGGGTTGTCCAATGCTTTCTCAGGATTTGGCTGACGTTGTGGATTTAGGAGGAAGAGTATTATGGAGACGCTAGGCTTATCTCATCATATCAGGGGGAACATGACACCAATGTGCCTTCATGTTGGTGATGGCGACTGTCATTACTGGGGTAAGGTGTCTTCCAGGTTTCTGTAACTGTAACGTTACAGTCTGTTTCCTTACACTACCAGGTAGAAGTAAATCACCAATTCCTGCCCACAGTTAAGAAGAGAAGACTTAGGCTTCACCTCCAAGGAGGGGGAAGTATCAAAGAATTTGCAGACATATGTTAAAAACCATCAGAATAATTAAAAAAAAAAGTTTTGAAGGAAGAAACTTTGAGGTCACGTAAATATCTATTTCTTCTTAGAGCCTCATATTGATTTTAGCACGCAGCAGTAGGTCCTGCTTATAAATATAATGTTCTAATGGCGATTTTCTATTTCCCTCATTTATTATTCTATTATTTCTATTTCTCTATATTGCCTCTATATTCACTCGGGATTATTCTGTAAGGAACAGTTGTCACTTCTCCACTTTTAAATTCGATAATTTATGTGTAAGTATGGCTTTTTGGCTGTTTATTTCATTCTTTGGGTTATAATCTAAGACCATTATTATTTATTTGATTGCTCAATTTGTCATCGGGGGCTCTTTCAGGTGGCTTCTTACTCTTCCAGTATACCCTTTTCTTTTTCTTTTCTTCTCCTTTCTTTTTAAAAAGTACTTCCTTACTTTCTGGGCTCCACAAAATACTAAAGTCTTATCTTCTATTTCCCCTGACTCAGCTTGAGAATCAGCCGTTCCTCCAAAGAGCGCTGATTTGCTTTACTGGAGAATGGTATTTAGAAATGAAAATCTTAGGGGCGCCTGGGTGGCTGGCTCAATCAGTTGAGCGTCTGACTTCAACTCAGGTCATGATCTCCCCATCCGTGAGTTCGAGCCCTACATCAGGCTCTGTGCTGACAGCTCAGAACCTGGAGCCTGCTTTGAATCCTGTGTCTCCCTCTCTCTCTGCCCCTCCCCTGCGCATGCTCTGTCTCTCTCACTCTAAAAAATAAATAAACACTAAAAAATTAAAAGAAATGAAAATCTTAGCGCCAGGTTTGCTTGTTGTTATTGATAGGTCACTGCTTCTAGGCTCACTCTGAGGAAATAATGTATGTATATAAAACAATGTATATATGCATACCTATATTTAACACCTGTGTATGGATGGATAAGTCTTATGTAACCTTAGATTATATATATGTATCCATCCATGTATCTGTGTATCTGTCTATGTATCTATCTTCTATCTTAAAATAAACTGAGCTTATACTAATACTCCTACTCCAATCTGGTGCCATAGGGTTAATTCTGGCATCTCCCCTTCGCGTATTTGTAACTTCTTTCTCTGACAGTGTGACATTATCTACAGTAAGTTTTCTTATCTGTTCCAGCTTAGTGTACATATAACTAGTATCAGTGAAGGTATTTACCGCAAAACAAATACCACACTTTAAACTGGAGGTATGGAAGACACATATTTCGCAGTCCCCACACTGGGGCCTTGAACCTCAGCCGTGTTCTGTCTCCTTAAGTAATTCCTTTTCAGGAAATAAGCATGCATTTTCCAAGTACCATTCCTGAGTATGCTTATGGTAGATTGTAGAGTTGTTCAATTTTGCAGACTTTGATAAAAACGGCTTATTAGATGCACTATGAAGATTCACATTAATCAACATATTTTATGCAAAGCAAAATGGAAATAGGAATAACATCAAAACGAAATAGCATGCATGTACATTTCTCGTTTCCTAGAAATAACCTCAGTCACTCTTTTGCTCATACCAGAGTAGAAACTATTCGATAGTCATATGGCTGTGTGTGAGAATGTCAGTCTCACCCCATCTCCCACTATGCCTACTGTTGAGCAAGCACCTGGAGTAGAATATAAGGAAAGGCCAATAATGAACTCATTAACTCTCGAGTACAAGGAAGCAGAATTATTAATAAAGAGAAAGAAGACTGGTTATTTTGATAAAGTCCATAACTCTCTGGCCACCTTTTATTAAAAATCATTCCAGTTCAATCCAGTCTCCTACCTGATTCAAACCTTCCCCAAGCCCCTACCTCATAGGGCTACAAGTGTGACTTCAGGTCTGGAACTGGGGAGGGGACACGCTCCCTTCCTTCACTGCTCCACATTTCCTTCTTTAGGGTCTAGCTTCTTTAGAGCAGAGGCCAGGGTGGAGGGTTAGGAGAAGAAAGGATTGTCTTAGGAAACCAGCCACATTTCAGGGTGGCCCCCTTTGTGTTTTGGTCTGGATCTAGACCTGTTGCAAGCTGATGACTTTCTGTAGGGATGACCAACATTGTAAGCAGTCATAGACATGAAATTCTGGCCTAAAAGGAATGAGGTTGACTAGCTGGGCCAATCAGATCTTCTCTTGTTGGGAGTTTGAATTTGAGACAGAGTGTTGATTATTTGTTTCGTTTTTCTGTTTTTTTTTTTTTTCAACGTTTATTTATTTTTGGGACAGAGAGAGACAGAGCATGAACGGGGGAGGGGCAGAGAGAAAGGGAGACACAGAATCGGAAACAGGCTCCAGGCTCTGAGCCATCAGCCCAGAGCCCGACGCGGGGCTCGAACTCACGGACCGCGAGATCGTGACCTGGCTGAAGTCGGACGCTTAACCGACTGCGCCACCCAGGCGCCCTGAATGTTGATTATTTGTAACAAAACCAAAAGTCAAAACTTACATGGAGAAAAATGAGATTATTTGTGTTGCCTTAAGGGTAAAGCACTTGCAGTTACTAAACATTTTTCTTCAAGGTTCTAGTAGGTCTTTTCTTTCCACTCTGTATAATCTCATCCAGATTTACAACTTCCAGTATTATGTCCGTACAGAAAACCTCACTAGGACTGAAGAATCAAAGAGGGAGAGGAGTTTTGTCTGGTTTCTTCCCTGACTTACCCCATGTGCCTAGGACAGTGCCTGGCACATGGTAGGCACTGGCTAAGTGAAGATTACCTTGAACATCCATATTTGTATCTCTAGCCAGCCAGCCAGCCCTCACCCCTGAACTCTAGATGTACACATGCAGCTGTTAGGGGTCTCCACTAAGTCCCAAACTTATCACAGTCACAACATGCCCAAGACTGAATTGTTGATCTTTTCCCTCCAATAGGTTCCATGCTAATGTTTCCTGGCTCAGTGTATGTTACCATCGTCCATTCAAGGAGATGAACCTGAAACCAAGAGTCATCCTTGAGACTCTTCCCTTTCTGCCCTTAAATCCAACCCCTCACCACGTCCCTGCTGATTTCACTTGCCAAATAGCTCTCCAATTTACCACTGCCTCCCATCTTCAAGTCTTCTGTGGCTTCCCATGTTCTTAGGTAAAACATAAAATTCTTGGCTTCTCGAAGTGCTGCATGGTCTATGCCCAGCTTGCTTGTCTACACTCATTTTATACCATTTGGCCCTGGGCTTTCTGGTCACTGTTGCTCATCCTTCAGAACTTAGCTCCAGTGTTTCTTTCTCCTCCCTCACTGCCCTTATCTCCACGTGGGTCAGAGTCTTCTATGAACTTCTCACTCAGAAAAATGTTATTATTTTTAAAAAATTTTTTTAACGTTTTTTTAAATTTATTTTTGAGACAGAGAGAGACAGAGCATGAACGGGGGAGGGGCAGAGAGACAGGGAGACACAGAATCGGAAGCAGGCTCCAGGCTCTGAGCCATCAGCCCAGAGCCCAACGCAGGGCTCGAACTCACGGACCGTGAGATCGTGACCTGAGCTGAAGTCGGACGCTTAACCGACTGAGCCACCCAGGCGCCCCAGAAAAATGTTATTTTCTAAAGGAAGTTCATCTTGATTTGTAAACATTTATTCATTGGTTTGGATATTTGATTTATGTCCAATTTTTCCACTAGACCATAAAGTCCATGAGAACAGAGAATTTTATTGTTTATTCTTGTCTCTTTAGTGCCTGGCCCAGTGTCTTACACACAGTAAGGACTCAAAGATTTGAGAAACAAATGAACAATCAGATAGTAAAAATGCTTTGGGAAGAATGAAAAGATATATGGACTGAGACTCAGAACAAGCAACAGATGGGCTTTGTAAATGCACTGACGTTCGCGTTTAGGTACACACGGGGTAACACTGATTATAATCTTAACTCCTTATAGTCTTAACAGTTACGAAGGAGTCTTTTTGCAACGCAATGACTGTGAGACACTGAATAAAACTGAAAACCAGTTGTCATGCTTTTCCCTTAAAACCATAACAATCTACTTTCCCATTGCCTGTGAAAGGATCTAAAGGAAAAAAATGCTGTTCACTTAAAAAAATTTTCTTCTCTTGATTTCAGAAAGCAAATGAGATAGAGTCCCCACAGCTCAGCAGTAGGCACAGGGCTGGGCATGTGGAGTTGAGGCAGAGCTGAAGGGAGAGCTTCTTCCCCAGTTAGGGCATGTTTTCCCTATGTACCTTCTCATTTTTTTAAAATTGAGGGGTTGCCTTATAGAGTGCTGTGGGAAAAAATGTAATGAAAGTAATTCTGAATTAGCACAATTGTAGAATGACACAACCAACAACTGATCAATGTAAACTTGAACGGTCTTAGGCAAGTCATTTTATGTTTGTTCAAAGGCAAGAGAGACTTCAGGTAATTTATAAAAAGTCCCAAGTGCCAGTGGAATGAGGCAAAGAACAAGGTTTCTGAAAACGAATCCTCTAAAAGTGATCTGGTTTGGGTCACTCATTCATGGAATGAAAATTTGAAAGGGCTTAGAGGAAACCCTTCTTCCAAGAGAGTCTCAAACTTATAAAACTCACTTTTTATGGGACTTATGAGATTAAGGGTGAAGGTAAATGATTCTACCTGCTGAGAAAGCTGCTCTTGGTTGATGACAGTTGGTCTGCATCCTGAGTTGCACCTGTTGTCCCCCACTGGACCACGATCTCAGTGCCAAAAGGGAAGCACTTCTTCTTGAGGCCAAAGAACATGACTCTGGAGGTTGTGTTCATTTGTGAGGGCACTGGGTAGCTTAAAACAACAGAAATTTATTGTCTTACAGTTCTGGAGGCTGGCAGTCCAAAATCAAGGTGTCTTTGGGCTTGGTGCCCTCTGGGGGTTCTGAGGGAATCTGTTCCATGCCTCTCTCTTACCTTCTGGTGATGGTCGGCAATTCTTGGTGCTCCTAAGCTTGTAGACACCTCACAGTCTCTGCCTCTGTCATCAGATGGTGTTCTTGTATATCTGTCTGTCTGTCTCTTCTCCTTTTCATATAAGGACACCAGCCTTAGCGGATTAAGGTTCACCCTAAAGATCTCATCTTAACTTGATTATATTTGCAAATACCTCATTTCCAAATAAGGTCACCTTCAGAAGTATTAGGGATCAGGGCTTCAATATATCTTTTGGGGGGGACACAATTCAATGCACAACCAAAGGACATAAATTCCAAAAGGTACCTCCTCTGTTTGATGACTATCACCGGTTTAACTCCAAAATTCAGGTGGGCTGTTTCCCTTTTGGCACTGACTTCTAGATTTCTGGGTCGTATCTAATGCTGATAATTGATATCCCCAAACTCTGAGTCTCTGTTGTAACCTATCGGCTTGAATCTTGATCTGAATTGTTTTCTGCCTCAGTCACTTAATCTCTTAGAACTGATCTTATTGCAGTCCGTGTCTTTATTGACATAAGCATGTATTAAACAGAAGTCTAACAATGAAGCAATTTCAGAAATAGCAGAGCAAATCTTATATAAGATGACCTCCTGAGATTTAAATTATGGAAAATTATGGGTATTAATACGTGAATTGACAACTGAAGAGTCATTTCTGACTAAAAGATGGAGAGTGGCTTCAAGTGGAGTTGAGTAACATCAAAGGCTTCCAGTAAATACCACTTCCCAAACCCCAGTTGCTAATGATTTGTAGTTTCTTTAGGGCATTGAGCCTCTGGCCCCTGGGCAGCTCAGTGTTTCCTGGAGCAGCAGGAATCCTGGATCTCATGACTCCAACTGCCTGAGATTCCCAGCTGTTGATCCAATGTGTTGTGCAAACATCACTCTCTAACATGCCACAATGGAAAAAAAGGTTGGGTAGTCCTATAGTAAATAGTGGTGACATACTTAAAAACATTAAGAATCATCCAGTAACTAGTGGTCTGTCTGGAAGCTTAGAATATGATAAGCCTAAGAAGAAAGGATCAGCAATTCATCCTCACTTCTTTAGCTGTCATTCACTGCTCATGTCTTAGAACCCAACTTCCACCCGAGTGCCTGAGCCCTACTGTCATCACCATCGCTTGCCACCTCCTTACTGCTAATATCATCACCATTTTTTTCTTTTTAAAGTTTATTTATTTATTTTGAGAGAGAGAGAGGGAGAATGCATGAGGGGGAAGGGATAGAGAGAGAGGAAGAGAGAATTCCAAGCAGGCTCCACACTGTCAGTGGAGAGCCCAACACGGGGCTCGAGCTCATGAAACCATGAGATCATGACTTGAGCTTAACTGACTGAGCCACCCAGGTAATCCTACCATTTTTTCATTAAAAACTTTTTTTTTTTAAGTTGTGGTAAAAAATACAGAACATAAAATGTACCATCTTACTCATTTTTAAGGTACAGTTCAGCAGTGTTAACTACATTCACTTGTTGTGCAAAAGATCTCTAGGACTTTTTCATCTTGCATAATTATAACTCTATAGTCATTGAATGACAACTACCCTCTGCCCCCTCCCCCTGGCTCCTTGCAACCACCAGTCTGCTTTCTGTTTCTATGAACAAGTCTACTCCAGGAACCTCACAGAAGTGGAATCATACAGTATTTCTCTTTTTGTCACTGGCTTAAGTCACTGAGCCTAATGTTTTCAACGTTCATCCATGTGTAACATGTGTCAGAATTTCCTTCCTTTTTTAAGGCTGAATAATATTCCACTGTATGTATACACAACACATTTTCATTATTCATTCATCTGCTAATGGGCATTTGAGTTGCTTCCACCTCTTGGCTATTGTGAATAACGCTGCAGTAAACATGGGCTTGCAAATATCTCTTCGAGACCCTGCTTTTGATTCTTTTGGATATATACCCAGAAGTGGTATTCCTGGATCATATCTATTTTAATTTTTTGAAGGACTTCATACTGTTTTCCACAGTGGGTACACATTCTCAGCAATAGGGTATACGTGTTCCAATTGCTCCATTTCCTTGCCAACGTTTTTTTTTTTATTTTCTAGCTTTTTAATAGGGCCATCTTAATGGGTGTGAGGTGGAATCTCATTGTGGTTTTGATGATTAGTGATGCTAAGAATCTTTTCATATGGTTTGTGGACATTCTTATATGTTCTTTGGAGAAATGTCTATCCAAATCCTTTGCTACTTGTTTTGTTGTTGAGTTGTAGAATTCTTTATATATGTGGATATTAACCCCTTTTCAAATACATGATTTGCACATATTTTCTACCATTCCAGACAGTGCCTTTTCACTATGTTGACTATTTCCTTTGATTCACAAATGTTTTTAAGTTTGATGAAGTCCCGTTTGTCTATTTTTGCTTTATTATGCGTACTTTTGATGTCATATCCAAGAAATTATTGTCAGTTTCAATGTCATGAAACTTTTTTGCAATGTTGTCTTCTAGGAGTTTTATAGTTGTAGGTCTTACATTAAGTTCTTTAATCAATTTTGAGTCAATTTTTGTATATAGGGGAAAGTAAGGATCCAGTTTGCATGTGGACATCCAGTTTTCCTCATTGTGTGGTTTTAACATCCTTGTTGAAGATGATTTGACCATAGATATGAAGGTTTATTTCTGGACTGTCTTTCTTCTGTTCCACTAATCTACGTGTCTGTCATTATGTCAGTACCATGTTGTTTGATTATTGTAGCTTGGTCATATATTTTGAGATTAAGGAACATGAGGCCTCAATTTAGTTTGTCTTGTTTGGGGACCTTTGAGGTTCCACAGGAATTTTAGGATTTTGTTTTTCTGTTTCTGCAAAAAAGTACATTGGGATTTTGATAAGGATCGCACTGAATTTGTGGATAACTTTGGGTGGTATGAACATTTTAATAATATTCAATCTTCCAATCCATGAACACAGATGTTTTTCAATTATTTGTATTTTCTGTAATTTCTTTCAGCAATTGTTTTGTCATTTTCAGTGTAGAAATCTTTTACCTCCTTGGTTAAGTTTATTCCTCAGTATTTTATTCTTCCTGATGTTATTATAAGTAGGAGTGTTTTCTATAATGACAACTTTTGACCTCTCTGAAGTCTTTCACATTGTTAACCATGACCTCCTTCTTGAAACACTTTTACCTTTGGATTTGACAACAAACAGATTCTGGATTTTGCTCCTATGTTTTGGGCTGTGACTCCTTGTTCATATTTTAGGCTCTTCCTCCTTGGCTTATATGACTCATTTGTTGTTCCTCAGGAGACTTTCTTCCCCTGGTAAACTCAGAACTTCTAAAGGCTTAAATTACCACTTGCATGTTGACTCTTGCTCCTACCCAATACCTATTTCAGTCCCAATATTCTATCTAAGCTTTAAACCTTCTAGCTACTCATAGAAATTGTCTCATAAATATCTCCTAGGCATCTCATGGAAAATATGACCAGCCTCTGTCCTCCAAAATAAAACAAACAAAACCCCATTTCTTCCTTCTCCTGTGATCTCTGTCTTGGCACACCTTGGACAATCTAGAAACCTGTGTGACACCCTGGTCTCCTGCCTTTGCTCTGCTCTTACTTCGACTGGTCACCAAATCCTACCCACTGTATTTTCTCTTCTGTATTCCACCACCTCTGTATGTTCCCTGGTCTCAGTTTCATTTAGTTGAGGCCACGATCACCGTCTGACTCAGCAATGGTGCTCTTATCATTAGGTCCCTTCAGTCTATTGCTGGAATGTAGGGAACATTATGTCACTCTTGGGCTTAAATGCCCTCAGGATAATACCTAAATGCTCAGCACCGCTCACAACTTTTCACCCGCAATTTCCTGCTTACTTTTCCAGCTTACCATTTCTCCCTTGATCAACACTTGAGTCAGTGAACACAGTGAACTTCAAGTGACCTCCAAAAAAACACTATGCTTTTTCTTGCCAAAAGAAAAAGCTTGCTGTTCTTTGGTCCTGAGTGCCCTTCCTCATGCCACTTTCTCCTAACCCCCTTCACCTGGATAGGCATTACTTGACCATCAGAGTTTAGTCTACACCATACTTGTGAGAAAATGTCTCTGATCTCATCATCAAAATTGGGTATGGCTCCTATGTGCTCCCCAAGTCCGTCATAACATCTATTTACATGTCACTTTCTCCCACCACCTCACAAGTGACTTAAGGCAGGAACAGTATCTTGGTCATCATTATGTTCCTTGACCCTAACATAATGTTTGAAGCATAATAGTTGAGTACTCAGATCTCAGGATTACGAAGTGAGTAGATACAGTCCCTGAGCAGTAACATCCTATCTATAAAAGGGATACCTCATACAACCTTAGCCTGATGCCATTACATATTTGAATCACACAGCCCTCCTCCCTCACCACCCCCCATACCAATTCCTGGCTTATTATGCTATGTTCTGATTATGATTTGACCTTCAGTGTATACACCCACAGTGAGAGAATATGCTAATCCATAGATGTAAGTACATCATCTAACCCACTTTCTAGACTCACATCTCATAATGAATGAATGAACTGGTTCTCTGAGCAGGCATCATGACGTCCTTTGGTGAGGACATTGGATTAGAGTGAGAGAGCCCAGGTCATTTCCACTTACAAACTGTATGAAATTAGGCAAGAAATATACTCCTTTGAGTGTTAGTTTCTGTGTCTGTAATCTCCAGCATAAAATGCAATAATTTAACATGCAGTACCTTGCACGAGGTAGTTTTCAGTACGTGATATTTACCAGCACAGCAGTTACGTCTCTCTTTTATGTTACACTTGTTTAAACAAATTTACTCATGGACCCAAAACCAGGAAGACTGAAGGCCTGACTCAGATCAGGAGACAGCAACCAGTGCTGAGCCGAATCGCACACTCCCTAATACCCTGTCTCCATGCAACTGCCCTCCATCTGGAAGGACCTCAGTATGGACACAAGGCAGACATGAAAATGAAAGCGCCCAGGTAAGGCTAACGAGAAACATGACCCCAGAGCTCACATTTTAAAGAGAATATATTTTTTTAAATCACACTTATACGAGAGAAAAGCTCCTCTACACGTCCATCCCCACTATGCAGTGGACATCACCAAAGACCAAACATCATCAAGTTTGAACCAGAATTCAAATGAGACTTGATACCACACTGGGGAAACAGTTTTGATTTCAGAGGATGGAATTTTATCTAAATAGACTATCTATACTTCCCCTTCCAATGATTCTTTCCCTGAGGCTTCTCTGTGGGTTTTTTTCCCCCTCATAGTTGAATGAATTTTATACTGCTTGAAAGAAAGCCCTTTATATCTGTCTTGCACTGAATTTGCAAAAATCATTAAAGCTGTGAGGAGCCTCCCCATTTTCAAAGTTTGCAAAAACTCCACCTACAATCTCTAGTGTCTTTGCTGCACCACCGAGGATCAAAGTCATCGTCTCCTGGAACTACTGTTCAGAGGACAGCATTGGGTCAAGGAGATTTTTAGCTTCTATGCAAACTGATTTGGCTTCTCAGCAGCCCAATTACACATTCATGGACAACCCCATTTCTAGTCAATTTTCTGGTCTTATATAGAAAACCATTACATGTCCATATCTTTATTTATATCTATACCTGTATCTGTATCTGTATCTGTATCTGTATCTGCATCTATATCTATCTCCATCTCCAGGGTCTGGGCTGGGGTTCAGGGTGGTGATAAGAAAAGCATGGTCTCTATTTAATTAGGTATGGGAGCTATGAAAGGATCGTTACTGCTATATTGCTTCCAGGAATCGGTTGCGTCTTATATGCAACACACAGGGAAAGCAAAAAATGAGTTTCATATGGAGCATCACTGTCATGACTTTTTAGAACATTATTTATTTTGAAGAGGGAAAAAATAAAGCTACCTTAGTGGCTATCAAGGCACAATGTTGGTGATACCGTGGAGAGGAGGTGTGGTGGGAATGGGTACTTACATTAGAGCCTCTCCAAATGTGTCCCCATGGGGCCCTTTTAGTATATTGCTCTGAATTCTACTAAAAAAAGACACTTTTCTGTTTCAAAATACCTTTATTAAGTAATAAATAATTCAATGCTTTCTCCTTTCCCTTAAAAGAAGGCATATAGGGGGGACACCTGGGTGGCTCAGTCAGTTGAGCATCCAACTCTTGATTTCCGCTCAGGTCATGATCTCATGGCTCATGAGATCAAGTCCCAAGTCGGGTTCTGCACTGACAGTGTGGAGCCTGCTTGGGATTCTCTCTCTCCCTCTCTGTCCCTTCCCCTTCTCAAAATAAATAAATAAACTTAAAAAAAATGAAGGCATTTATGAAGAGACTTCAGAGCAGTAGCATTAGGGAAGCTTCACTGCCACCTAGAATTTGATTTGCAGATTTCCAACTAAAGTATTAAAGTTGGCATTTGAGTTAGCTTCATCTGGTCTTACATTGGGTGCACACACAACTCTCTCTCGGCTTCCTCAAGTGTTAAAAATGGTGGCTGGCTCCATACTTTCTCCCTGAAGAGTTCTTCTCCTGAAGATGGTCCCTAAGTGGAAGCCACTGTCTCAAAGTCCAAGGAGGTGACCAGAAAGTCATGGAGAAAAGAGATCTAGGATGCTTGTACTTGAGAAGAATGTGATTCCAGGATTCCACACAACAGTTGGTTGTGTTGACTTGCCTTCCCTGTTTGTGTGACTTGCCTTCCCTGAGCTTCTCCCTGAAGGGTTCTGGTGTCCTTTGCCATCTGGCAATTTGACTTTATCACTTTCCTAACTCGGGGTTTGGCCCCATTGCTCCCCTTCATCTCTGTGTTATATTCATAATCTGTGTTCTTTCCTTTGATTTCATATCTTGAATGATTTTCTAGCACCTTACTTTACTTCTTCCTTCTTCTCTTCTGTTCTAGTTTCTTCACCGTACCTTTTAGCTTTCTCCTACCCTGTCCACCTTCAAGGTCATATTTCCTCTCCCAAGCATGAGAACAGACTTTCTCTTTCTAATAGCTTTGTCTAGTGTTTCATATTTAGCCTCTGTATGTTAGAGGTACTCACACTTGTTTCTATTACTCTTGAAAATGTCTAGGAACCAGCATTTACATTTTAACACAATTGTTTTTTGACCACAATCAGAATAAAACACATTAAAAATCTCTAGAGGCATCGCTGAAATGTAATATGCTGCAAGCACACTGTGTCTGTGTCTAAAGAGGATCGCTACTCCAGAAGGTCACTGAGAGAAGAGGTGCCTTGGGCAGAGTCTGCCATCGCGTGTACCGAGTGGTAAGCCTCTGAGCTCTTACCTGCTGCAAAAGTCCTAACTCCTGTGGCTCTGATTAGATCGTCTGCTTTCCCAGGGAAAACAAAGAACTATTTTGGATAGTTTTAATGACTGGGTTGCTTGATTCACCTCCATTCCTCAGAAAACTGCCCCTCACACCAAGTTATTTCATGAATATATATTGATGTTTCTGCCATCTAAAACATGATTATTTATAGACGAGTAATTAACATTCCACAACAGGCATGACTCATGTTTGGCATTGATACAGCTTTCCTGTGACTCAGTCATGGAGCCTGGGCTTTAGGTCTGAATTGCCTGGGTTCAAATCCTAACTCTGCCATGTATTCGCTGTGTGACCTTAGGCAAGTTACTTAACTTCTCTGTGCCTTAGTTTCCCCATATGTAAGATGGATATATTAATAATACCTACATCACATGGTTGCCATGAAACTTCAATAAATGAACATACACAGCACCTGGAACTGAAAGTGTCTGACAAATGTTACTGTAGCTATAGGAACCTACAGATTAGTGGCAGAAAGGATAAATGACGAAAAAAGGTTTGTACTGAACAAAGGCAGATTATGGAGTATGTATGCTTTCTGGAACTTAAAACATTAAGAAAATCAAACATTTTTTACAGATTCCCCATTCTATTCTCTATCTGGGAATAGTAAAAATAGAGTATAGGAATTTAAACCCTTGAAGGCTGAGGCTACACACAGAAAACGAAATGGGGATTTCAGGGAACATTTGTAATGGAGTTCTGTAAGAAGCTTTGAAAAACAGGCTACCATTTCAGGTATTCACATAATTACATGCACGTGTGTGTGAAAGTACATATAAGTGTGTGTACATTGGGGGGGGTGTGTGGGTGTAAGTGAGTGTATTCTTGAAACTATGTAAATGAGCCTCATCTCAAAGACCAAAATGACTGGAAATAAGGGGGGGGGTATAAAAATGACATAATTTGTAGAAAGTAATGAAACACAAATATTCTTATACAAAATGGAAGAAAACAGTAAACATTTTAGTTTAGTGTGATAATCTTTGGTCCACAGCAATTAGTGTATGAATTAATTGATAAATTTAATAGGTATGTAGTGTTAGTCCAGTCATGGCCAAAGAACAATGTGAAAAGTACTAATGAAAATGAGTTTGCCATTTTGTTTATGGTTGGGATTTTCAATGTTCAAATATCTCTAAATATTCAAAGAAGATACTTCAAATTGTAGGCTGGTACAATCCGATAATTAGCTCTGATGTATAGGATTTCCAGAAATACAGAGCATTACTAATATATAGCAAGTGATTAAACAAAAACCATTTTATAACTAATGATAGATCCTAAAGCAAAGCCCCGTCTAGTTTACTAAAACTGTATAAACTAAGAAGAAAGTCAGATGTCAGTTAAAATCCTGATTTTTTTACTGTTGGTTTTTCACTTGGGGTCAGATAAAATGTGTGTGTATATATATATATTACCTATATATAATATGCAAAAATATTAGTAGGTTTGAATTTTACTGTAAAAATATTAGTAGGATTGAATTCACAAACTTGAAAAGAAATTGCCTATAGATTTATTTTACTTCTTTCTAGTAAAAAATGTGGGCTGGAATTATATGGCATTTTAACTGGCCAATGGTTATTTAAAACCATATTGAACCTGGCTGTAGCACCAATTTGAAGAAAATAGAATAGTTTTCATTTTATCTATAGACTACACATATTTATGTCGTCAGAAAGAGGACATTAAAAATCTATGTATAGTAAGCAACGTACACAGGAAAATCCACATCTAAATACCAGATTTGTAAAGCAAGGACTAAGGTGGCTATCCAACAGCAGATTTTCACTGGTTATGTCTAATGATATGGGTCAGTTTTCACTTTTGAACTCACTACATGTTTCTTCAATAACTAGAAGCTGCATAAAGCATTTGCATCAGTGGCAGAAGAGAAGTTCCCAACTCTCATTTGAATAATCTGTCACTGTTGCTGCAAACTGAAAAGATCTGGAAGAAATCATTTCCACTATGCCCAGAGGGCCATTTTGCTTGTGTAGCTGAAGCACAGGAAAACACTTAAATCCTTCTTTGATATGCTCACAGTGGGCATCCTTTCTCTCAAATATATATATATTTTTCTTTTGTTGACTACCCTTGGTTAGAAGCACAGACTTTGGAGATAAACAAAAGTAAAAGGATGAAATGCCTAAAGTGATTTTAGGATATGCAAATGACAAGGAAACCTTTTAAATAGGTTCTGTCTTTGCTTTCATTAAATAAAAAATAAAACCCAGGGCACCTGGGTGGCTCAGTCGACAAGTGTCTGACTTCGGCTCAGGTCATGATCTCGCGGTTTGTGGGTTTGAGCCCGGTGTCGGGCTCTGTGCTGACAGCTTGGAGCCTGGAGCCTGCTTCCGATTCTGTGTCTCCTTCTCTCCCTGCCCCTCCCCTGCTTGTGCTCTGTCTCTCTCTCTCTCTCTCTCTCTCTCTCTCTCTCTCTCTCAAAAATAAACATTAAAAATTAAAAAAAAAAGACAAGTCAGATGCAATTTGAAAATTCTGAATGTATAGGGCCTTCTTATAATTCCAGGTAAGACTTGTTTTCTAGCCTTAGTTTTTCATTAACATCTCAATTGTTATTCTTGCAGTGCTGGGGAGTGTGATCCAAGAATATCTTACCTCCCTCCAGGCAAGGAAAAGAGAGCAAAGATAAACTATTGGACTGCATCAAACTAAAAAGTTTCTGCATGGCAAATGGAATCATCAACAAAATGAAAAGGCAACCTACTGAATGGGAGAAGATATTTGCAAATGATCCATCCAATAAGGGGTTAAATATAAAACATATAAAGAACTTCTACAACTCAACATCCCCCCAAACTGAACAATCTGGTTAAAAAATGGCCAGAGAAACTGAATAGACATTTTTCCAAAGAAGACATCTAGGTGGCCAGCTCATGAAAAGATGCTGCACATCACTCATCATCAAGGACATGCACAATGAGATATCACCTCACACCTGTCAGAATGGTTAACGTAAAAATAAAACACAAGAAACAACAAAGTTGGAAAAAATGAACGCTTATGTACTGTTTTTGGGAATGCAAACTGGTGCGGCCACTCTGGAAAACAGTATGGAGGTTCCTCAAGAAATTGAAAATAGAATTACCATATGATCCAGTAATTCCACTACTGGGTATTTTCCCAAAGAAAACACAAACACTAATTTGAAAAGATGTACGCACCCCTATGGTTACTGCAGCACTATTTACAAGAGCTAAATATGGGAACAATCCAACTGTCCATCGATAGATGAATGGATACAGAAGAGGTGGTATATATATACAATGGAATATTACTCAGGTACAAAAATGGATGAGATCTTGCCATTTGTGACAATATGGATGCAGCTAGAGGGTATTATGCTAAGTGAAGTAAGTCATACAGGGAAAGACAAATACCATATGATTTCACTTATACGCAGAAGCTAAAAAAGAAAACAAATGAACAAACAAAAAAAACCCCAGAAATAGATTCATAAATACAGAGAACAAACTGGTGGTTGCTGGGGCGGGGGGGAGGGCAAAGTTAATAAAGGAGATTTAGAGGTACAAACTTCCTGTTATGAAATAAATAAGCCATGAAGATAAAAGTAGAGCATAGGGAATATGTTCAATAATATTGTAATAACTTTGTATGGTGACAGATGGTAACTACACTTGTGGTGAGCATTGCATAATATATAGAATTGTTGAACCACTTTGTTGCACACCTGAAACGAATACAACATTGTATGCCAACTATATTGCAATAAAAAAGAATATCTTATCCACTGACCTTCACTCACACCAACTCTACTTTTCAAAGGGTCTCTACTCTTTGATAGAACCATATATGTATGCCAAGCATCTTCCATGTAACAGAAACTATGAGAATGGTCCATCATGCCTGTCATCTTTCTGCCATCAGCCATATAACCTTCACACATTTTCATTTACATTTTTGGGGTATGATTATCAATGCCATAACATCCAATCTGTTTTCATACATAACTGGGCACACAGTTGATATTTATTCTATTCCATTTCTTATAATGACTATGGGCACCAAGACTAAATTCTCTTTTAGTGTCTAGAGGTCAGGCAAGTTGATGCTTAATATTTTTATGATGATGTTCAAGAGTATTACACACAATTATGCAAAATGGCAATCTGGCCCTGAAGCATTTCATTCTCAAACAACCTTTATGTAATGACAGAAGGGGAACAGTCACCAGTCCAGTTTCCTATACTATGTGCATCTTACTTTTACTCAAAAGAGTAATTTAAAAATATTCCTAGGATAATTCTAGAGCCAAGAAAACTTTTTTTTTTTTTGTGGATAATGGGTAAAAGTCAAACACAAGAAAATTCTGCCAACATAGACTGCCTTAATTTATTAAACTATTTTTCTTACTTTGAAGCTAGCTCTATTGATAACATTATCTGTAAGCACATATTTTACCCTTATTTTTTTAAATTCAGAGTTAAAGAATTCCCCATACATTACTTACTTGTTTAAGCTTCTTAAGATCTTCATCAAGTTCTAAGTTGTCCAAAATAACAGCAACAAACAAACTCAGGAGGATCTATAAAATGGTTAAATAACAATGAAAAAACCCACATGCCGTAAGTATCAAAATACTAATATATATATATATATATATATATATATGCTATAGAATTTCTGCCTAAAAAATACACTATATAGAATGCATTAAATGAAAAATGAACATGTAGCTGTGAAGCACTGCATAAGAATTTTCAGGTATTTATCATGAATATGTTAAAGGCAATGCATATGCTAACTGAAATAATATAAAATATTATTTTGTTTTATGAAACCAATTTAAAATGGAAATTAAGAAATATTTTTTTATAACTCAACAGTCCCACTTCTGAGACTATATCCAAGGAAATAATTTGGAGTATTAATAAAAAGCTTTATATACAAAGGTGCTTGACAGACAGATAATACAATTATACAGGTCTCTATTATAAAAATCACACAACCATTAAAAATTCCCATTGTAGTAGCTGGTCTCTAAGAGGACCCCCTGGTGTTCACACTCTTGTGAGCCTCCTCCCAAGCTGAATATGGTTGGTCTATTGAATATGTTACAGAAATGATTGTGTGCAATTTATTAATAAGACCAGGTGATGAAAGACATTGTGGGTTTCAGTTTACTCTTTGTTGGATCACTCACTCTGGTGGAAGCCAGGTACCATGTTATGAGGACACACAAGCAGCCTAAAGAGAGGTCCATGTGGTGATAAACTGAAGCCTCCCACCATGTGAGTGATCCATCTTGGAAACTGGTCCTCCAGCTCTTGTCAAGTTGTTGTTCAACTGCAGCCCCATCAACATCTTGACTCCAACCTCATGAGACATTCCGAGCTAGAATCACTCAGTTCAGCCTGTTCCAGATTCCTGACCCATAGAAAAAGTGAGAAATAAATGTTTATTGCTGTAAGCTCTTAAATTGTTCATAACTTATTATACAGCAATAAATAACTAATGCACTCATGAATTTTAATAGTATTGAAAAAATGCTCACATTACAACATTAAATAACAGTATACATGGTAGAAGTGCAACAAGAAACAAAGAAGAACAATAGAGAAAATGCTAGAAGGAGGCACTTTAGAGATGTTAATGATGCCTGCTTTTGTGAAAAACAGTCTTTCCCCTTTTCTTTGTATTTCATCACATTTCACAAACTTAAAAAAAAAGCATATGCTTCTTTTTTGGAACGGGTAAATTAAAGTAAAAGAAAGCAACAAAAAAGTAGAATTTTTAAAAATATTTAATATTTAGTCCCTTTTCAAGTTTGAATTCTCTAAAGTTCCACATTCATTTGATAATCTTTTTCATCCCTAATTTATGTTCCTCCTTTCAATTTCCCTCTTAAGAAATTATTCCCATCTGTTAATATTGGAGGGTTAAGCAAGAAGGTAAAAAAGTTAAGGCAATTCAGTCATGACTTTTAAGTACCAGAGAGATTTATTATGCAAAATTTAATAGCTAGCTCTTTTCCAAGTTCCATGGGTATATAACAAGGAGAAAAAAGCTTCCAAATATTATTAAATTTTGACAGTGTATGCTTGGCTTGGGAGAAGTGCCAATATATTTCTGTTTAAAAGCCATGTCCTTTGGGATCCTACCAGAACTTAAAGAAGATACAGAATCATCTAGATGACAGATTTTTACTGATGTCACCATGTCTGCCACACCATGGGCATCTGGGCACAGATATATTAGTCTTTCTCTAACCAGACATTATTCTCAACAGGACCATTCATAGTTCCCTTGAAGTGTAGTCCCCTTGCCTGACCTTGATATTCTCATCAACAGCAATATCAGAGGAGGAATCTACCTTCCCCTACAATCTCACTCCAAATTCAGAGATGTCCACCAGAGGGTCTCCTGCCTCGAGGAAGTGCCATCCTTCACCATTTCTATTTCTCATCGGGCACTTATGCAGGTGCTGCTGTGTCTAATTTAACCAGTTTTCCTATCTCCCCACTAAAGGACAAACACGAATCTAAAAAGAAAAAAAATTTCCTCCATGATAAAAGTGACTATTCTCCTTCCTTTTCTTAGAGCATTTCCTTTAGAAAACATGACTTTGTAGATTCTTCGCCTCCCCCTTTGATGTATACACAGCACTTATTTTACAACCCAAGAATGGTTTTCTTGGGAGAGGGGTGACCTCTTTGATATATAAACACTAGCCAAACAGCACCCTATCTATCATTCCCTTCTCCCTTCTTCTGGGGCAGGGCAGGGGGGGGCGGGGAGCGATGGGAGTGTCACTTAGCAACCTGGCTCCACATTCCAAAAGTACTTACTTGTCTTGAAGAGATGAGAAGTTTTCTTTTTCTTCTAGATAAAGGTAATTAGCTACCACAGATGGCCACCCCAATTACCAGGTGAATTTAGGGGGAACTCTATTTAATAAATGATCCTGTCAAGTCTTCTTATGTGAGGCCTAGCTATTTTCATCTTGAGAACACAGATGTAATATATATACAAGGTGAAATTGCTTTGTCTTTGTGGTCTCTTTAGTGGGTTGCCTGTGATGCCCACTGCCATCTGGCTTAGTGATTATTCAATAATAAAACTGTTTTCTTTCTCATCTACCTTGATGGAGATGTTTTCTGGGTTGGCAGGATATTTTATTTTTAATGATTTTCCTAACACCAGACAGATGGCAGGCTACTTAAGGACAGTGAGGTTATGTTATTCGATTAAATTCGACAAGCAGTTGATTGGGCTCCATCGATGTGTCAGACACTGCCTGGTCAGGAATATAAATATATATTGAGCTCACTGCTATGAGGTTCACAGTTCAACTGGGTTGCTGTAGGTGGGCGGCCTGGGAGAAAGAGCACTGTGGTGGGAGACCTCAGTTAGCGACCAGACACTGAGTTTCAGGGTCCTTGTCTGTGAAATATTATGGATAAAACAACAAAAGCTCAACGAATTGCAGCTATCGCTTTTTCTGTTTAATCTTCTCCCAACAACCCTGTGGTTTGGTGCAGCCTGTATGAAAATATACAGTCATAAACTTAGATATGCAAAAACTAAAATAATTTTCTTGATATTTCTACACATGAATTGAATTTAGTCCATAAACCCTCCATTTGTGCTGATGGCTTAAAGCTGCATCTTGCTATATCAATTCAATTTAGTCTTTCAAAACTCAGTTACATTTGAATAAATATTCCTTTTGTTGGTCGAAGGTCAATGATGTGCTTCTCATCAGGTCTGGTCCACTGTGGCCATGTGGCCTGTCCTCTGTCCACCTTCAGGGATAGTGATAGTGCTTGTTTTGGGGGCCTCTGCTGAATTGGTCACCACCTCAGCTCCTGCAGCTCCTACTAAGATCTGAATCTCAGTGACACCCCTTGTGTTAGTTTCCTAGGGCTGCTGTAATGAATTGTACAAGCTTAGTGGCTGGAAACAACATAAGTGTATTCTATGATTGTTCTGGAGGCCATTGTCCAAAATCAGGTTGTCAGCAGGAACACGCTCCCTCTAGAGACTCCAGGGGAGGGTGAACCTTGCCTTCCATCTTCCAGTGGTGCCAGGTGCTTGTTAGCTTGTGATGGCATCGCTCCAGCCTCCACCTCTGTCTTCATGTGGTCTTCTCTTTCTTCCTGTGTCTTGTCCTCATTTATTTCTCGTAGGGACACTTGTCATTGGATTTAGGACTCACCTGGATAATCTAGGATGTCTCATGTCAAGAACATTAATTTAATTACATCTGCAAAGGCCCTTTTTTCCAAATAAGGCCAAACTCACAGGTCTGGGAGTCAGGATGTGGGGGTCTCCATTTATGCCCTTCTACTCTCCATCTAGTCTCCAGCTTGGGACATTGCTCTTACACTAATGCTGTTCCTATGCACTGGCTCTCAACTCTCAGGAAAGCTGAGAAGTTCTTCCATTCCAGGTGGGAACAGAGAGAGATTTGTTTCTGAGGCTCTCTAAGGCCTCCCCTCTCTTCCCAGAACTTCCCAGACCTCCAACTCTGTGCAGGCCACCCCTTGTCCATGCAGGGCCTCCAGCAAGGCTACCTCTTGCCAAGTTCTGGTGAGAAGTGGGGGCCAAGTCATGGATGCTGAACACGCCCAGGTTGGCACCACTACTGCTGCTGCCCCTGAGTGTGGCTGCCGCCCTCTGCTGCACCCCCCTGCTTCCCTCAAGCTCCATCCTGGAAAATGTCATTCCTTGTCAGAAAGGAGGAATGTGAAGCAAAGTTGGAGCAGGGGTTGAGAGTGAGGCTCATACCAATGTGAAGACTGACGACCAGAAACTAAGCCCAATCAGAGTATCACACATTTAGTTCTGTGCCATCTGAGCATTTAGATTTCTGAGAGCTGATCTGGGACAATAGGCCTCGGTGTGTCTTCTGAGTGCTACTTATTTAAGATTGTGAGGCACTGATAGGGTCTAACCCTGTGCTACTAAGATATCAAGATACTAAGGAGAAAAGATGATTTTGGCAGGAAGAGAATTATGAGAACGGATTTCCAGGTGGCATGAGCAAAGACAAGGCCTTGGGAACATGTGGCTTATTAGGGGCCAGGTGAGCAGTTAAGTATCACAGAGCACTGCCACCAGAGGCCAGAGAGGTAGGATGGAGGGGTGGCAGTTGGCCCAAATGCCACCAAGGGAGGCTGGGAGGTTGGCAGGTATGAGAGGGAGGCTGTAATAATCACTAAGTGATGACATTTGCTTCTTCTCTGTTAAATTTGTCCTCCCAAATGTAATTTTTAATGCATAATGTAGTTATTTTAAATTGGTTCATTGAAACAGTAACTACACAGCATAAAGTACAGTTTGACAAAGGGCTATTAAATATATAAGGTTTTGGAGCGCCTGGGTGGCTCAGTTGGTTGGGTGTCCGACTTTGGCTCAGGTCATGATCTCATGGTTTGTGGGTTCGAGCCCCACGTCAGGCTCTGTGCTGACAGCTCGGAGCCTAGAGCCTGCTTCGGATTCTGTGTCTCCCTCTCTCTCTGCCCCTCCCCCACTTGGGCTCTGTCTCTCTCTCGCTCTCTCAAAAATATATAAAATGTAAAAAAAAAAAAATTAAATATATAAGGTTTCCCATGTAGCTGGGAGTTTGGCTTTCAAGGTAGAGAGAAGGCAAGACTCCAAAAGGAAAAGGTTTGGCTTTGCTAGCAAACTCAATGAAAGGGCTCTGAGGATTGAAAGGCCCATGCCCACAGGATGAAGCAGCTGGGAGGGGTTTGGACAACAAATTCAAGAATAATGTAAAAGAAAATTGAAAGCTTGCTTTCAACTGTCATTAAACCTAAGTTCATTCAACAAATATCTTTGTTTAGGTGTTGCTGCTTAATTAACCTGACAACATGATGGCGCATGCAGAATCTGTATTGAAAAATCTGTGTGGAGCTCTCATTTCCTCCCAAAACTCCGTTTGGATACGGACTTTTAGCCTGGTCCTTGTTGCCAAGCACTGTGATAAGGTGGCACCTTGGCACTTAGAGTGAGAGGTGACCGACAACGTCTGGCTTTGATTGCCTGTTTGGAATGGAAACAGAAGGTGCAGGAGAGGCAGGGCTGAGCTGTGGCCGATTGCAAGGAGGTGAGAATTACTTTGTGGTTCTTTTCTCAGACTCGACTAAGGTGGCAATAACCACTGTGATAAAGAAATAGAAGTGAAGGGAGGGTGGCAGCTCGGCTCCTGTTTTATTTAATTCACGTTGTCAGTGAGACACTCTTTTCCTACAGAGCCGGTGCTGTGCACAGTTGGGCTGAGTGGGACGCTGATCTGGTGTAGGCTATTCCAAAACCCCAACCCCTCCACTGCCCTGACAAAGTCATAGGAATGGGGGACAAATCCTAGTTCTGAAAGCAAGAACAGTTCCCAGTTCTCCCAGTTTCCTTTTGCACTTTTTTGTTCTGTTTTTATAGAAAGCTGAGGTGATGCTTATCGGAATCTGAACCCATTACATTGACGTCTGAATCTTATTTTCAGTCAGTGTTTACCCACAGGCGCCACATGTGCTGTGCCAAAGGGTTTTCCATAGCCAATATGTGTGATTCACAGGTGTATATTAAAATGTTATTGCTAGAATAAATAGGTTTTTTACAGGGACTCACCACATTGATTCACAAGAGCTTCCTCATTTCCATGGAACGCTTTTACCTTTACACTTGGCCAGTTCTAAATTATGCAATTAACCTGCTCTGCTTTATTTACTTTTTTTTTTTAATATTTGGATTTACATAATACTTGAATTTATAATGTGGCACAGAATACTACATCACAATTTTTCTGAATGATGTACTTTCAGGGGCAAAAGAGGCTAATGGTCTATCCTTTCATTTTCTCTTGAGCTTTGTTAGGGCACACATATACTTTCAACACAGTGGTATTTAATTTGTTCAATGCTTTAGAAAAAGAAGTTCATCTGTATATTTTTAGGCATTGGCTACTAGTCACTTTTTAACAGAGCTATATAACTTTCCATTATATTAATAAGCAACACAAGTATTTGTTCTACTATGTAATATACAACTGATGTAATACATGTACCTCCTTATTTATGAGCAATACTGATACACTACAAATCACCAATTTCAATGAAAAAGTGTAGTATAACTATTAAAATATCACAGGTACCAAATTCTTCTAGTTTGCTCAAGATATTTTTAGCATTGACAATACATTTAGTGGGGAAAATGCCATATTAAATCTCTGGGGGGCCATCCAATCTCATTCCTGGAATTTTTATGAATGGCATACCAACATACTAGTGAGATTTTTGACCTTCTAGCTTAGTGGATTTCAAAGCATCCATTTCTGGGTTCAATATGGCTCCTGTCCCAGTGTCTTAACAGGTGTTCAGCTACCATTAAATCCTATGGCCTCTCTATCCTTCTCTAACTGCTGTTCTCACTCCTTACATTGTACTGAAAAAGCCAGATTCTCCTGAGCTAAGGGTTTGCTAGGTATTTGCTATGTTTTAAGTTTTATACATTCAACCATAGACAATTAATCTGTTTTCCTTCCTTTTACCCAGAACACATTTTAGCACAATTTGACAAATTACGGAAGCAGGTGTGTTCCCCAGTATCGTTATTGCCTCCAGTTTTCTTGTGACAAGACCATTTTGCCCAGCACAACAAGGTTCTCCTCTACCGAAGACTCAACTTTTGGGTCAGCATGACTCAGACTACTGAAAGTCATGGTTTATTTTGAAAGAGGGTGGCCTTACCATTTTTTGAGTGGGTTTTCTTGGCTGAGAATGTCTACCTCTATTTTGCATTCTCTCTAACTCTGAATATAGTCCTGTCCTTGTCCTCCAAATCTTCCCCGTTCCCTTCCCACTTCTTCAAAGTTAACTTGTACTACTTTCTTTTCCTTCTGATGCAGCTTAACAATAGCCCATTAGCTGAAATGTCACCTTTAGTTTTATTTCTCTCTCTACAATGAGCTTTATTAATAATTCCTTTTTAAAAATTATTTTCAAGCATACAACAGGAGCACAGCAGGCACCTGGTCAACACCCCATAATCCTGTGTTTTTCTTTTTCCTTTTTACCATTTGGAATCACACTATCCTAAGTTGTCTCACAAGCTGTGTTGGAAACAATCTCGTTTTTTACACAGGTCAACAAAAAGTCAAATGCAATCAGAGCAATGTAAAATGGGGTATGTTCAACACAGATGCACTTTTAAATGAATTCTATAAAATCAAGTTATTTAATTTACACTTTGGAATGCCATTTTTGTCAGCAAAATATGACTATTCTCAGAAAACTGCCACTACAGAAGCAAAATCAAGAGATTGCTGTGTTAATTTAAGCACTTCAAAGGTAACAAAAAGACTATCCACAATGAACGCTTAATTACATTTTCTCTCTTTCAGTATTCACATCACAGGGCTTTCCTTTGAAACAATAATAAAGGGAAAAACACTGAGAAAAAAAAAAATAGAGTCTTTCAACTGGGTAAGTCTTCAATAGCCCTTATCGCCTAATCATTGGCAAAAGTGGGGGGTGGGGGGGGAGACGAATTTCACAAGCACTGGGCAAACCGCAATCAGTCAGGACAGAAATACAGAATAAATACCTGGTGGATGAGAGAGACATTTTAAAGAGACAATAGATAATGGTTATGAATATGCATTTGCTATACACTTAAGCTTGATTTTCATTGTGGGCTGACAAATTGGTGCCCCCAGGGGGCAATGGAATAGCCTGCTGTTTTTTATTCCAGAACAAACTGCAGCCAAACATTTTTTTTTTCTCATTTTGCTGCCTGGCATATGCCTGTCCTTGAAAAGACTAAATCAGGGACTCCCTGGCTTGTGCAGCACGACTTGGCCAGTGTGGCTAAAAAACAAATCAGAGCTTGTATATTTATGTGGACTTTTTTTTTCTTTCATTTGGATTAAAATGCTTTGTAGTATTTTGCAAAAAGAAGCATACAATTTAAGAAAAATGCTCATTTTAATTAAGTTCAAGACTAAAGACAGGCTTATGGAATGGAGATTTTAACTTGTGTTTGGATTTTAAGGGGATGTGATGCATATTTAACACAAGCCTAGGGCCTTCATCCACATATTTTATCTGTCAATCCACAGACTGTCTCCAGCTGTTTTACTGCCAATATTTTAACCATTTCAGATCAGGTAGGGCTGGAATGGGCGGGAATCAGAAGTATTATGTGGGCCCTAATAGAAGGCAAGCCACAGCCTTTTATCACTTGCGTCAGTAGGTCTTAAATCACAGGTTTTATTTGTTTGTTGGTTGGCTGGTTGGTCTGTGTTTACTTGTCCTACTTCTGTACTAGGTATAGACTCAAAAAGGGGAGGGATTGAGCTCTTTGCCAAGCTGGCCAGGATGTAGGTTAGTACTTAGACATAGCAGTTGAGATTCAGGAAAACTGGGCTAAATCAGATTGGGCTAACATTGTAGAGCCTGCCATAGTGACTGTGGGTTGGAGGATGTCCAGAAAAGCAGAGCAACTGCTGATCATGTTTTAGGCAAAATCTCAAGTGAACTGGCAAAGTGACTTTGGTCCCAAGACTTTTTGGGTAGTATAGTATGAAAGGGACACTCAGATTTCATGTCTTGTGGAGTGCCTTCTTTCAGTGAATTAATTAGCTCTCATTAAAAAAAAAATCATTTATAGGGGCGCCCGGGAGGCTTGGTCGGTTTTGGTTTCGGCCAGATCATGATCTTGTGGTTCATGGGTTCGAGCTCCACACTGGACTCCATGCTGACAGTGCAGAGTCTGCTTGGGATTCTCTCTCTCTTTCTCTGTCTCTGTCTCTGTCTCTCTAGCTTGCTCTGTCTCTCTCAAGATAAGTAAATAAACTTAAAAACATTAAAAACATTAAAAAAATCATTTATAAATTTAAAAAATCTGAGTAGTTGTCCTTTTGGCTTTAGATTTCATAATCAGAGAACCCAACCAAATATCTCAAAGCTTAAAACACTTCACATAAATCTGGTTAAGAAACACCTTTGAGTTTTCTTGCAGCAGTGTATTTTATCTGGCTCACACTATATACAAGCAGTACGTTAAGATTCCTTAAAGACCAGAAATTTAAAACAATTAGAAGACAGAGGAGAATATTTTTCCCACATCAGGGTGGGAAAGAATTTCCTAAGCATGAATCCAGAATAAATATTGACCGTAAGTGAAAAACGGATGGTTTTGACCATGTCAAAATATAATGTCAAAAGCCATCAGAGACAAATTGAAATAACAAAATGCTGCCTAACAGAGGAAATTTGCAACTCCTACAGCAGTCACGGGACTACTATCCCACAGGATATGTAGTACTCCGACAAATGCATTCTAAAAAGACCAACTAGCTTTTAGAAAAACAGGTAAAGCTTACAATATGATTGGGTGGGTCACAAAGATGGCCAGTAAGCATATGAAGAAGTGCTCCCTTATCAACAACTACTGAAATGCAAAAATGCAAGCCAAAGGCCAAGTGATACTACCATCCAACTCATCAGACTGTCATAATCTTAAGCCTAGCCACGTCAACTATACACGAGGAAGGCAGAACATGGGGTTCTCAACTGCGGCACTTGGGAGGGTGAGCTAGTATAGCTCGCCCATTGAACAGGGCTCAGCAAGTGTCAGGTCCCTACAGTGAATATTTTAGGTTTTGAGGGCTGAGAGGCAACACTGATGATGTTCTATGCGTACTTATATAGTAATTTTAAAATGCACAAACCACTCCTGTGCATTGCTCAAGGGCTGTATAAATAAAGCCTGTGGACCAGATTTGATATATGGGCTTGCAGACCCATGCTATAGAGCCATCTGGGCAGGATCCAGGATCTGGAGTTCTACTTTCTGGCATATAACCTAGAGAAACACTCACACAAGTGGACACAATGTATACATGTATTAGTTGCAACATTGTGAGGGCAAAACATTGGAATACAACTTAAATATCCACCAGGAAGGACTGATAAACAAATATGACAGTCAGTCATATTCCATATATTCATGATTATATATACTAATGAACTTTATGTACATTAGGATAAAAAGATTTCAAAAACAGTATTTGGGGAATGTGTGTGGAGTTTGATCCCATTTACCCTGAAAATTGCTGCTACTAATGATCTTAAGGAGAGAAACAATGATCAAATATGACTTGGCCTCAGCATGCTGTGTGGCCATAGCAGTGAGAAAAGTGTACAGGGACATGCCTCCCAGGGACAGCCATCAGGGCACTAGAGCATAGCTTCTCAACTGGAAAATTAATATAAATCTGAAAAACTAATGGTATAAACTGTTTGTAGGTTATAACCTTAAATTTAAAACATTACATATTTTTGATGGATACATATATATGTGGGAAACTACTTCATTTCATGGATTTTTAGACACACGTTTATTTTTACATTTCAACAGTCTAAAACTGGCATGCAACTTATCTATGTGTGTTTGGTTTAATTGTTGTTTCTTGTTAATGTTAGCCAAAATAAGAGTCTTCCTATAGTTAATAGCATGTTAAATTCAGTAAAATATGATTTAAAACTGGACGATAGATTCATACCAAATACATCCCAGTCATTATCTGGGAGACATGGTGTGGGCGGAAGAAGGAAACATTAAGGCAGAGAAGGACTCGGTCTAGGAATGGGCATCAATGATGCTTTAAATTGATCAGTAATACTTTACTTCTATAAATTAAAAACATCTGAACATATTAAATGTTTAGCCTTTATTAATGTATAGCTTTAAATGCACACAACATCTTATTTAAACTCAGTGTTGGTGATAGCTGTGATCACCCTCTTATCCCATGGCTAAAACATCCCCCAAAATACAGCTCCAATGTAGATGGCATCTTGGAAAGTAGGTATGTGGGGCATCGTTACCCTCATTTTCAGATACAACGCAACAGAGAGGTTGCGTTGGCTTGGTATAAACAGTTTACTAGGCCGAATCATTTTTCTTCTTGCTTTCGTATTGCGTGAGACTTTCACTAAAGGATCAAATTTGTGTGAAACATCTGCCATGAGGATAGCAAACAAATATATTGTTTTAATAGAAGAACAATTAGATTATTACTATACATAGATGATTTCAATCATATCTATCCTACCTTTAACTATGATCAATAGTCTCCAAGCTATTCCATAGTTATAAAGGAACTTAAACAGAGTAGGTACTTAATAAACATTAGTTGAATTGACAAATGGGTGTGTGGATAGACGAATGAATGGATGGATGGATGAATGAGATAGACTTAAAGGTCCCAGAAGACAGGATGCAAAGCCCTCAGGGCCAATGTCATGAGGCGCAGGTGGATTTGGCTCTGGAAACCAGGCCTCCATTCCTTCTGCAGAAGGTTCTTTCCTTTTGTGCATATTTTAAAAGTCACCCCACGTAAAAAATGCCAAAACTATTTCTATGTGGTTCTATGGTTTGAACCTAAAACGTTACACCATGTAACAATGTATCCCTATACACTTTTTGACCTATGTGCTCCCTTTCGAAAGAAAGGTTCTGCCTATAGCAAATGCAACCTTGAACACATCTAGTTTCTGAAGCACCTATTTAGTTCACATTTAGAATTGGAAGGAATCTTAGTGCCCATTTGTAATTTGTCTTATTTTAGTGACTCTTGGAGAGAGGTTTGATTCCAGGAAGACATTTTCAGTGATAATGCTAAACTTCACAATCGTAGGAAATAACAACGTAGCTGCCTGACCACAGGCTATGAGACCAGGAAGACATGGGAACATCCTGGGTCTAGCATTTACACTGTACATGATGTTGGGTGTGTTTCATCATCTGTAAGCCTCAGTTTCATCATCTGTAAAGTGGGAACACTGCCTACCTTGGTTGTTCCAAATATTAGGAATGAAATTATGAAACGTTCTGCTTTTTAGCAACAGCAGGGCTTTTTGTTTTTTGTTTTTTTAATTTCATGTGTTTCTGATAAAGGATAACATTTTGGGTCCTTACACTAGAACTTTTAACATAATAGAGCTTAAGTTTGCTTCTTAAATATACACACATTTATTATAAGGGGATGTACTTTGGCCATTAGAAAGATCTGAGAATTACATCCCTTACTATGTCAAGGCCATATTTCACAACCTTTTTCTTTCTGTTTAATGCACATGCATTGAAAAGAAAATTCTCCTTGTGTGATAGAAGTCAATTTTTCCCGAGTTTTGGTATTTTGTTTTCATGATGCTTTTTGCAATATTTGTGACTCTGTGTTTTAATTTTTTCCCATGTGTTTCTTTCAGCCACACAGCCCAGAAACACAGAGCTGACTTCTAACTGCACCCTAGAGTCAAGGTCTTCAGTTTAATCTCAGCTTTGGAATGGAAGCAGTGAAACTGAAGAGTGTGTCCCCACCTTATAAATAACAATAATAGCAGCAGCAATAACAATGACATAGTTCTGGGAACACTTAGAGATGGTTAACCATGTACTTGAATATGGGATTTCATTATGTTTTATCTCGTGTTCCCTCAGGCAGACACTGGCGTATAGGATGGAGCCCTCCTCTTAGTCAAATTTGGAATCTAGTTCCTCAAGCAGTTGGAGTCATAGAAATTTAGACTGGAAGAAACCTCATGTGGCCGGACTACTCTACACTGGTTCTTTGACTCTCGTTTTGACATTGAAAAGAGGCCACAGAAACCGGCTGATGCTTACCCCACTACGGTACTAAGATATAATTGACAAGAAATGCTAAACTCACCAGAGTGGCAAAGAGGTGATAGAGAATGAAATAGATGGCTACCACAGGTGCCCACATGTGTCCCACAGCATTTAGGGTTTGGTCCATTACGTCTACCCATCCTTCCTGGGTGAGGATCTGGAACATGGACATAAACGCCTATGGAGGAAGAGAATGGAGGCATTAAACACCAGTTCAGGCTTGCATGCAGTTTAAAACTAGTTTGTGGTGTTTGAGGACTTCAATCTCAATATTATTGATTTTTATCTGATTGATTGGGAGAACAGCCTTAATTCCACAGAGGGGAAAGAGCTGAGAATTAAAGATCCTTAAAGCCTGATATCTATTCAGTGTGGAAAACTAAAATAATCACCCTGAATTATTATTAATAATAATTACCCTGAATTAATATTAGCCTTGTTGGTGGTAAATACTGTTGAGAAAATAAAATAAAATAAAAAGACATCTTTTTATTTGACTTTCTTTTTTTTCCTCTAAGCAAGCTAACGAGTTGCTTAACATTTCCTACAAATAACTGTATTTTTTTTCTGTTGCTAAGTGCAACTTATTTTTATAGCGAATTGCATTTGATTGTCTACAGGCATATGAGAATAATAGCCTTGATTTTACTTTTATAGTACCCATCCATCAAATTATTTCAGTTATATTAAAAACACAAGACTCATTAAAAAGAAACATTTCTAAATGGTATTACCATACCAAGAGACTTAATAAAGACAACATAGTTTCATGATTTTATTTATTATTTTCAGGGTGCATGCTCAAGACCATGAAAGAGGCCAAGACCTAAATAAATAAAAAAAAAATGAATAAATAAATAAAATAGAGCATTCCCACAAAATCTAGCCAAGCTAAAAGACTCATACTTTCTCTGCAAAGACTTTGGCTAGTTCTATTCTTACAAGTTTTTCTTATTAAATATATGATTACATGTACATCTCTGACTCGTGTATCTTACATACATTAGTGAACAATAAATGCTTCTTAATGAGGATTTATTATGATGATGATGTCTGGAGAAAGTGACAATTGTAATCCAGTGACTCTTCAAAAATGTCTTTATAGGCTTTAGTACAATGAAGATGTAAATTGGATTCTCAGATTCCAAGAAATAAGGTCCAGGATAATACAAAGATGGACAGACCCAAGATAAAAAGCCCTGTTACACTGATAGGATCTTAGAGACAAAATGAACCCTACAGAAAATCTACTCTGCCCTTTTTTTTTTTAGAAGGTAAGGAAAATGAGGCTTAAAGATGATTGGTGATTAGCTCAAAGTCACTCTATTAATGTGTGGCAGTAACAAGTACCACTGAGTCATTATGACTCCAAAGTAAGTTCTTTTCCAAGCATTGCAGTCCATGTTCAGTGAGGTCTTGAATCTACTAGTTTCCAGGCTGCACCCCACACAGTACACACTCTTAGCAGTTTCCTTTCCTAGGGACACTTAAATTTTAACTGTTTTAGAAGTACGACATTCAATGCCCAGCACAAAGCAGACCCATTTGAACAAAGGAGCAATTAATTGGTAAGTGATTCTTTTACTAGGAGATAAGTTTTTCCACCTATCCTTTGTCTATGTGTGAAACACTTAACATCTCCTTGAGTTAATTTTTTATAACCTCATTACCTACAACGTGTTTTGTTCATGTAAGCATGAAGTAGGCTGTTATTGATGCTTGAACTCAGCATCGCCAAGGACAGACAATATAATACTTTCTTTGCCAGGGCGTCTAAGAGAATATTAGTCCTAACTCATCCGAAAAATGCTTCAGATTTTGCAATGCGTCATTTAACTTCTTAAGAATGCCAAAACTTATTGAGGACATTACTTTTTCCCTCTGTGTGTGTTTCTGTCACATATTTTACATCCAAAGACAAGGAACACAAATTTCAAAGACAATTCACATAAAAATATCAGACTGCTGTATTTTCTTCAATGAAGACGTCACCAATGTGAAAGTGTGTGCACATCCTCAAGACTCAACAGCGCAAGGGGAAGAGTCAACACATCTACCAGTATAAACAGAATTTCACCCGACATGAATTCCTTTCCCCCAAAATGACAGGCCAGCTTGTGATTAAATCCAACATTTATTCTTGGTACCTAGAGACCAAAAAATGCAGGTGTACCTTTCAACTGCCTTGGGCACCAACCAAATTAATTTGTTTTCATCCACTGCATTAGCTTTCATGAATACTCAGCTATTAGACATTCAGTAAATGTTAGGGAACATGGAGCAATGGGATTGTAACCTGTTGCTGGCAGATAAGCAATGTGGGCAAGAACACAGGGGTTATCTTCCACTCTTTTCAGAGTCTCAGAAGAAAAAAAAATCTCCTTTCTGCACAGCTCAGCCACCTGAAAGTGCATGTTGTAAGATGCTGTGAATTATATTTGAGAGCAATGCTTTGTTACAACGCGATTCATGTGTTTCCAGCTGCTTCCTTGAATAAACCAACAAAAAGTAGCGCCATGAAATATTTCAATTACGGGCTGAAAATTAATTTGTGCCTGGCATGAAGGCTGCTATGTCAGTTTTGTTGAAATCTTATCCAGAAATTAAATCCCAACGACTGTTGGAGATGTGACTCAAGTACACTTACTTATATTTATATTGTCCAAGGAATCCGTGTCCCTTGAAGAGCCTGCTTAGTGTATTTATTTAAATGTGGGTTATTAGTGGTTACTGAAGGCTTGATGTGTTGGGGACTGAGATGAGGAAGACACAGTTTCTTCTACTGAGAAATTTATAATCAAGAGTAGAGAAAAAGATGAAAATGACCAACTGTAAGAAAAGGCAAAAGGGAAAACATGGTATATAAGGAATTGTGGTAAAGCGATCATGAGCCAGTTAGAAGTATCAATGTACTCCTCTTGGGTGAGGCAAGAACTGTTTGGGGAAAATGATGGCAAGTGATTGTCATGATGAAAATGAAAAGGACTTAAATGGGGAAGAAGGGGGCCATGAACAAAGGGCTGGAGGAAGTTGTTTTCTCTGAGCTCCTTGTCTCTACTTAACGTCATTTTCCTATCCTGTTGACCTCTTGTCCCTCTTTAATGGCTTCTACCAGCTCTTTATAAATTAAGAAAATGGATCTTTTATCTGTTATATATGTTTAAAGTATTTTCCTCAATCCATTTGTGGTATTTTTGTGAACATAAATTTTACATTTCTATGTGGTCTAATTTGCTATTCTTTTATCTAAGGTAAAAAACTTCTCTCACTGGATGATTGGACGTAAATGTACCCATACTTTTATGAAGTAGTTTTAGTTTATTATGTTTAACATGCTTAACCAGAAGTCACATTTAAATCAGTTTGTATCTGGAATTTATTTTGGTATAAGAAGTGACATAAGAATTAATCTTATTTTTTCTTTTAATAGTGATCAGCTGACTCAGCACATATAATTGAAAAAAAATTATCTTTTCTTCACTAATCTGAAATACCTCTTATCATAAACTGAATACTCAGACAATTTCAGCTCTATTTCTAAATTTTTATTTTTTCCCATCAATCTATCTCACTCCAAATTGCCTAACAACTGTACATTCACTTTAATAATGATTAAAACGAATTAATAATTTGATTAATGAATTTAAAACATCGTAATGAATTTAAAAAGCTAGGGTTCCTAGCTGTTCCCCATAAACTTCTGTTTTCAGAATTCTTTTATTTACTTTTACGTATTAACTCCTCAAAACATCCTCTTGTTTTATTTGTTGAGATTACATTAATCTAAGAAAAACTAATATTCTCCAATCTCATAGAAATGTTTACCTTTCAATTTATTACTTTTTATTCATGATTCTGAGAAAATATTTCTACTTATATAGTTTCCACACACTTCTTGTTAAGCTAATTAATATTACCTTTCAAAAGCTTAATCAAGGTGATGTCATATCATTAAAATACTGTATAGTAAAGAAACTTGATGATGAGTTTCTTAATGGATGATAAACTGCAGACTACAGCTGTATGCCTAAGCACATTTTTTAGTCCTAACTGGTCTTTCATGCTTGCCAGTACATTTATAATCAACAGCTTGATAAACTATAAGTTGACTATAAAAATATTTTTCACTGTTGAGTCGGGTAATGCTCTCAGATCTTACTTCCTTCTCCAGGGCTCCAGTATTATGAGGTATACGGTACCAGAAGGTCAATGCTCCAGGTAAATGCTCCCTTTTTCACTTTCCACTAATTGCTCAGAATCTGACTTAGTTTCATGCATTTTATTTGAATCTTTGCTTTCTTACACAATTTTCAGTTAAGTTTAGTTTTGCTTGGTTGAGATTTTCTGATTGGTTTTGACAGATTTTGTTGGAAAAAGAAATATATACCTCCCCCCCTTCTATTTCCTATACTTTCCAAATTCTCATGAATTTTATCTATTGTTTGGAATAAATTCCACTCTCATGCTGCTGTAGATGTTCTTCCCAAAACCTTCTGTTACTCCAAAACCATTGGATTCTTGCTCTCGGATATTTTTCTTGGAGTCTTCTTATCACCTGTTTTAATGTGGACTAATTGTTTTCTAGATTTGCTCCATGGTGGTCAGAATCTTTGCTTTGAACTTTCTTCTCATTCTTTTTTAAATATTTTGTCAAAATGGCTAACATACACTGTGTAAAGTGTGTTCTTGGTTTTTGGGGGTCAGTTTCCATGGTTCATTGCTTACATACAACACCCAGTGCTCATCCCAGCAAGTGACCTCCTCAATGCCCATCACCCATTTTCCCCTCTCCCCCACCCCCTATCCACCCTGTTTGTTCTCTATATTTAAGAGTCTCTTACGGTTTGCCTTCCTCCCTCTCTGTTTGAAATTATTTCTCTTCCCTTCCTCCATGGTCTTCTGTTAAGTTTCTCAAGATCCACATATGAGTGAAAACATATATCTGTCCTTCTGAAATACAATTAACTTTCTTGTCTAGATCTTTTGTTCTATTACGGTGTCAGAAAGTGACCCCAAATCTCAGGCCTGGTTGTGAGTCCTGTTTCAATGTCAGCTGGGTTTTCTTCTCTCTGCTTTGCTGTCTCAGTATGAGAAGAGGGGTTTGCAGGGACAGAAGTATTAGCTAGGCTATGGGAAGTCATGCTCGAAAGATCAGGCTTGAGGTATTTCTTCAGTTCAGTTATTCAGAAATCCTTATTGCTGCCAGAGCCCGTCAGTCTCTGGTGTTTGCATCCTCAGATCATGGGCTCTTCCAGACCTCACTCTCCCAGCACTGGCTCCAGGGGAGGACAGACAGGCTGATTCTGCCATTTTGGGTTCTCTGTGAGGAGAAAGAATACAAGAGGGGCTCTTGCTCCCAGGGCCGCCTGTCCCCTTGTGGCTTCTGTTTTCTTCTTTTCTCCTCATACTCTCACTATGCTAAATTTTTGTGTATCATGGGAGACAATTTGTTTCTGGAAATCATGATTATTTTGCTTTCACTCTCAAGCTTTCTTTCTGTCTTGGAAAAATAAAATGGTGTGATCTAGCAGTTTATTTTGCCTCTCGTAAAAGGGCTGGAACAAGTCACTTCTACACTGGGGGGTTTCTCGTCTTTTTTCAGGCTTGTGCATGCTTCCATGGTCAAGTCTCCTCAAACAGAAGGAGAGGAGGATGTGTTTTAAGATTTCCTTTTCCAGTTTATTTTCTTCTCAATGTCTGGAAAACAGGCTTAAGGCATGAGCTTCAAGAGTGAATCCTCCCTCTTTGACTCTCTCTTTCTCCCAGCTTTCCTCCTTCCTTCTTAGTAGCTGCTATTCAAAGATAATGGTATGAAACTGTGGCTTTGCCTTTGTGTGGTTGTTGCTGTATAATTTTTTCAGGCTGATAATTAACTGTTTCATTTGTTTCCTTAGGTTTTAGGGACAGAGGGTCTGTGGTTTTGCGATTTTACTCCTCAAGTCCAAACCTACAGATGTAAATAGGGGTAAACAACTTTGTTTACAAGTCCTCTTACTTTTTTTTTTTTTAAATGACACAATCACATGTTAAACACCACTATACAGGTCAGGCCCTGTTCACACTGAAGGTGCGTGGAGGTACTAACTGGATCAGGGATGAGCAGTTAACTAAAGAATGGCCTTTGAGGTGATCAGGAACAAACAACTCTGCTCCATCAGGGAAGAACTAAACCAATCAAAAACATCTCTAATGAACCTCTAGTGGAAGGTACAGAGAAAAATCACAATACTGGCAGTAGCATCTGGAGGTGAACAACTGAAGACAAGCTGTGCAGGTCAGTAGGAACAAGAGGGATCATTAAAAAGTCAGAGTTATGAGTATGTTGATAAAACAAGGAAGCAAACGTCTCCGAATGAACAGGAATTAAGAGGGAAAGAAAACACACTGAGTAGACATGGCAATGATATTCACCAAATGGAGAAGGAAGGTCTTGAAAATCACCAGCTCAGTGACCACCTTTTTCTAATTGGAGTGCATCACATCCCTCAGGTGTGTGGGAATAAAACAAAGGGTGGGACCAGAGCAGGGGGAGAAAGCCACAAGGCAGGATTGTGATGAGGAGAGCTGTTCCAGGGGTGATGCAGGAGAAAACATGTCTAAGCATAGAGAACAGGGTCCTGGAGTCACTGAATGTCCTGAGCACTGCAGGAGAGAGACACAAAGTTCACCACTAGCCCTTCTCAGTCTCCTTTGTTGGCATCTTCTCACGTAATCTCTAAATGCTGCAGAGCCTCAGGGCTCAATCCTCAGATCTCTTTTGTGCCTCTCAACACTTAGTAACTAGTTCAACTCACTCATCCCAATGCTTTAAATACCATCTATATACTGATGGCTTCAGCCTCACATCTGGAATCGACTCTGCTTCTCCACTTGAATGTCTATCGGACAGGAATCTCAAGCATTAGATGTTCCACATCAAACCCTTCATGCTCTATTCCCCAAACCTGTTCCCTCTGTCTCCTTCCCATCTCAGGAAATATCAGCTCATTCTCCAAGTTACTCAGGCCAATGACCTCACAGACACTTTTGGTTTCTGCATCCAACCTGTGAGGAAATCCCGCTAAATCTCACCGTGGTTCTTGGTCTCAGTTCCACATTTATTCTCAATATTCCCTGATATTACTACTAACACAGCTAATAGTTTCCCTGTAAGTAGCCCTACATTTTGGAGCTATACTTTCCTGTCATAAGCTGAGACTGGGGAACTTGAATAAAAATAAGACCAAAGAGGGAGGAATAAGAAAGTATTTTTATAACTTCTCTTTTGTTCCACTAATGCCCTTGAATGTCAATCACAGATGGGGTGAACAATGTCTCCTAGACCAGCTGCCACCAGGGCCACCAAGGGCCCATGCCACACTGTTGGTGGCAGAGATAGGTTTATCAATGACAAGACATCCTTTTCTCTCTCAAGGTCCCAGGGATCCCTTGATCTTTCTGACAGACCTACCTAGAGTTAGGTGAGACAGTAAAGCAAGGATATCACCCTATGCTGAAATAAACAGGCTACAAGTCTTTGTCCGGGCCTTGCAAAGCAGTTCATAACCCTTTCAAAAGCATATCGTGGATGCCCTTTGATAACTTGATGCCCCAGTGCATGTTTTGGGTTTTGAGTAGGTGTGAATATAAATTTAGGTCAAACAATAATTAAATATTTTTAAAAAGTAGGATGGGTAAACACCTCAGGTTTTAGTCAACATATATCGAGCAGAATATACAGTATGATCCCATTTGTAATATACAAACTAGATGTGTTCTTGTGGGCCTCAAAATGCTTGAAAGCCTATAAAATAAACTTGGTACTCTGAGGACTGGAATGTAGAGGACAGAATGTGGAGGAAGTGGGGGGGGTAGATACTCAATTTGAACTTCTTAAAGTAATAGCTTTACTGAGATATATTATATTTTGTGTACCATAAAATTCATCTTTTAAAGTCTACAATTAAGTGTTTTTAGTTTATTCACAGAGTTGTATGACATTACCCTAATTTAATAACAGTTCATTACCTCCCCTCCCCTCAAAAACTATGTGCCCATGAGCAATCACTCCCCATTTCTCCCTCCTGCAGCCTTCAGAAACCACTATACTTTCTGCCTCTCTGAATTTGCCGGTTCTCAACATCTCCATCATACAATCCGTGGTCAGGGTTCATGCATGTTGTAGTATGCATCAGCACTGTATTCCCTTTATTGCCAATTGATATTTCATTATAAGGACATACCACATTTTATCTATTCATTAGTTGATGTATATTTGGGTTGTTTCCACCTTTTTGGCCATTATGAATAATGCTGCTGTGAACATCCTCATACAGGTTTTTGTGTGGACAGAAAAATTGCTTTTCACTTAACATGCCTTTTATCTTTTGTATTCAAATACATGTAAAACAGATATTCATCTTATTTTAAAAAATAGACACTTTAAAAAGTTTTAAATGTGGTGAAGAATACAACCCATATTGACATACAGCTTTCATTTTACAATATAATTTGCATCTACTTTCTCTAGCTCTAGCTGGTTTCGGGAACTCTTTCTCTACAATAGATGTGCTTTCAAAATGAAATCCACTTGACAACTTGTATAGTGGCTCAACCTTTTTATTGAGAGTGTCCCTGCTGTGTCTTACTACCAGTCAGCCCTAAAATAGAAGACTTGGCTTGATGTATTCACTGAGCACAAAAGTGACACCTCCTTTGGTTTTAATTGCCTTAATTAGTCACCTACTCAATCTCCTTGTTTCTTTTTCCCCCACTCAAATAGCAGTAATAGGTAGAGGAGTTTTATCCTCTAAAAAATCTACTAGCATCATGATCCTTTAATATTTTGTGGTATAGTTCTTTTATTTTAAAACGTAACTACTCAAAACTTTAATATTTAAAATGACTTCAATCAATAGCAAATGTTGGACTTATCTCATGTTGGCTGGCAAAATCATGACTGTCAAGATCGAGGTCTTATGGAGAGTTCGGTGGGGGGTGGAAAAAAACAATAAGATGACATTAAATGTACTTAAAAACCTAGAGTAAATTAAAGTTCTAAGAGCCACCACTTACTGTGGCTATACTAAGCTGTCCATAACTCCAAACTCTGTGGATTTGAAATCTGGAGTAAAAACATAGCGCTGTGACGTTAAAGCCACTGGTGGCAGCCATTTCTTTACTTCCAATTCCTCTTTAATGGTTTAGATGGAATTCGATGGTCCATCAATTCAGTTACACTTTTTCCAGGTCTCCAAACTCCGATTGTCTTTTTTGGCAAACTCAGGAAAAATGCCTACGCCTAGGTGAATCTGACCTTTCATGGCTGCGCTTACCCCTCCATGTGCTCTGAAGACGGGGCTTATAGCAGAGGAAGACAGGCTCCCTTGTCCCAGGCCTCCAAAGGGGCCTCAACACTGTCTGGCAAGCCCCTTCCATGTTTTTGGTGAGTCCATTACCAGCCACAAGCTTTCCCAAACTTTTTGTCATCTGGCACCTGAGTAATGACATCCACTTCATCTCTGCCCTCACCCTCAAGAGATGACCTTCCTAGATGGGGGAGCTAAGAGTGATTTTTAAATTGGAGTTGCATGAACTGAGTATTAAGACCTTGACCTTCTGTGAGCGGCAGAGCAGTGAGGCAAAGAACACCTAGCCGTCCTGATACCCATCTTCCCCAAATGCATGATAGCAGCACTCTGAAGACTGTTTTGAGAATCAAACTAAATTAAGTATAAACATGAAAGCACCATACAAGAAATACTAATAAAAATGAAAAAATCTCTTTCAAGGAAAAACTTCAATTACCCTCATTTAAATTTCAGAGTTTCTATACAGTTTCTATGACTTAAAACTCTTTATGCCATACACAGTATGATTCCATTTTTATAAAGCTTAATATTATATTGGATAAGCTACTCATATTTTTTAGAAGATATTTCCTTTTTGGGGTGCCTGGGTGACTCAATTCGTTAAGCGACTGACTTCAGCTCAGGTCATGATCTCACAGTTTGTGAGTTCGAGCCCCGCATCGGGCTCTGTGCTGACAGCTCAGAGCCTGGAGCTTACTTCAGATTCTGTGTCTCCCCCTCTCTCTACCCCTCCCCTGCTCATGCTCTGTGTCTCTCTGTCTCTCAGTAATAAATAAATGTTAAAGAAAAAAAATTTTTTTAAATAAAGAAAAAGAAGGTATTTCCTTTTAGATATATGATTTTGAAAGTGTGGTTATTTTTGATGGCATCATTTTGTTTCATCTTTGAACTAAATGATTCCCTAGAGAACTTCTATAGCTCTAAGTGTCTCTATTTTATGATCTATTAATTGGTACTAGCAGTCAATTGGAGAACTTTGTTTTCATACAGTAAATTTTCCAGCCCATTTTCCCAGACTATCTCTTACCTATAAATTACAGGAAAAGGCTGCAGTAAATGTTTTGTTCCTAATAAATCCGATAAATTACCTTCTGGTGCTGTCGATTCATCTGTATTTGTTGAATAAACAGTAAAAATCCTGGTGTTAGCAAATGGACTGATAATAGAGAGCTAAATAAAATAGGTGCTGTGCTCGATGTTATCACATACACTGGGATCTGAAAACAAAATGGAACAGTGGCTGGATTTTGTTGTAGGGCCCTGGTCTGGAGAGTTTAGTCGCTAGTGACCTTTAAATGGTAAAGGTTTTGAAGGCATGTCTCTCTCTCAATATATGAACTTTTTGGAATTTGAGATCTGTTAAAATCAATTCCCTTTGTTGTTAATACGAAACGAAACATTTAAAACATTAATCTCTCTGTAAAATGATTATGCCTTATACCTTGTCATTTAGAAAGAAAGTTGAAACCAGGGGTTTCAATTCTGTGACTGCCTTTTATACTGTCCCAAAAGACCAAGCAGTTCTTTGCTTTTTTTTTTCCAAAACGAACCCACATTATTTATTTCATTTCTATAATTCCTAAAATGTGCTTGTTGCCAAGCATTCCATTTAAATGAATAAAAAGAGAGAGAGGGAAAAGCCTGTTTACTGGTCAAATTTTAGACCACTATGGAAGAGCCTTACTGAATCGAGACTAAAGTAATTGGCCTTAAATGTCAAAATGAGCTTGAATGTAATTAGAAGCAGAGCAGACATCAGAACCTGATGCCTACGCCAGCAGCAAATTACTTTCGGTAGAGCCTACACTTAAATATAATTTCAGGAGTAAAAGGAAAGATGGCAGAAACTCATTTGCAAAAGCCAGTGAATCCTTTTCTAGTCCTGAAAGTGTCTGGAGGTGTATCCAAACATCTCTTTTCTTTCAAATGGCCATGCTTGGGTTCACTTTTACATATAACACCGTAAGTGACAATACAGACAAAAATCATGGATTTGTACAGTCTCCTAGGATTTCTTTCAGGGTAATTGTCCTTAAAATGACATAAGGAGAGATACTGAGTCATGACTAGCATTTTACATGGTGCTTTACAACCCCTGAAGCATTTAATTGTCCCTTATGCAGAGGAACTTGAACAATAACCCCGCGAATTACTACTGTACATATTATACCCCGTACGGAAGTGCAGGGGCCTTACATGATTAATCAAGGCCTGCAGGAAAGCAAATGGTGGGGCCAGGTATCTAGGCTGGTCTTAAAATTCCTGCTGTCCTTTTGAATATTGCAGGTAGTATAAATCTGAAGAACTAGTAATTGCTGACTTCTTTTCACAATTTAAATTACTAAAACAAACAGTATAATATTCAACTTTTATAAATTTTGAAAATTTTGTGGTATTTAAAATTTTTACCTTCTTTGTCTTACATAGTATCGGGTACGTATCTAGAACCACAAGTTAAGCTCAACTGATTAATGGAAAATAGGTATCTGTAGTATTTTCTCCTCTTTGCTAAAATAAACTCCACTCATTAACATTTTTCCACATGGAAAGGACATAATGTTTTCATTTTCATGAGAATCTAAAATTACAGAATTTTAATTTGTTTTAATAATAAAAATATGTTAATCATTTATGACTTAAATGTTAAAGTGCCCATGTTGGAAACATTTATCTTAAGGGAAAAAAAAATCAACATGAACTGACTGAACTTAAATTTTTCCCCTAACAGTCTTTCTTGAGGAGCATGATATTTTTAGTTGAAAGGTATACTTCCCACCGATTATGTTAAAATAATTTTGAAATGCAGCCATCTCGCTGACAGAACAAACAGCTGTGAAAATGAGACCTGGAGGTTTATGCAAATAGGAAACTTCTGAATTAATTTTCTTCATAGAACAGACTGTCAAGTTTCTGGGAGTATTTATGCCCTATTTCTTAATTAGTGATTTTGCTAATGTCAGTCATATTAAATTTTCATGATGTAAATGATGCATTTCATTGGCAAATATGCGCTATAAAATTGCAGATGAAAGTTGACGTTCTACTTTTGGTGCAATAAAGATCTTGTAACATATACAGAAGAAACAGTGCTCCTGAAAACACAGCTGTGTGTCCTGTTGTTAAACAAGCAGAGGATTTATTAAGAAAACTTCTGTAACTAAAGTACCATGGAGTCTACCTAGGAAATTTCAGTGTTTCCTGACTATCGGTTTGTAAAACAATGCTTAAGAACGAGGTTTTTCAGGGCACCGAGGTGGCTCAGTCGGTTAAGCATCTGATGTCAGCTCAGGTCATGATCTCACAGTTCATGAGTTCAGGCCCCATGTGAGCTTTGTGCTGACAGCTCAGTCTGGAGTCTGCTTTAGATTCTGTCTCTCTCTCTCTCTCTCTCTCTCTCTCTGCCCCTCCCCTGCTCACACTCTGTCTGTCTGTCTGTCTCTATCTCTCTCAAGAATAAACAAACATTAAAAAAATTATATATATAAAGAACCAGATTTTTCTATTTGGCTTCAAACAGAAAGCAACTCTGGTCAGAAAAAGCTTAGGGGTTTGCATTAAAAAAACCAACCAAACAAACAATAACCCTACATGTTAGAAATGGAGTGTGCCACTGTTTGCTCTCTTTGAATGGGATTTGATGCTCATCTTTCTTCACTAAGTCCACAAAAAATGAGCTAGCTTTACCGCAAATTATATTGTCTACTCTTCTATCACACATAAATTTCAAGTTTTGCTTCTAATCTGATAGTGCTTATTTAGTTCTCTAACACCTTGAAAATAGATTTGATAGTTGTTTACAAATAAATATTTAATTGAAATGATTTGACGTTAATAAAGCTGATTTTACAAGTCATGAATTAAAATTAGTCTTATTATATGACTAAAATTAGTCTTGTAGAATTTTTTATTTCTCAGGTAAGAGTAGATATATAAAGGGAAGCATTATATTCTACCATTCTTTTCTGGGTGTATATATGTATTTGAAATAAAACTGAACTCAGTTACAAATATAGTTTCTATTATGCTTTTTTAATATGCTATCATCACAATTAGTGTCGCCCATGGCTTACCTCAAAAATACAGTTTTGATAACTGTATGATATGCCACCACATTTAAAATTTATTTAGACTTTCCAGATGGTTGGACATTAAAGTTGTCTCAAAATTTTCACATTAAATAATGCCACAAAGAGCATTTTTTGAAGATCAGTCTTTGTATGCATCTCTGGTTATTTTCTTGGAGTAGATTTCTAGAAATGCAACCATTAGATCAAAGAGTAAAAATGCTTTTTAGTGTCTTCATATATAATGAAAAACGGATTTCCAGAAAAGTTACACAAATGTTCACTGCCACACGCAATGTGTGAGAGGGCTTTCTGCCAGCAGTGCACGTGACCATTAGCCAAAAAATAAAATAACAAATAAATCTTGTCCATTCAACACTTTCTTCCTGACATGCATTATAAATTAAGGTTGTTTTCCTTTGATCTGAAAAATTATTTATAGTGGTTATTTTCGACTTGTTTGAAAAGTCAAGTGTGTTCTGCTTTTAGGCCCAGAAATTTCTTGATCATCAAGAAAGATGAAAGATGATATTTTCTTTTTGTTTTCTACATTTTCACACTTCACATTACCTTGCTCTAACTCATCAGGAAGATATTTCGATACATAGTATGAGGAGACTTTGGTATTGCCTATATTGCTTGTTTGAGAACAATTTGTCTTGTAATTGTGATGCTTTCTTTGCCAAATGTTTTTTAATGCATGCATTAAATGCATTTAATGCATGTTTGTCCGTTCATCTATACGTTAACCCTAAATCACATTCTATTATTGTCGCCTTGTACATTTTCTTGTTAGTTCTTATCAATTTTTGATGATGTTCCTTACTGCTTTATTTTAAACAACATCTATAATGTGGGGGAAATACTTCCTTAATAGGTTGTTTTGGGGATCACATTAGATATATGTGGATATCTATGTGTGTATGTATGTATCTCTCTTTTTACCTATGAAAAGTTCTTGTTCTGAGGGCCTCACATGTAAAAAGTCTCATATAGTAATTATTATTATTGATAATAATGATCCCTGGGGAAACGTCTTTCTTGACTTAGTTAGAAATAATTATGCTTCTCTAGGAAATAGTTCATTTTCATCTCATAATCATCTTTCATCTATCTAAGTCTACTTTTGCTAGAAAAACTGGAGTCACACTTGTGGCTGAACTCCAGCAGATATGGATGTCCTCATGGTTCACTTTTGTGATTTGAATTTCGTTTGTTGCATTCATTGTAATTTCATTTTGCTTTCCCGTTAGATTAATCTCTTAAATTTTGATTAAATTGGATAAGGATTATAGCCAGGTCAATAAAAGGTCTTCCTCAAAAGAGTGCCCATCTGGACTCAGGCTTGGACTCTAAAGATGTTTTACTCAAGGAATAGTTTCTGGTAACTGCAGTTCAGTGGAACCAGGGATGGTAATACACAACAGAAAAGACAGCTGTCTGTGCGTGATTCATACTGCATTAAAACTGCCCCTTTAAAAAGGAAGCGGCAGCCAGATATAATTTTATCATTAGCCATGATGAATCGCCACACAAGAAAATTCAGCTAGAAGCAAAAACAAACAAACAAAAAATCCAACAACAACAACAAAAACAAAGAAACTCAAAAACCAAAAAACAGCCCTCTGATTTTATAGCAGGAAGAAATAAAATTATTTTTAAAAACTTTTTGGGGGGGAGATGGTGACATTAAGCTATATCACTAAATTACTTTGGAATTTTTAAAACAAGGTGCTAGTTTCTATCACAGCACCAGGTCCAGACATGGATGAAGGCCTTGGATGGCCTAAAGCCTTTGATGGGACCAACTTTAAGAGACTGTAGAAGATATGACACGTAATGGCCACACAGAAAAAATGAAACTTACCTCCCTGCCTGCCCTGATGCTGCTGCAATTCCTCAATCATAAATTTTTGTCTTGGTCAATAAAAACGAAATTTTGTTCAGTGAAAATATCTCCTCAGAGAAATACATTTCTTCCAGTGTAACTAACCTTCCTTAAAATAGCTCATCTGCTCTTCTCCAGGAAGAAAATAAGAAAGAGTGAAATCTTCAACAGCTTCCCTCTGTCATGATCCCAACCTCTGAAAACACCCTGTTGTCTGGCTCCAGACCAACACTGCAGTTCCTTTTTCATCCATCCCTCCATGCCAGTGATTCTCCATGTCTCTGATTTACTCATTCTGTCTTCCTGAAATGGGATATTCTCATCTAATGCCGTTACCCAAATCTCTGATCTGTGGAAACCACATGCACCCCTGAAGACCACTCTTCAGAAAGCTTTGGAAGCAGACCCTTCCTCTTATTAAAACAAGTGATTTTTGGAAGCTCTGTGCTTAGCACATAGTAGGGCTCCCAGAATTTTAAAATATTCTCCAGATAATCTGTGATGTCATATTTCACCTTTTGGCTTATTTAGAGTTCTTTCTTATGTGTCTACTATGGGAAAGTTTGACTTCTTCCTTACGCTCTTGACTATGTTACAAGTTAAAGAGGGCAGTTGGTATGTTTGTTCATGTGTGTATGCCTCATGGTTCCATCATATAGAGAATGTGGGCTAAATTACCACAGCAACAAAACACATACACAATTTAGTTAGTCTTCATTGTGAATGGATGTATCTGGTATTTTGTGGAAAATGGATTTCAATGGTGTAGGAGATTAGGGGGGCACAAAATGAGATTGTGAGAATCAATAATTAAATTGCAACCGAATGCAAACAAATGAGGCTTCAGATGGTGGCCTAGCCTCAGGTGTATCTGTAGGAAAAAAAAAAGAAACCTATCCATCTGAAAGATAGTCACTGGAGTGGGTTTTTTTAATTCTCAAAATATATTAGTGAGCCTTAGTAATCTGATCTATAGGAAAAAAAAAACTGATTAGCCCTCCCTCCCCAAATTCTGTATAAAATGCAACAAGCATCCTTTTAAAGGCCTACTTAAGATCCCAAGACAATAATTGAAACCCTAGTACCAAAAACTAATATGCAGCTTGGGTCAAAAAAAGACAATCTTAGGGGATTACAGTCTGTGGCAGACTTAGGTTTTTCATGTACTGTCAGGCATAAGGGGCAAAGTCACAGGCCCTGGAAAGATGGAGGTTGCTAACTGAGATCCTTGAGTAAGGCTGGATATTCACTGGACTTCACCAGAGATTGACAAAAAAAAAAAAAAAAAAAAAAAAAAAAAAAAAAAAAAATCCTCACAAAAGGAGATGATGGAAAGGAGCTTGTGTGTCTTGACCAGGGTACACACATGTGGAATCCTATTACGACACAGCCAGCACAGCAGAACCATGGGGAATGGATAGACTAGTCAATAAATGGTACTGTGACAATGGGTTATCCAATGGAAATAAATAAGATTGCTCCTATCTCACAGCAACCACAAAAATCATTCAGGTTAATGAAGAGCTAAATGTTGAAAGTAACACACAGCCTGACAAGACCAAGTATGGCTGAGTTGTGAAGCAGAGAACATTCCTATGTCCTGCTGATAGCATATACACTGGGGAAATTGCGTTGGAATGCAATGCAAGTTTATCATACCTGCTGAAGTTGGAGGTATCTTTATTCTAAGACTCAGCAATTCTATTCCTAGCTACATACCCCCCCAAAATGTTCACATGTGCACAAGCTAATTTGCAATGTTCAGATTAGCATTATTTGGAATTATAAAATATTAGAAACAAACATCCAAAACCTGCATGCATTCATTTTCTATTTCTGTGTTACAAATCATTACAAACTTAGCACCTTAAAACAATATTTATTTCTTATCTGTAGTTTCTGTAGGTTAGAGATGTGGGCACAGTATAACTGGGTTCTCTGCTCAGGATCTCAGAGGCTGAAATAAAAGTGTGGGCTGGGCCGTGTCTCATTGGAGCCTCATTCAGATTGTTACCAGAATTCAGTTCCTATGGCTGTAGGACTGAGGATCCTGTCTTCTTGAAGCCACAGTCCCTAAAGGCCACCCACAGGTCCTAACCACATGACCCTTTAACATGACAACTTATTTCTTCAAAGCCACAAGAGACTCTTGCTTCAAATGCCTCTTCAGAAGAGCCCGTCCCTCTGAATGGGTCAGGCACACCCAAGATAATCTCCTTTTTGATGGATTCCAAATTAACTGATTAGTAGCCTATTCACAGATGTGAAATTCCATCCTATTTGTGAGTCCTGCCCAAACCGATGAGGAATTCACTTACCATGCAGGAGAATGGGAAAACAAATTGTCAAGTGTTTATATAAATAGTGCATTATAAATATAATGCAATATATAGGTTGCATATTATACTGCAAGGAAAATAAATTTTAAAAAATTACATGTACTCATCGGTAATCTCACAAACATAGCAAAAAAAAGCCAATTAGCAGAAGAAACAGTATATATGAGACCATAATAAGGTAGGTTTAAATATGCAAAAAGATACGTGATTTTCAGTTGATGCTTCTTTATGCATTAAAGCATAAAGGAATGCACTAAAAGCCTAAACACAAAATTCGAAAAGTGTTTCTCTATGAGCAAGAAGGGAGTGATGAAGAAGAGGCATTCAGGGCCTTCAGATGTGCTCTAATGTGCTTGTCAAGCTGTGTATGGCTACGAAGAATACATTTTATTATTCTTTGCATGTCTGAAACATTTCATGAGAAAATAATTATAAAGTCTGAACTAATAATTCTACTTTTGAAGATAAAATGTATCGTGACTTGAGGCACCTGGGTGGTTCAGTCAGTTAAGGTGTCCGACTCTTGGTTGCAGCTCAGGTCATGATTTCATGCTTGGTGAGATCAAACCCCATGTTCAGACTCCACGCTGTCAATATGGAGCCTGCTTCAGATTCTCTCATCTCCCTGTCTCTCTTTGCCCATCCTCTGCACACTTGTGCTCTCTCTCTCGTTCTCTCAGATAACTAAACTGTATATATATGTATAGATATATATATATATGTATATTATATATATATACACATACACATATATACGTATATGTATATACACATATATATGTGTATGTGTGTATATATATATATACATATCATATATATACATATATACCTTGACTTATTAGAATGTAATCAGACTCGCTTAACTACATCTGGCAAAAAATGCAAAAAAATTAAGGAGCAAGTTGTTTCTTTACATTTCTCAGTAATTCTTTCAGTACAGTTAAAAGCCATTTTGGTGGTGAGAGAGGGAAATTAATTGTAATTAAGTGTTTTATCTCATTTACTGCTTATATTGTATAACTGCATTGGATATGGTTTTATAAGTGAACTCAACAGAGCAAGTCATTTGCATTTAGAGAATGCCAATTAAGAAACATACGAAATACATAATATTAAAATACAATACCTGCTCTCATGGAGGTAGTTTATTGCTTCTGAATAAAAACTCCCCATTGGAAGAACTGAGGAACAAATGAGGCCCATGGATTATGACTTTAGTGAGAGTTTACAAGGAATAAAGATATTGAGTTGGTGAAAGGATGCACAGTGGATATTTACTGCATGTGTTTTAGTAAACTTAGAGGCAAGTTGTTTGTACAATAAATGGAGAGATAAACTGAACAAAAGCCTTAGTGAAACTGCGCGCATAAGCTTTGTCAGGCAGCTATGGGAAACACACAATTTGTTTTGTTTTGTTGAAGAAAGACTGGTGGCTCTTTCCTGTGCCAACCGGTGGTCCTTAGGACCTGCACAGGCTGTCCATCATGAAAGGTTAATCTAATTGTCTCCTTCTAACATAAGTTATTAGTCCCAACAATAGTCCCAGAACTACAGGATCCTGCCTCACAGCAGGACTTGATCTTCCTTGGGATTCTACTTAGCAGTGAAGTGTCTGTTTGGTCCAAATTAGAAGAGAAAGTTATTGGTTGAGATGACAAAATGGTTTTATTAAATTCTATCAATATATCTTCCTCTCCCCCCCCCCACCCCCTCCATTAACAAATGTCAAGCTTCTCTTCTCCATCTCATGGGACTGTATGCTGAGGCTCCACTGGTTGTTTCCGCCCTGACCCTCCCAATGACTTGGATCCCAAGGCATTGGCATCAGCATCGTGGTACATGCTTTGGGAGAAGAGAGCACGGTGCTGCTACCCTCAAGATACTTGAGGTCTAGCAGAGGCAACAGGAGCTTGCACAAAATTGATGGTGTGGTCACGAAAGTGGACAACTGCCATAAACAGAGGGGGAGCAGGAATCCACTCTGTGCCAGGCCTTGTGCTGGCTTCTCTGCAGGTACTATTTGGACATCTTGGGAAGGAGCTGAAGCCCAGGTGCTTCAGGTGAGAGAAAATTAAAACACCAGTCCTCCTCCTACCACGTGTGTATTTACATGCCCACAGGGTATATCAAAGCTTTAGAGATGAGAGATGCGAGAGAGAAACCTTGTCCAAACCCTGGGTCTGACCACTGTAGTAGTTTTGTGGTGTTTCTCCAATAGTCATCTCTTCCCACATGACTCATCTAAGCCATCCTCTTGGCTCAGCCATCTTGTGAATGATTCGTTAGGAACAACCAAGTTACCCAATCCTGCCAATGAACAGTGACAGCAAGTGTGCTGGGGGAAGTAGAAAATGGTACCAGGAAAAAGTGTCCTTGCTCCTTGAAGATGACCCTCTTCTTCCTCAAGATTTTATCACAAATTCTGGAAATATTGCATCCATTTTGCTAACACACTAAGACAACACATGGAGAAAATAACTGCAGTAGTTTTCTTGGGCTGCTGTAACCAAGTACCAAAAACTAAGTGTCTTAAAAGCAAGGGAATTTATTATCTCACAGCTCAGCAGTCTGAAATCAATGTGTTGGCAGGACTATGCTCCCTCTTAAGGATTCTCCCGTTTTCTAGCTTCAGGTGTTTTCCAGCATCCTTGGAGGCCTTGGTTTGTAGATGTCACTCCATCACAGGGCTGTCTTCTCCACATGTGTTTTCATATCATTTCCCCTCTGTGTGTGTCTGTGTCTGTGTCCAAATCTCTTCTTTTATAGAATATCAGTCATATTGGATTAGGGCCCAATGTATGACCTCATGTTAACTTAATCACCTCTATTTCCAAATAAGGTAATATTTTGGGTTACTAGACATATATTTTTAGGGCACATATTCAGCCCACAACAGAATTTCAGTGAAAGATTCAGAGTCTTGGCTTTCTGGTTTACCTAATCTCAAGTTTTGTGAGAAAATTTCCTAATTGTTCAAGTTGATTGGGGTCAAGATTTCTGCTACTTACTTCCTGCCAAAGCATTCTGATAGAATTATGCAGACATTTCAGATGGATAAGGGTTAGGAGATGGAGAGTAAAGGGGTTCCCAGAGTAAGGGGACAGCAGTGGAAGAAAGAATCTGGGATGTTGAGCCTGATACAGTGTGGAAGGATCACAGAAGTTTTCTTTGGTCTAGCATTGTTATTCATTCCTCAGTGAAAACCTATTCACTGGGAAGTGTTGTGCGAAGCATGGAGGATTTAATGAGCAAGATAGATGCCCTCTCTGCCTTTGGAAGATGTGATGGGGGAAATCCTGAATATGAGCCCAAAGAGGTAACTGGCGATAGAGAAGAGAAGATACTGAAAACTCTAGCAAATGTTGGTATCGTGAGGGAAAGGAAGACCTTGAAACATTTTAAACAGGAGAGTTCCAAGGAAACAGTTTAAATTTTGCTACAAATGGAGATGGGTCGAGAAATGGCCACTGAGGCAGAGACCCATTAGGGAACTTGTGGAATAACACAAGTGAAAATCCTTTAGGACCTCTCTGCCTTCAAGTGTTTCAGGAAGTAGCTGGGGTCCTTCAGTGTTGGCTGGAGCTCTGTCAGAGAGTCAATGCAGTGGGCAATCACTTTGTGTGCCCAGGCTGCTGTTTTAGGAATTCACATGTTCCTGTTAGGTCCTCTTAGAGGGTTTCACAGTGGGCTGCTGGGCCCAAGATACAAATCCAATCAAACAGTGTTTAATTTCATATCCAGTCCTATTTCCTTAGAGAGAATATGCCACCCAGATGTCTGGGTCCAAATCTGGTTCACGAAAGAGCCACAGAAAAACTCTTTGCCAGGCACAAAGACTGAGGCTGGTTTGCCAAGTCAGGTTGGCTCTGCCTCTGTTGGATTCCTTCAAGATGGGTGTTCTCCTAGCATCTCTCATGGGCGCACATAGTTTATTCTGCATTCCATAGCTCTAAGTACGTATAAGAAAAATCACATGATGCATCCCAAAGTAAAACAGGAACTTGAAGACTCAGCACTTGTTCTTATTATCTTTACTTGACTCCCACCATCTCGGAGGCTGGTGCCCGCTAACCATATCTTGTGCACTTTGGCTACACCATAATTAACCAACCTACCACAACACCAACCCGTGGATAATGAGGGAGATGCTCTATAAGAAGGGAACGGAGTAAGACCCATGGATGAGTGTCTGAACAGAAATCTACCATCGACTATCATGTGTTTTTAACCATCTTTTCTGATGATTTCCTGTCAGGCACGTAGCACCAACGGATGATGCTTTGTGTGACTGGGAATGATAATGACTACTTTTTGTAGCTGCAATGTTTTCAACATTTCTTGCAAAATTTGATTATTTTTCAGGGATTTAATGCATAATGCGTTCATGTGCGAGGAAAATTCTACTCCTAGTCATTTCACACATTTAGGCTGTCAACCCCGTCAGCTGCGGAATCACTGATTAGGGGGCCCCATAGCTGCCTGGCTGCTTTCATTAAGATGGTCAAAGTAATCAGGCAGAAAGGCACAATTGAGTAATTGGAGACCTGAAAACGTAATGCTACTTGATTACTATTATGGCTGGAAAATAGAGCAAATCCCAAGGGGCTAAGTCGGGTGGCTCTGAAGCAGCCTGATCTTTTATACAGAATCTAATATACTGACTTCAAATATATTGTATTATATAGAATAAAACATTAAAAATGCTTCTAAGAGTTGGATTTTGTATATTTTGTATGTATGGTATATTATTAAATCCACATAATGGTATGAGGAAAATGCTATTGTTACCTACGTTTTAGATGTGAGAAAATAAAAGCTTAATGACTAATTTGTCTAGTATCATATAGCTAAGAAGTGAGGGAGCAGTGATAAGAAATCAGATCTGTATGACAAGAAGTGCAAACTCTTATCTGTGATGCCTTCTTAATATATTCAAAAATTCTTGAAAATACCTAAAATTTCTCTTTCTTTTTTTCTTCTTCTTCTTTTTTTTTTTTTTTGGTAGCTCATTTAGTGGCAGAAAGTCAATCTTACCTAAGACTTATTTATTGTCCTTATTTATTCTTCTTTGCCCAAAGGCTGATGTTTTGCTAAAGAAACATTTGTGTATTGATTACAGAGTGCTGACTCAAACAAATTAAACCAAGAAGGGAGTGATATCACCCTTGTAATATCTAGAATATTCTGAACTCCAAAAGCCATCTGGCTCCAAGAGGCTTTGGCTAAGAAATATAAAATCGGTGATGTGAGATTAGAGGAGACAGTAAAAGATGAAGATAAGATTTGACGTTAAGAGAAGACTGTGGGGGCCGCCTGGGTGGCGCAGTCGGTTGAGCGTCCGACTTCAGCCAGGTCACGATCTCGCGGTCCGTGAGTTCGAGCCCCGCGTCGGGCTCTGGGCTGATGGCTCAGAGCCTGGAGCCTGTTTCCCATTCTGTGTCTCCCTCTCTCTCTGCCCCTCCCCGTTCATGCTCTGTCTCTCTCTGTCCCAAAATAAATAAACGTTGAAAAAAAAAATTAAAAAAACAAAAAAAAAAAAAAAGAGAAGACTGTGTACATAAAGAAGGGGACAGGGGGTGGTTTTCTTTTTAGGATCCCCTGTTCCTAGAACAATGGCTGGCCCTAAGTGGGCCTTCAATACTGTGTGCTGAATTAACCTGGGCTCAGAGATGGACTGTGACAATGACAGTCTCAGTGTCATTCTGAACGATGGCGCTCTGCAATTTTCATTTCCCCAGTGACGGGGCACACAAAGAGAGAAGGTGGGCTTAGTGACATCACTGTCATCTTTGCTTGCATGCCCCCAACCCTGAAGAAGAGCTGAGCCTCTTGTTGAAGAGTCTGGCTCCAGGACAATAGCATCCTATGTGGCCCGACCCCAGGCACTGGAGAGGCTCTGCCCCACAAGCTGGCAGGGTGGGCTGCCATCCCCACACCACATTTGGTGCACAGTCTGTCTCTGGAGGGAGATTCAGGCAGAAACTCGGCACGCCCCACTCCAGGTGGCCATGCTCTTAGGAACAGCCACATTCCTAGCTTGGGTGCTTCTGTTCTGAGAGTCACATCAAGAGGCCTCAGCTGAGGCACTTTTCCCTATTCTTCCTGCCACAATACACTCACCCATCTGACACTCATCCAGTGCTGTTCAGTGTGGAAAATGGAATGCTGGGAGCCAGTGGCTTGTACTGTGGTAGTAGGAAAATAAAGACTGGCTGTGACTCTCAGTTTGGCTTGCTGTCCTACATCACCACCTCCATGCAGGACGTGTCAACACTTGTCTAAGAGCAATCCTTGTGCCTATGCTCTGGATGCCTTCTTCAAGAACCCTTTGCTATTATCCTCTGTGTCTCCTACATCTTCAACCTCACCTTCTACTTGCTTGTTCTCAACGAACATTTAAATACAACCACACTTTCATCCAACTTAACCCTTCCTTGGTCTTGTATCCTCCTCTTACCATTGGCCTTGCTTTCTCCTTTACCTTCTGGAACAAGAAAGGCTCACCGCACACCTTTAGCATATTCTGTCCCCAAACCCAGGACACTGTGTTCCTCCACTTTGATTGTCTATGTACAACTGTTCTTTAGTGACTGTTCCAAGAAGCCTACTTGGACGTTTCCATTCCTGGTTACAGATCTTAGTTCTGGGTTCTCAGAGCACCTCGTGCCTGCCTCTATCATGCTTTGCATTTACTTACTTGGCACGCCCTTCAACTGAGAATTTCCTGAAGACTGGGGATATAGTCGTGTTTCTGTCCTAAGATCACCAAAATTGCCTGGCTCTTTATACACACTCAACAAATGCTTGGTGATGCATAACAAATTTAGCACGAGGTTAAAAAAAATAATAACCAGCCTATATAAGACTACCATTTTGAGTACAGACACTTTTGCCTTCAAAGCTTAGTTTTTTAATGTTTATTTCATTTTTGAGGGAATGAGCATGAGCAGAAGATGGGCAGAGAGACAGGGGGACAGAGGATCTGAAGTGGGTTCTGTGCTGACAGCAGCGAGCCCAATGCAGGCTCGAACTTGCAAACCATGAGATGGTGACCTGAGCTGAAGTCTGACACTCAACCGACTGAGCCATATAGGTGTCCCACAAAGCTTATCTTAAAAAAATGAATTAGGGGAGCCTGGGTGGCTCAGTTGGTTAAATGTCCGACTTCGGCTCAGGTCATGATCTCACCATTCGTGAGTTCGAGCCCTGCATCGGGCTCTGTGCTGACAGCTCAGAGCCTGGAGCCTGCTTTGGATTCTGTGTCTCCCTCTCTCTCTGACCCTTCCTCGTTTATGCTCTGTCTCTCTCTGTCTCAAAAATAAATAAAACATTAAAAAATTAAAAAAAAATGAATTATATACTGTTGTTACCCCAAGATAATTCTTCCCATATAAATGGGTATTTCAGCTTATGGTGAAAAAATACATACTTTTTTGTCTTGGTCATTACATTTTTTCATGTTTTTAATTCCACATGGAGTTAAATTTCAGAATCCTTGGTTAGGGGTTGTATTTTCTACATGAATTCTGTTTATGATTGATTTTTGACTTCCTTTTTTAGCCTAAGTGAATTCCTGATGATAATGCAGAGGCATGAACTAGAGAATTTTCCAAAGACATTTCAAATCTGAAGAGTTTATGAATTTTCTTACATTGAAAATCAAAAACTTCCTTCTAGATTATGCTTGACATTAAAATCTATGAACTGTAGGGGCACCTGGGTGGCTCAGTTGGTTAAGCGTCTGACTTTGGCTCAGGTCATGATCTCACAGTTCCTGGGTTTGAGCCATAGGGCTCTGTGCTGACAGACAGCTCAGAGGTTGGAGCCTGCTTCAGATTCTGTGTCTCCCTCTCTGTATGCCCCTCCCCCGTTATCACTCTGTGTGTGTGTGTGTGTGCGTGTGTGTGTGTCTGTGCGTGTCTGTGTGTGTCTGTGTGTGTGTCTCTCTCTCTCAAAAATAAATAATAAATATTAAAAAAAAATTAAAAAATAATATATGAACTGTGAAACAGATTTTGAAATGTCAACTTTCACAGACACAAAAAACAAATTTTATTTTAAGATTCTGCTAGGGGCACCTGGGTGGCTCAGTCAGTTAAGTGTCTTGACTCTTGGTTTCAGCTTAGATCATGATCTCACAATTTTGTGAGTTTGAGCCCCATGTCAGGCTCTACACTGCCAGTGTGGAGCCTGCTTGGGATTCTCTCTTTCTCCTTCTCTCTCTGCCCCTCCCCACTTGTGCTCTCTGTCTCTCCCAAAATAAATTAATAAACTTAAAAAAATACTCTGCTATACTTTCATCTATAGGTACTAAGAACTCTAGCTTTCAACTGGGCTGGTTTTAGCATCTCATTTTATCAGACTATTTCCAGAATTTTACAATTGAGGTATAATCTAACAGTGTTGAAAACAGGCTCAAGTGCCTACACCCTGCAAAAGAGACCATTTTAAATATTAAAACTGAATTATTCCAAGTTATCAAAAATATGCCAGTATTTTTGATCTACTGTTAAAGGGATATTATTTTGATGTTAACTATTATTGCTAAAATGGGAATGATGGATTAAATTGACTGCAGTTTTTATACTTACCCTTGGAAACGTTGTAAACCTGTCCAGTTCTTCAACAAAGCAGAACATCTGAAGACTAATTGCTGACATAACAATCAAGAGGCTGGCAGTAAATACGACCAAACTCCCAAGCTTTTTTCCAGGACCAAATATCTTGTACACAAAGTCTTCTAATGCAGGTGAAATCTTAATAAGTCGAACTACCCGAAGAACCTGTTGTGGGAGAGGAAAACATATGTACTTGATCATTTACTCACACTGAATCTTAAACAAGTTCACACTAAAACCTCATTTTTCACAGTACTTCATAAAATCACACTTTTCCATGTGAGTAGCTACAGACAAAAAGTAACACTACAATAACTAAGATCTTGGTGTATCTCAGTGCCTGCCTTTCTGCCTTTTAGCCAGAGCTCAATAAATCCTGAATGAAGGAAAATGGTGGTAACAAAAGCTTTTTTACATATAATGTGATAATTCAAAGTGCTATTACATTTTCTTTCTTTCTTTCTTTCTTTCTTTCTTTCTTTCTTTCTTTTTAGAGAAAGAGAGAGGGCATGCGAGCTGGGGAGGGGCAGAGAGAGAGAATCCCAAGCAGGCTCCGTGCTGTCAGCACAGAGCCCAACATGGGGCTTGATCTTACAAACTGTGAAATCATAACCTGGGATGAGATTAAGAGTCACATGCTTAATCGACTGAGCCACCCAGGCACCCCTCAAAGTGCTATTAACTAATACATATTGTTGAAATACAATTGGTATTTTTCTTATGTTCAAATGTAGATGAAAGGCTTAATCCAAGATTAGCTATATGTCTCATAAAACAAAGCTTCCTATATATTATTGTACATATAGACTTTTTTTTTTAAGAATCTACTATCAAAGAGTCCTTACTTATGCCTGAGAGTGATACCATAATATCCATTCTATCCTCTCTTTAAATAATAAAACTATCAGAATTTTAGCCTAACAAGTGGCTAGCAAGGACTACATTTTCCAGCCCCACTTATAGCTAGGTGTGGCCAGTCAACTAAGTTCAGATGTAAGGAACATGAAAAGAAGTAATTTTTGCAACTTTTGGCACATTTAATTAAATAAACTTGCCCTGGATACTCTTTATGCTTTCCTCTGGCAGGGAAATTGAAATGAATGGAGTAGCCCCTTTGGACCAGAAATGGAAGCCTTGTATGGAAGCTAACAGATTCAATCCACCTCAACAGGCAGGCTTCCTGCATGACTGTGTGGAGCAGAGCCACCTACTTTCCCTGGACACCCACCAACTACTGGAGAGAAACAAACTTCTGTCTTATGTAAGACTTGCATTTTTAGATCTTTGTTATATCTAAATACACACACATATTTAGATGTTTTGCATATATATAAAGGCAACTCTCCATAGCTTACTGATTAATAAATTCACTCGCTCTTCACTTTAACAAATACTGATTAATTATTATGTGCCAAACATTGTGTTGGACAAATAAGATTCAATGTTTATAAATTACAGAGGGAGTATAATATAAAGGCAAAGCTCCTAAGGGCATATTTATAAGATTAAAAGTATAATTTAGTATGTAATTCAAGGTTGAAATATAAAACATGGAAAAGTAGCAATTTTTCATTAAGTCTGAGATGTCAACATTTTTATATGTGCCTCTGAAAAATAAAAAGTGCTCCCAATTAAAGAATGGCATACCACTGATTATAAGACAGATTCCAGATTTAGAGATAGGAAATAGGAAAACAGGAAAACTATGGTCTTGGCACAAATAAACTATGGTAAGTGGAAAGGTTGTCCAAGATGGTTTGATGAGAGCTTAAGGTGACTGTGAATGCTTTTTTAGTAGCAGAAAATAAATACTCTTCAACAGAGTAAGAGCAGGAAATGCTTTTAAAACCTAGTTTTTAGGGGTGCCTGGGTGGCTCAGTTGGTTGAGTGTCTGACTTCGGCTCGGGTCATGATCTCACAGTTAGTGGGTTCGAGCCCGTTGTCAGGCTCTGTGCTGACAGCTCAGAGCCCGGAACCCGCTTCGGATTCTGTATCTCATTCTCTCTTCACCTCCCCCGCTCATTCTCTCCTTCTCTCTCTCTCTCTCTCTCAAAAATAAACATTAAAAAATTTTTAACCTAGATTTAATTTTTACACATATAAAATAACATATGTTTGGATTTTTCCAGCATCCCTAGCTTCCTACTGTTCCTGATTTTCTTTTGGCAAATCATTTCTGCTCCACTCTTGGTCCATGAGGACCAGAAGGGACTCTGTGATGTCCATGATCCAGGCCGGGAGGGAGTATTCACAATGACCTGAGTCATCCTCAAAACTTTTGTTGGACCTGTAAGAGGTGTGCCATTTTTCATTCCCAATTCACATTACTGTGAGCACCACAGAAATCTTGAGCTCTGGGAGCCATCTTTGCCACTACATGGAGCAAAGCTAGCTTAGGAATAACTGACACAGAAGAAAAGTGAGTGAGGAAATAGACTGAGCCCCCGCGATACCATTTTAGCCTCTGCATCATGCCATACTTGAAGCCACTTTTACTTCCTTAGACTTTGAATTAACAGAATATATTGTGGTGAAATAATAGGAATGTCTACAGAATCCAAATGTAGCCACATGACTAGTAAACTAAATGGACACACATGTAAAGAAGTTGAGAAAACGTATATTTTCTTGTTGCTAATTTTAATTCCTCCCTGCAATACTGAAAAAAGAAAATTTATGTGAAAAATCATGTTGTTCCGAGTAAACATTATGCTATATACATGGTTAAGCTACCAGTTTTCTGTTTGAATTTATATATATTCCCAAATCACACATATTACACTCAGGTCATCTTTCCAAGTAATGAGCAAATAGCTTTATCATAAGAACTATTAAAATATTCACATTCATATTAATATCCTGAATAATTATATGGAAGGATTTCACATTCTTATCAGATTTGTTATTCTCAGATATAAATGATTCAGTATCTAATTGTTAATAGCTAAAATGAGCAAGTTTACAGGAACAATTTAACTGGCTTATAGCTCAACTTTCAATACAGTGTGTTTTCTCCACTTGTATTAAAATCATATTTAAAAGATTGTCTAGGGGCGCCTGGGTGGCTCAGTTGGTTAAGTGTCTGATTTCAGCTCAGGTCATGATACCGCAGCTCGTGAGTTCGAGCCCCACGTCCGGCTCTGTGCTGACAGCTTGGAGCCTGGAGCCTGCCTCGGATTCTGTGTCTCCCTTCTCTCTCTGCCCCTCCCCTGCTCATGCTCTGTCTCTCTCAAAAATGAATAAACTTAAAAAAAAAAAGAAGATTGCCTAAGTAATTTTGAGCCCTATCCCAAATTCTAATAAAACATCCTATGCACATCTGTGCAATTTTGATAAATTAAAATTTCATTAGTTGGAAGAAGCAGAACTTAACATGATTCCTACATGGCCGATTTGATCAGCATTTTCAAAGGGGAAAGCCTGCATCCTTGGAAAGGCAAAGTCCTTATCAGTGACTCTAGTTACGCCTTTTCATCTATTTGGGGATAAATATGCTTTTCACTCTGTTTACCCAATAAAGCCTTTTGATTTGGTGCTTCCACAGACAGGAAATAAAGTAAACCATACTCTCAAAGATAAGCACTGCAGAACATTTTGTGGCTATTTCCAAAGCATATTTTCCTGGTCACATTTCTAAGTCTATCTCTTCAAGATCACTCTGCTAATTACAAGTGAGATACTTCAGAAATTGTATGGCCAAGAATATGGACTATGAAATTAAATTTCTTAGTAATGCGTTTCCATCACTTGTTAGTTATGTGGTCTTGAGCAAGTTATCAAGTGTCTTAGCACTTCAGCGTGCATGCGTGCTCTCTGTCTCCCAGGATTGTGGTGCCTAACCAATAGCATGATGCTCTCGGTCCAGTGCCCAGCACATAGTAAATGCACAATAAATCCCAGCTGATGTCATCATAATTATCCGGTACATCAGAGCTGTAGCATTTTGTAACACTTTATTTCTTCCTACAGGACAATGGTGCCCTATGCTCATTCCAGTCCAGCCATGCTGGCCTTTGTGCTATTCTTCGAACACAGCAAGCATGTTTCTACCTCAGGACAGTTGCCCTGTGGTTCTCTTGGCTTGCCCTTTCATTTCACTCAGTCTCTGCTCAAAAGCAACTTCTTCAGAGAGGGCTGCCATGAGCAACCTATCTAAAATAGCACCCCACCCTCAATCTCCATCCTTTTCACCCTTGTCTCTCCTTTACTGCATTTCCAGAACTTTATTCCACATTCTTTTGTATCCTTGTTTGTGAACTATTTGCCCTCTAGAATGTAAGCTTACTGAGCTAGGGCTCTTCCCTGCATATTTACCTCTGTCCTCCGTTTCTGGAACAGTGCCTGGCACATAGTAGGTGCTCAGTAAATATCATTTGAATAAATAGATGAAGAACACCAATGATTGCTCTCAGAGATAACTGATGTTATAAAGGGAGTCATTTTGTACTAAACTGTTGACTTCACTTAAATGCGAAAATGTGAAATTCACCACCAACACGATGAGGAAAGGCCATGTCAGATGAGAAATGTGAGGACCCACAAGGGAAATCAAAGTGGACCCACGAAGAGCCAATCTGCTCAAGACAGTCAGTTCTTATATGTGAATGCGCAAAAATCCTTGTGACACTTAAGCTTCTCCACAAAACAATCCAGGCAGTGTTTAATTATTTCATTAGGGAAATATAAACATGGTCAAACAGAGAGAGATACAAATGAAAATCACTTAACCATTAACATAAACTGTTATCGATTATAATCCAGAATCAAAGATAACATTAAAGTTGCAGACCCGGGGCACCTGGGTGGCTCAGTTGGTTAAGCGTTCCGTCTCTTGATTTCAGCTCAGATCATGAAATCACAGTTTGTGAGTTCAAGACCCACATCGGGCTCTGTGCTGACAGTGTGGAGCCTGCTTAGGATTCTCTCTTTCTCCTTCTCTCTCTGTCCCTCCCCTACTCTCTCTCTCTCTCTCAAAAAATAAACTAAAAAAAAGTTGCAAACTCACTGAGTTGCGTACTATGTGACTATGTCTATATATATATAAAACTATTAGAACCTTGCACGCTAATTTTAGGTATTTTGAGAAAAATTGACTAATATAAACAAACTAGACATAATGACTGTTAATAATCTGTAATAATTTGGTTTATTTCTTTCCTGTTATTTTTCCATTTATAGGTATTTTACAGATAAATATATAGCTATAGATATACATACATATAACATATATATGTTATATAATTTTATACTGTTTTGTGTTTAAATAAAATATAATCATATTATTTTAATCATGTCTCTGAGTAATTACAAATTCATCATTGTCATTATTTTTGTGGTCAAATTCGCATATGACTTGCTAAGCTATTCCTCAAATGTTTACCATTTTAAAAGTTCTCATTTTTTTAATCTCGTAAACAATTCTCAAATAAATATCTTTAGATTCAAAGATTACTCTATTTCTAACTTTTCACTAAAAAATTATCTGTGAGAAAGTATAGAAATTTTAAAGCCATGAATATATTTTGTATATGTATCCTTGCTGAAATAGGGACCAATATATTTTTTTTAATTTTTAAAATGTTTTTATTCATTTTTGAGACAGAGAGAGACAGAGCATGAATGGGGAGGGTCAGAGAGAGAGGGAGACACAGAATCTGAAACAGGCTTCAGGCTCTGAGCTGTCAGCACAGAGCCCAACACGGGGCTTGAACTCAGAGTGAGAGATCATGACCTGAGCCAAAGTCAGAAGCTCAACTGACTGAGCCACCCAGGTGCCCCGGGACCAATATTTTTCTTAATTTGGTTAACTTAATAGGTCTATAAAAGATATTTTGGGGGCGCCTGGGTGGCGCAGTCGGTTAAGCGTCCGACTTCAGCCAGGTCACGATCTCGCGGTGCGTGAGTTCGAGCCCCGCGTCGGGCTCTGGGCTGATGGCTCGGAGCCTGGAGCCTGTTTCCGATTCTGTGTCTCCCTCTCTCTCTGCCCCTCCCCCATTCATGCTCTGTCTCTCTCTGTCCCAAAAATAAATAAACGTTGAAAAAAAATTAAAAAAAAAAAAAATAAAAGATATTTTGTTGTTTTGATTATCAAGCATATTTGCTATAATTATCAAACATATATATTAAATACTCATGTTGATTTTGTGAATCTAGGCAGCAGTGCCCAAGAGCATACAATGGCATAATTGGGAAGTATATTTTGTACCAAGAGTTTTAAACATGTATATGTCTATTGCCCTACTCATCTCACTTCTTATAACCAAGCCTAAGGATATAACCCAACAAATGACAAAGGGCTTATGTCCAAAGATGTTGATGTACTGAAAGCTTGAACCATATATCCTTTGTGATTTCAGTATGTTTGGCAATGATTACTAGAGGCCTACCTTTTAACCCATGTGTTTGCAGGATATTTGTTATCATTTCTGTGAATTATATTTTCATGTCCTTTCCCCAGGTATCAGAAGTATAGAGTTTCAGGTTGCAGTCTGGCAGCTGAAGTTAAAACTGCTCTGAAAATAACAGCTTTGGAATCTCTAATAAATAAAGTCAGTGAAGTTGGAATGCATCTTTTTTCATCTTAGGAGAAAATTTCATCTAAAACATCTCCACTGTGAATTTTCAGAAGTTTTAAAAACAATGTTATAATTTATAAATGCACTATTTTTGGCACTGAAGATGTCGCTGGGCCTATATCAAGTTTGTGTTTATTATATAATAATTGTATATAACCATTTAATATAATTATGTATAGTTATTATTACATAACTGGTATTTCCTCTGGAAAGAAACAAATTCTACTGACAAATAGACATTATTCATATTACCTGAAAGTATGTGAACTGAGAATGATAAAGATCTGGATATACATGAAGAGTAGTTCCAATTACTAGCAGTAGCTCAAATTTGTGGAGAGATGAGCTAATATATCCAGTAAATCCCAAACACCATATCTTCAGAAGTGCTTCCAAATCAAAAAGTACTGTAAAAGCCACCTGGAGGAACAAAGAGACAGGGAAATTGGAACGTAAAACTGTAATTTATTTCAAAATGCCTCATACATTTGTTAGTGTGTAAATCTCAGCTGCTGTTATATAAAATGAAAAGCCCACAACAATCTAGAATGACATGTTATAAAAAAAATGGTTTTGAAAAACACCAACTAGAACACAGAAGACCAAAAACATCTAAAGCAATCAGTAAAATGTGTTAAAATGTTAAATGTTTCTAAGTGGTATTATTTCTTTATTATTCACTATCTGATATTATTTAAAAGTCATCGTCATTTATTAAATTCTGTATACACAGAAAGTCTACATTTTTCCATACTTTATATTTTCTAAACATAGTTTCTATAATGCATATGGCATATTGTAAAATGACTTGCATCTTACTAAGCATCATCAAACTAAAATAAAAACGTGTAGATCTAATTTATGTTTTGGGCCACATAAACAAGCAAAGAAATATGGATTCTATATCAAGCATTATGTGTGTGTATATGCACACATAAATTAATATATTAATATGATTTATGCCTAGAATATTAATTAAGAAAATTAACAATGCATATTACTATATTAATAAATTAGTATAACCATTTAATCTATCACATTAATTCTATGAATTTGCTATTACTAATACCAATATTATAAAAAAGTACTCATAAACACAGCATGTTATTTTTCCTTTACTTGTCCAATGGGTAAAAAAACTCATTTTATAAAAAAGTTTGCAACTGGAATGAAAGTGTGTAATATAAAATTAACTTATAATTAAAGAGCACAAGAGTGGGTATTGGAATTAGTCAAACATATCCCTCTGAGAAGATACCAGGATATTTACTGGAAAATAGGAGTAGTGGAGAGCTCCCTTCTCTTATTCTTGGCCAACACAGAGTATCAGAAGGGATTTTTTTCTTACTCATATTACATAATAAAGGCCATATGTGAAAAACCTACAGCTAACATCATATCCAAAGTTGAAAAGTGGAAAGTCTCCCCCTAAGATCAGGAACAAAACAAGGATGTCCACTCTCACCACTTTTATTCAACATAGTACTGGAAGTCCAAGCCACAGCAATAAGGCAAGAAAAAGAAATAAAAGGCATCCAAGTTGGTAAGGAAGAAGTATAAGAACTAGAACAAACAACCTTAAAATTTTTATGGAACCCAAAAAATCCTGAATAGCCAAAGCAATCTTGAAAAATAAAAAAATAGGAGGCATCACAGTCCCAGATTATAAGATAGACTACAAAGAGGTAGTAATCAAGATAGCATCATACTGGCACAAAAATAAACACATAGATCAACAGAACAGAATAGAGAGCCCAGAAATAAACCCATGATTACATGGTCAATTAATCTATGACAAAAGAGGCAAGAATATGCAGTGGGAAAAATACAGTCTGTTTTCAACAGTCTCAATTGTGTCAGAAAGTTGGATAGCTTCCATGTTGGATACATAAATATCTACGATTGTTATATCTTCTTGTTGGATTATTCCCTTTATGATTCTATAGTGTCCTTCTTTGTCTCTTGTTATAGTCTTTGTTTTAAAGTCTATTTTGTCTGATATAAGTACTGCTACCCTAGCTTTCTTTTCACTTCTATTTTCATGATAAATGCTTTTCCATCCCTTTACTTTCAATGTCCATACGTCTTTAAGTCTGAAATGAGTCTCTTATAGGCAACATACAGATGGGTCTTGCTTTTTTATCCATTCTGTCACCCTGTGTCTTTTGATTGGAACATTTAGTCTATTTACATTCAAAGTAATTATTGATGGGTATGTACTTACTGCCATTTTGTGACTTGTCTTATGGTTGTTTTTGTAGTTATTCTCTGTTCCTTTCTTCTCTTGCTATCTTCTCTCAGTTTGCTGGCTTTCTTTAGTGACATATGTGGACTCCCTTCTCTTTATTTTTTACATAGCTATTACTGGTTTTTGGTTTTTGGTTATCATTATGTTTGTATCTAAAATGTTATGCACATAGCAGTCTATATTAAGTTGATGGTTGCTTAAGTTTGAACCCATTCTTTACTCTGCTCCCTTACACATTTTTATGTGTATGGTGTTATACTTTACATCCTTTTATTTTATGAATCCCTTGACCAATTTGTATAGATATACTTAATTTTACTGCTTTTGTTCTCCCTAATTTTTTTAAAAAAATGTTTAACATTTATTTATTTTTGAGAGACAGAGAGAGGCAGATCATGAGCAGGGGAAGGGGAGAGAGAGAGAGAGAGAGAGAGAGAGAGAGAGAGAGAGAGAATCTGAAGCAGGCTCCAGGCTATGAGCTGTTTTATTAACACAGAGCCTGACGTGGGGCTTGAACTCACGAACTGCGAGAGCATGACCTGAGCTGAAGTCGGACCTCAACGACTGAGCCACCCACCCAGGCACCCCTGTTCTCCCTTTTATTACTCCTACTTAGGGTCTTATTTTTCACTCAAAGAATCCTTTTTAACATATCTTGTAGAGCTGGTTTAGTGATCATTAATTCCTTTAATTTTTGTTTGTTTAGGAAACTCTATCTTTCCTTCTACTCTGAATGATAGGTTTATTGGATATAGTATTCTTGGCTACAGGTTTTTTCTTTTAGCACTTTAAATCTATTAGGACACTCCCTTTTGGCTGAAAAGTTTCTGCTGAAAAATCATCTGATATCCTTATGTGGTTTCCCTTGTATGTAATGGTTTTCTTTCACTGATTTTATAGAGTTCTTTATTTGTCACTACTTTTTTGCCATTTTAATTATTATGTGTCTTAATGTGGACCTCCTTGGTTGATTTTGTTTAGGGCTCTCTACCTCCTGGATCTGTATTTCTGTTTCCTCCTCCAAATTTTCAGCTATTTTTTTCTTCAAGTAAATTTTCTGCCCCCCTTTCTCTCTCTTCTTCTGGGATCCTCATAATGCAAATGTTATTATTATGTTTGATGGTGTCATTGAGTTCCCTAAGTCTATTTTAATTTATTATTATTTTTTCTCTCTCCTGTTCAGCTTGATTGCTTCACACTCCTGTCTTTCAGGTCGCTGATCCATTCTTCTGCTTCCTCTAGTCTACTTATTCCATTTAGTGTATTTTTAACTTTATTTATTGAGTTTGTTATCTCTGATTGGTTCTTTTTATGTTTTCTTTCTCTTTGTTAGGGACCTCCTCACTGAAGTCTTCCATGCTTTTCTCAATTCTAGTGAGTATCTTTATGACTATAAATTCTTTATTAGGCATATTACTTATCCCCATTTCACTTAACTCTCTTGCTGTAATTTTGTCCTGTTCTTTCATTTGGAACATATTCCTCTGAATCCTCATTTTGTCTAACTCTCTGGGTCTGCTTCTATGTGTTAGGAAAGTCAGCTACATCTCTCTTGGAAGTAGTGGCCTCATGAAGAGTTCCTGTAGTGCCCTGCTGTGCAATGTCCCCTGCTCACCAGAACTTGGTGCTTCAAGGGTATCTCCTATTATGTTGTGTGTGCCCTAGTGTTATGGCTGAGTCTTTTTTGCCTTCAGTCTAGTCATCTCCAATTGCTCTTTTTGCCTGTTTTGGGCAGGGTTGGGTCCCTGTGTTGTTAGTGGGCTGGGCTGGGGCCGCCTTGGACTTGAGTTGAGTCAGACCAGGTTTTGCCAGAAATGCAGTAGCACCAAACTGTAGGGTGCTTCCCCTGTCTTGTCCCCCGTAAAGTTTTCATTGATGGGTAGGACCAGCAGTCAGAGAAGATGTCTGCCCCTAACCCAGTGCTGGTGCCACAGTCAGACTGGTGTGTGTAGTTATCTTCCCCTCTCCCCAGGGTAGGAGTCACCTTGGGGTGGTGCTGGCCCCTGTTGGGGCTGTTTACATACTGCCAGGCTTGTGGCACTGCTTTGGTTGGGCTCCAGTCAAGAGTGTATTGAAGGGGGCAGGTCTACAAAAGAAGCATGGGTGGGGCACACTGTTAACAAATTAGGTAGAGAGTGTTGTCCCACAGGTATACAAATGCCTAAGCTAGGGGGTGGGGGAAGGAATTGGTGTCTGCCAGCTCTTTTGTTCTTGAAGTCTCCTAAAGACCCCTGCCCCTCTAGCACATGGTCTGAGATTAGTAAACAAATGTCCCTTCCATAAATCCCAGATGTTTTTCAAACTGCTGCTTCTATGCTGTATCTCCCTGGGGCTGTTTGTTGTGTTGTCCTTTTAAGGGTGGGGAGTCATTTTCCTATTGCCTTCCAGGCCCTCCCAGAGTGGGGCCTATTGACTTTTAAAGTTTCTACTGATTGTAAGAATTACTGAAATTAGGCCCCCTCTGGTTCCCAAAGTCAAATTACAAAGATTCCTCTTCCTATCCAGGCTCCCTGTACCTGGGATGCCTGGTGTGAGGGTCTGTTACTCTTTGCTTTCCATGCCCAGGCATCCCTCCCTCCCATGGACAGTTCTCAAGGTCCTTTAGCTCTTGACCATGTCTCTACCCTTCCTACTCTCTTCAATATGGCCTCTTCTCTACATTTAGTTGTGGGGACTCTGTTCTGCCAGTCCTCAGGTTGTTTTCTGGATTATTTACACTGATGTGTGTGTTATCTAGTTGTATCTGTGGGATCAGGTGAGCCTAGGGTCCTCCTACTGTGCCATCTTACCCAGAAATCTTCAGTGTTTACTTAATTCAACATTTTCCTTACTGATTTATTGAAGGGTGGTACTTCCTTGATAAGGAATCATCAGGAAAAATGGTTAAGCACTTTGCTACTTCTAAAACAAGACTGCACTAACTATCCTTATGCAATACCAGTATTTTATTGGGCTTTTATGTCTATGAATAGATTCTCAAAGCTGGCATTGCTGGGGCAAAGGACAGGTTTGCATATTTGATATTTTAAAAATATTAAGGGATTATTTTTAAAATGCTATAGTAAGTCTTTTGCCTTCCAGCAAGGTAGGAAAGGGTTTCTTGTCCTAAATCTGAAGAATCACCAGATGTAATCAAACTTAATCAAACCTTTGCTTATCTGTTCATATATGTATTGATCATTTGGATTTTTCTTTTTAAAACAATTTTCCTGTTCATAACCTTGCCAATTTTCTATGGTAGTGTTTTCTCTTTCTTATCAGCTTTTGGAGTTGCCGATATTAAGGACATTAATCTTTGCCCACTATATGAACTGCAAATATTTTTTCTCTAGTCATTAGTTTGATTTTTAACTTTGGTGGCATTAGTTCTACAAGCACTTTAGATTTTATATGGTCACATATATCTATATTTATCTTTTTAAATTTTTTCTTTACCTTTTAAAACAAAAATGGACTTCACAAGGATTACTATCAAGGCTTCATATCCAAGAACACACTGTTTTCTATTCATTTGGACTGTGTTCTTTGATAAATCTGTGTTCTTAATTTCCCCCACAAAGATGTTATTGTTTGCTTGTGAAATTTATTTCTATGAATTTAATATTCCAATAACTAATTCAAATGTGGTTTTTTTTACCTTTTTTACTTTTTATTTTTTTACCATTTCCACCTAGTTGTTCCAGTGGAGAAAAAAGATACTGATTTATCTATATTGATTTTCTATACCTGCCATACTAGATTCTTCTATTAATTCTAATCTTTTAAATATTATCTCCTGGATTTTACAAAAAATATGTACATTTTATCTGCAAATGAAGATAAGATTTGTTTTTCAAGACTTATTCTGGAGTTTGCATTAATTCATTAGCTATAATGGTACAGCTGTACAGTTATACACTACCCAATGAAGTGTCAAAAAGAATCTATAATGTGCTCCTATTTTCAAAGAAAGTTTTCCAGCATTCATATATAATGGTTGCAGTGGGTTTTGGTAATTAATTGCTACCATGTTTAAGGACTTCCATTCACTTCCTGTTCTACTTACAGGATTTTAGCTTTTAATTCATTGAGGCAATGGGATATATCACACAAGTCCTTGATGTTGACCATTTATGTATTCCTGGAATAAATCTTAGATGGTAATGCTAACCTGCTGGACTTTATTGAATAACACTTTATTTATAATATTTGTAGCTATTGTTATATATGAAATTCGTCTATAATTTTACCTGCCTTACCATTATCAGGATTTGGTTAAGCTTATGGTAGCTTTATCAGACTTACTGTGGAGTTTTCCATCTTTTGCATGATTGATAATTTCTTAAATAAAATAAGAACGATCTCATCTTTGAAAGTAGGTACAACCCATGGGAACTCCAACTCCATGTGAGGGCGGGCTTGTGCTGACTCATTTACAGTGAAGCTTATTCTTTTTTCTATCCATCTGGAGTCAATGTCAAGATTGAAGTTTTCCTCATCACATCCTTCTGAGGATGGACTTTATCCTTTTTTCATTGAAGCACAGACTCCATGTGTCCTATGTTATGTGGGGGTCTCTGTTCTGGCACCTCATGTTCACAGCCTCTTCTTCTACACTGGTTATAGCTCTTAAAATGGCGAGTTTTAGGTGACAAGGATATGCAAATGCCTAGAGGGTAGCCACTGGCATTAGTGTCCATCTCATGTTCCACACTCAAATCACACATAAGTTTTTGGCCTTGAGAATATTCCTTAATCTTTTGCATGTTCTACTAAGCATTTACAATGTTTTAATATTTTAGATGTCACTTTTACTTGTTTCATAGAGACATGATTCTCAGCCACCTTTTAGGGCCACCTTGTATGTGTTTCCTATTATCAATATACTATCTGAGTTTGGGTTTAAGCTTTATTGGATTTTCTATGTCTTTTGATAAGAAAATTCAACCTGTACACATTTAATGTATCAAAATTAAACTTGGTCTTCTTTCCGGTTTTTTTGTAAGTCATTGCTATTTCATCTTTTAACTTTTTCTTGTCTTTTCTGACCTGGTCAAACTGTTGCTGATTTCTTTCTCCCCATTGTTAATTTGGACATTCTACACTGCTTTTCTAATCCCACGGTTCAATTCCCAACTGTCAGAAATCAATCTATCTTTTTTATTATCGCATTAATATGAAATAATTATAAGCTCCTCTCTCTCCCACATAAATCTGCTTGCTCACCCATCCCTCACACCCCCACCCACCCACAAATTTCATAGCATGCTTCTATCACCCCACGCTCCATGGGTGTCATGCCCCTTCCTAAATCCTGCTTTTGCTGAGATTGTTTACACATTTACTTTTAGTTTCTTGAACCATAATTATTTCTTTTTTTTCCCTCAAAATTCTTATTTGGCATCTTTTTAAAAATCATCTTTCATTTGGATCTAATACCTACCTCTTTTCTTTCCTTGTCAGCTTCTCTGATCTACCTTTCCTTTTCTATTTCTCTGATACACTTGGGATTAGCATACTTGGGAGTAGTTTGCTCAGATAAATATCACAGGTTGCATACTCTCTTAAACCTTCTCTATCCAAAATGCATTTTTAACACGGACATGGCAATTCTGGCTGCATACAGATTCTTTCCTCTTAACGGTCTATACAAATATTGTTTCACTGCCTTCTATGTTCCAATATTATAGATGAATCATCTGATGCAGTGTATTTATCTTGTTTTCACATGTTATTTAAACTTGTTCAGAGGCTTAAAAAAAAATTTTTTTTTTTAATGTTTGCAACCAAGGAAGGTCACCAGCGTATGTCTAGGAATGTTATCTTTTTTTTTTTTTTTCATTTCATCACCCTGAGATTTAGTGACTCTTTTTGGTCTACTGATTTATGCTTTTCCTCAATTGAGGAACATTTTTCTATGTCATTTATTACTGCTTTTCTTCTATCCATTCTCTTTTTCCTCCAGGAGCTAATATGTTAGTCACATTGAAGTGTCTAGTCTCTTTTGCTTTTTCCCCCTCATGATTTTTGTCATTTCCTTGATTGTTCTCCCCCCACTTGATCTCCTGTATAAATCATTCTTTTTTGGGGCACCTGGGTGGCTCAGTTGGTTGAGCATCAGGCTCTGGCTCAGGTTATGATCTCACGGTTCATGGGTTCAAGCCCCATGTCAGGCTCTGTGCTGAAAGGTCAGAGCCTGGAGCCTGCTTTGGATTCTGTGTCTCCCTCTCTCTCTGCCCACCTCCTGCTCACATTCTGTCTCTCTCTCTCTCAAAAATAAATAAACATTTAAAAAATTTAAAAAAATAATTCTTTCTCAACATCAGCCACGCCCTTTTTCAGTTCATTTTTTGAAAATTTTAGCCAAAGTGTCAGAAAATTTGTTTTGTGCCTCAATTGCCAGTGCTTGGGACATTTAAAAAACAAAACAAAACCCTGCTATGTCTTCCATCAATCGTACTTGATTGGGAGACTCTTGTACTGATTCATCTTGGATTTCTGAGTTTCATCTTCAGTTTCTGGGTCCCTTTTATGAGAATAATTTTTCTTTGCTTGTTCATGACTACATGTTTGCTTTTTGTTTGCCCTTTATGCTTTCCTGAGCAATGATAAATGAGGAGTAGTAGGGGGCACTGCGGTTTTTGTGGTAAGTGACTTAACAACCCATGGCCCCTCTGATGGGCATCAAGGAGGGAGCTGCCCCATGTCAGGACTCTCATGGGCTGGTGGAATCCCTTTCAAACCCCCTCTATCTGGAAGTAATACAACTTCTAGCAAGGCTCCTTTTCTGGCTCATCAAAGTCAGTGGCATTCTTCTGGCTCTCTCTGGACTACAAGTGACTACAGTGGGCAGGTATAACTTCTTCACAGGGTCAGGCCCAGGCAACAGAGGACCCAAATCTCTGAAATAAGTCCTAATAAATGGATGAGTCTTTTCCAGCCCAGGCTTGTAACAATATGAAAAAGTCCTCCAGACACTTGGGGGATCCCTGGAGAAACTGAAACACAGCCATGTGTGTCCTAAAGGTCCAACGTGCAGCCTGACCTGGCTGTCGTATTAGCAGAGTGAACAGTGACAGGAACCCACACATCCATCTCTAAGCTTCACCTGTATTTTCAGAGTTTCATTCCAAAGGAAAGAATGAAATCCATATCAAAGTGTTTCTTTTAAAAAGTAGGCAACTAGTAATAAATACCTGAAATATGTCCAAATAGATAATCAAATTATATATAAACACAATTAATCACTTTAGTAACTTTGCATTTGCTATCAAAAAGACAGATGGTATGATCTCTTTAAAAGATCATAATTCATAATTAAATATGCACCCGGATCCATTTGGATTATTATTTGCTTAGTGGGGAAACTTACATGCTTTTCAAACCTACTAAGAGCCACTAGAAAAAGATTTAGCAAATTGTTATGTGATTATATGTAAGTACTATATTCCCACTAATTTTCCTACTAGAGTTCCTGATTTCAATACTCACGTGATCAATACCTCATTTTTAACATAATTTGTTAATTATTATAATCTAACATTCTAGTTCTGAAAAACAGTAATCCCAAAGTGGTAAATTTTTGTGAAAAATGTGATAAATGAAAATATATGTAACTTGTAACTATGGGTTATTCTGGTATAGGGAAGAACTACGTCAGGAACTAAAAGAGGGGTTTAGAAAAATTAAATTAGCTTACATGCTCATTGGCTATTTTAGCTAGAGGGTTTAGTGCCAAGATTTCACTTCAGAGGAATGTAACAGTTTAGTAGTATCAGAGGCAGGGGAAAGCTATAGCAACCCTTCTCAGTGGATGGCACAAGCTTGTGTTGGTGAACTGAGCCTTGACAATAGCCGGACAGGGGAGGAACTTGCCAGGGTCATGCGGTTGGCCATACACAAGGGCTTTCTGCAGAACCCAACTACTTGGAAGAACTGCCCATAAGAATCATCTAGAAATGCGTCCAGTCTCGGACTTTCTATAAATCCCAGGCAGTCAGCACTGCAACCCATGGAAGGGTGGGCCCCCACTTGCCATTCCTGGCCGGGGGATGCACTCACTGTTGCTGTGGCACCTCGCTCTGCAGCCTCCACATGGACAAGGCACCCTGGGACCCTTCCTCTGGCTCTCATCTTTGCAGTACATTACACAATGTGTGAGTGCTTACAAGTTGAAACTCACCTTCTTTTTTAAGAGGGAAGGTAAGACTTGTTAAGAGTGCGATAAACTCTCCATAAACATTCTTGTCAAATTACTTGAAACAACTTGGAAATAATGTATGAAGAAAACAAAATATTTCTTTCTCCTTATAATTTTTTTAAATCAGTGTTTTTCAATCTTTTTTTCTAATCACCCCCTACTCCCCAACCAGGAGTCATTTTAGATATTTTCTTCCCAATCACCACCCCATATGGAATTTTAATATCAAAGATATATATATATATATACATATATATATACACACACACACACACACATGTCATGTACCTATCTCTGCTCTATAAATAGAAAATTAAGAATTTTGGGCCTCTCTAAGAACCAATTTTTACCTCTTTAGAGGTGTTTTCACCCCTGTTGAAAATGCATACTCTATAGATATATCTGGTTTGATGTCACCATGGCAGAGTTTAACTAACATTTTCAGGAATGCAGGTGTATGAGTTCTTTAAGCATCACATTCCATCACTTCTCCAAATTTTCATTTTGTAATAATACTTATGGAATTTAATATGTACTGTAACAAACCCTCTTGTCCTAATGAATATTACCAGTAATGAAGTTCAGATTTAAAAATTAAAAGACTTGTTTTAAGAAACAGTATTACATTTGTTTCCAGGAAATATTTTTTTCGGGTGAAAAGTAGGAGAAATTAATTTAAAATGCTTGTTTTCTAAAAGAAGTTGTAATTGGATTTGTGAGACTAGCAGGTAAAACAGGAAGATGACTGCCAAATTTCTGAAGCTAAGGAGAAAAATAACCACGTGGAAAATGACATGCATAATATAAATGCAACAATAGAAATCATTTTGCCCTTTTAATTCGATGAATAATGTATGACCATTTATAGGTGACAAATTATAAATGAGCTGATGGTACCGTACAGGTCTGAGAAGATAAAATGGTAGAGATACCACCCACATATAGGAAAGATATTTGAAATATATCATCCAAGATTTCTGTTGTGGTCTCTATTTCATACTTTCAAAGAAACATAACGGATATTATGAGAAAATGAAGGCAAATTTGTCACAAAAAAAGATTATAGGACAAAAATGAGAAATTCAATTCAGGTAACCTATTCTCCTAAATGAAATACAGATTAAATAACACCAAAATAAAGGATTATTTGCATCATTCTACAGGTGTCTGTAAATCACCTGCTCTTAGTCTACAGTGTTCTTTCAGTATTCTATATAATTAAAGAGCAAACTTTTGAAAAGTCACTGAATAGTAGAAAATGTCATTATTATATGATTTTTCACCTAAAAGGGTACTTACTGTCCACGTCCATTGGAAAAAAGGACCACAAAAGTTATTGCCAGCAGAAAGTTATTTAATGAAGTTTTCCAAAAAGGAAATTAAACTTCACGATAATCTGAAATCATAACTGCTGTTATGGCAATGAGTTACTTTCTTAATTTGGTCATTTCTTGTGATTAATGAGCTGAAATATGAGTGTCAGATTTTGTTGGAACTAAAACAAATGGCTCTTTCATTTAATGTCATTTTAACAAATATCATAAAGCCAGATGTCCTCAGAGGGACACAGAATTACTTTTCTAGAAAGTGTGATTCCACACTTTACAAAAGCCTTTCTGCTTCAAGCACACGGCTGTCATAGGAAAACAGAAAACCGAAGAGATATCCCAGAGTTCTAAACAAGGCAAACGTCTCTCCTGAACAGAAATGCAACAGAGACTTCACTGCTCACTTCATTGTGCTTGCTCTCCCATCAGTTGGTGACTTTCTTAAGAGAGGAATTCTGTTAAAATTGTTAATCTTCTATGCATAACATTGTGCTGATAAATTTCTATTAATGGTACAGCCTAATGGATACGCAGATATGTTTATGTATTTTTACATAATGAGGAAAGTATTGTTCAAGTTTTATTACTTGATGAGAATATCCAATTTAAAATATAATTACGTTCATTATAAAAATGTGATTTTACATATAATATGTATTGTGTTTGGTCAGAATTAAAAATGAAAACTCTTACAGAAGAGAGTAAATTTACCTTTTTATGTTTATACATAGACTAACAAAGAAAGAGACTTTTTTCCTATTTCTTAACTAATTTTAAACTTAGGCTAACTGGTCCAAAGTAGCAAAACTGGTATCCAGCTGTAGAATGGAAGCTGAGGAGCTTAATGTATGCTTAAAAGATATTTCGTAGACTGCAAGTTGACTTTCATGGGTACAATGGTTCATTTTGGATTTTGGAAATTATCCTGGATTATATGGGAACTTGAGAAATTATTTCTCTGAAAGCTCAGGGCCTTTTCTGATCTATTTTAAACACAAACTTTCCAACACATTACATAACGCTATTGCCTTAAATACTGGATCACTATAAGTCCATAAACTTGAATTTCTGTTATTATAGCTATTTTAAGAATCAAATGGGATAATGAATTCCTTTAAAACAGCAACATAATAGAATCTCCCTGAAAATAGCAGCTATGATTGTTGTTAGTATATTTAAATTTAACACATAAAGATGTCAGTTGACATACTGTCTGTTTCTATAGCTTAAATGAAGACTGAGCCTACTGATTATTTTTGTAAATACAGTTTTGTTTTGTTTTGTTTTTCTCAGAACACTACCATTCTGAGCCCACACTCGCTTTTGTACAATAATGGTAGAGTTGAGTAGTTGAGACAATGTGTGGCCTGAAAAGCTTACAGTGTTTACTATCTGGCTCTTCAAGAAAAAGTTTGCTGATGGGGCGCCTGGGTGGCGCAGTCGGTTGAGCGTCCGACTTCAGCCAGGTCACGATCTCGCGGTCCGTGAGTTCGAGCCCCGCGTCGGGCTCTGGGCTGATGGCTCAGAGCCTGGAGCCTGTTTCCGATTCTGTGTCTCCCTCTCTCTCTGCCCCTCCCCCGTTCATGCTCTGTCTCTCTCTGTCCCAAAAATAAATAAACGTTGAAAAAAAAAAAATTTAAAAAAAAGAAAAAGTTTGCTGACCCGGACTTAAAGCTCCAACTGTCCTTGTAAACTTTTTAAAAAGAGAGTATTTTATTAAAAAAGAAAGTAATTTTGATTAAAATAATTTATGAACATTCATTTGAAACAAATGACTTTGATTCATGTAGAGGTTTCTGATATAAGAAGAGATACTACAATTTGAATAAAGGCCAAACATGCTTTGGGGAAGTTCAGATACCCAAAATCAGTCAGTAGAAGTGGAACAAATTCTGAATGCTTCAAGTTCAAGAATAAAGCAATGTCCACATGGTTTTAAAGTGAACTAAGTCACTACTACCTAGTTTACCAAAATCAAATTTATTTTCAGTGGTTTGGGAAGGGGGCAACAATTTGTAGACACATAACAAACAGATTCTGCTGTAGAATCCTACCCGGCTGGGTTTTTTATTAAAAAAAATTTTTTAATACTATATACAAAAAGCAAATGACAAGGATTTACCAACTAGACCTGGGCTCTCCCAATGCACTTAAATAGTATCAGTATCTATATTAAATTGTTTGAAATTTTGTTGGCATTTCACGATCATAAATTAGCTAACACATATAAATACATTAGGGAAGAGATCAAATTTATATGTGGAAAAATTAGGTAAAATTTACCAGAGGATTCTGTTCTATTCCTATGTTCCCAGGGGATGGCCTAGGTGTTTATCCTATGGGGCTGATTTAGTGACCAAGTTCCAACCCTGGGCTACACAAGAAATGTTAATGTAATCTCCAATATCCAGGACTTCTTCACCAGCAGATACAACTCACTCCAGAATGATTAGCATAGTCCCAATCACCAGTAGCCATTTCTGTTCGGATTCCCAGGCATTTTGTCATCAGCCTTTTAACCTCTGGTTCTAAGACTATTGTGTAGTTCTTCCACCTCACCTATCTTCCTACCTCTCTCCAGCCAGAGCCTTTAATTAACCTTTGGGTCTCATTCTATGTTAAGCAATTTCTTCTACATTCTCTTATCCCCTTTCACTGAATTCACTGAATCTGCTTCCTATGTCCTTGCCTCAGCTGGTTCTATTACAAATGTATGGCTTTCTCCACAGCCCTTTCCAGAAGAGGATGCTCATGCTCCAATATCCCATACAGCCCACGTAGGATAGCATATGGATGACGAAGAGATGCCCAATCCATTACCCTTCAACACTCCTTTGAGGTGTATTCCAACAGGTTAAGATGTCCTCTCACCTGACTCTCCTTGTGGCTGCTGTCCATTAATTTCTCCATCAGTCCCTTCTACATGCCCCTGACTACACTCCTTCTCCAAGAACTGGCCTCACACTGAATGACTTCAATGTCATTGTGAAGATTCAGCCGACACCTTAGTTTGATAGCTCCCTGCCATCTTGCCTTAACTCCATCATTATGTTTGAGCCACTCATACCCATATAACACTCCATATTTTGGATTTAGTTTTCCAGGATTATTCTGAAATCCTAAATCTTGGATCCCACTCTATGATCACAACCATACCTTCGGGCTCTCTCAGTTCCACCAGCCTGAAAAAATTCCAAAGCTGGCTCAGGCTGAGTGTTGCCTTTCTCCCCTTTATGCAAGACCTTAAAAAGGGACACATCTGTCTATATTGGCATCATTATGAATTTGTAGCCTCAAAATTCAGCTGGGTCTTCAGCACTGCAATTGATGTATCTTTAATTTACTTTTCTTTTTTTTTGCATTCTCCACAGTATCCACTTCCTCTTTCTTTCCTCCATGAGCTTCCCATTTTATAGTCTTGTTATAAGGCTGGACACAGACCTTGCTTCCTACTTCAGACAGAAGTCACTTCATTGGGATTCCTTCAATGTTCGATCCTTGTGTTACAAATTCACCTGCAAATATTATTACTGGTCCATGTTTCCCTGTGCTTTTAACGACAATCCAATCTTTGTGTGCTGGATATGCAGCAAAATTATACCAATTTTTCAGGTGTCAGGCTGGATATCATTTCTTCATGCGCCTCTGTCATTGGTACTCCACAGCATAAAACAGTTACTGCTTACTGTCTATATTTCTTGCTAAACTGTAAGCTCCATATTCCACACAGCAATTAGGCAGCATCAAACCACAGTGAAAGTTTAATACAAATGATATTTTGTTACAGGCAACAAACCTTCATGAAGAGGAAATTCATAAGTGACTCCTTAAATGTTTCTTGATACCCAAACAGATATTACCATTCAATAGGTATACGCCATCAATTTTTTCTGAAAAGTTTACGTGTGGGGGGGATTGAATTTGTATTAACAAAATCCATTTTTAAATGTTCTGGGAGAATTCTGGATATCTTAGAGAACTCAACTATATGGCAAATTGATTTTTTACATGGAAAATTCTTTTATAATAAAAATAATTGAATTACTATTTTTCTGCTTTTTAACTTACTTTTTCATATACTGATTTCTTGAAGTGTAGTTCAGGTGTATATAAATACCTCACTTAAAAAGACACATGGATTCTAAAGAGTTATACGTCAATCAATTTTTCCAAAAATAGGTAATCATTCAACTCTGAGATGTATTTTAGAAATAATTTTTCATAATAAAAAAGTAGTCTCTGGACATTATTAAAATGTATTAAAATATTAACAAAGTTACTCAGTCAATAAGAAGTACTATTACAGGGGCAGCTGAGTGGCTCAGTCGGTTAAGTGGCCGACTTCAGCTCAGGTCATGATCTTGCACTTCGGTGAGTTCGAGCCCCGCATCGGGCTTTGCGCTAACAGCTCAGAGCCTGGAGCCTGCTTTGAATTCTGTGTCTTCCTCTCTCTCTGTCCCTCTCCTGCCTGCGCTCTCTCTCTCTCAAAAATAAATAAATATTAAAAAAAGAAAAGAAGTACTATTCCAAAACTCTAGTGTAATATGTAGTGTGCTAGAAAATGCTTATTTAATCACTAAACCTACCTGCTCCTGGCTTGACATCATTAGTGCAGGTGGGGACTCCTCAGTTTCTACAAAAGTTAGCTGTGTTATCAGAATTTCCCTCCTGCCCTCTCCTAGGTATTGTTGAGCTGACTTGCTTATTTACAGTCTTCTGAATTTCTGCTTGCTTACACTGAGTAGGGAACAGACTAACACAACTTGAGAAAGGGAGTGACAATGAGAGGTGGATATGAAAACAGCAAGTTCCAGAGAGTAAGACGCAGGGCAAAGGGGTTACCTCGGCAATGTGAAACTGTGGGCAAGATTACTCGGTCTGAGGGCAACACAAAATGAGCCAGGCAGCATGGTGACCAAAGAAACACTTACGAAGAACACAGTGAATCAGCTTTGGCCAAAGTCAAGTAATTCACAAATGGCTTTTCCTTTTCAGATTTATAAAAAGTGCTATCTGAGGTTCACCTTTACCTTGAAAAGTCATCTGCGTCCAAGTGAGCCACTTACCTCTGCGAGATAGAACTCGTCGTACTGCCTCCTGAAGCTTTCCCCTTTGTGGTAGTTGCTGGCAGCAACTATCACATCCACCGTCACCATGCTCAGAATGAACATGTGGAAAACTGATGACCGCATCATTTGCTGAGGAGGCAAAACAGATAAACTCTTAACAAGGAAAGCAACCGCTCTAGGAAGTCGCCTCAGTTTTATAGATTAGAAAATCGAGGCTCAGTGAAGTTAAATAACTTTCCCACTGTCACACAGTATTGCAGGTGGTGCCGTGATGTGGACCCAAGTCTACTGCCTACACTGAGATGAAATAATTAGGCATTCAAAGCTAATGACTGTTATGATAATGACTGTCATGAATTGAACGCTTACTATGTTCCAGGCCATACTAGAAGCGTGTTATTTACTTTATCTCTTTTGATCTCCACCATAGCCCTACACAGCAGGATATATTACTTGCTTTTCCCAGTGATTTCAGACAGAAAAAGTCATTTGTCCAAGATCACACAGCAAGTACACAGTAGAAGTGGGCTCCCTATCCAATCAAGTCTATGTAAAGTCCATTCTGGGACCCACTGCCCCCAGTGGGGTAGATGATATATGAAAGGAGAGAGTACAGGCCGAAGGCCTTGGGCAGCAAAAAAGGAGAGAGAAGCTGGCCTGTGGAAAGGACCTGAGTGCAAAACAACAAACCACTAAATCCCATCCGTTGGTGCCAAATGCCAGAGACGAGCACCACCATGTGTTAAGGCCTTGTTGCTTCCTGGCATGTTAGGGACACAGATTCTTACATTCGACCCGACTTGAAAAGTCTTCAATCTTTGCAACTAAAAGAACCTAACCAGAGCAGAACCTGGAGATGGGAAAGGAGAAACAGGACTCAGGACTGCTTCCTCTGAGTACTGTGAGTCCAGCTGTTGTCTTATGCATCCATATATGTGACCGTACATGGCCTTTGTCACTCTATGCTTGTCTATAAGGACATGGGCTCCCAGCCAAACTGCACACAGTGGAAATTCCACCACTTACAAGTTCTGTTGCCATTGGCAAGTTAGCTAAGCCTCTCTGTGCCTCAGTTTTCTTATTAGTCAAGTGGAGATAACAGTGGCCAGTCCAAAGGTTGTTACCGTTTTAAAGGAGTCAATGTCGGTAAAGTGCTTAGAGCAAGTGCTAGCATATTATAAGTGTTCCAAAAAGACTTGCAATAAAAATAAATGCAGTTCTGTGAATCAGGCATTTTTCTGTCCAGGAATGGGAAATTAATTGTCCAAAGTCAAAGAATTAACTATGTTGTGTATTTGACTGAGTCCAGGACCAAGAAAGATAAATAAGAGTGATAAAATCTATTAATTTGAGAGATGTCAGAGCCAAGGGAAAAGCAGATATTTCGTAAGGTTTTGTGTCCCCATGACTTTGGAGGCATTCTTACATCCATGTGACTTTGACCTTATCTTATAGGCAATACAAAATCAAATTCCAGAACTGACAACCAACATATGTAAGTGCACATCAATTTGCTTGCAGGAACTCCTGACCTTCATAACACAGATAAGCAAATCACTTGGCAAGTTTCTATTCTCACCAGTATTTTTATTGTTATTTTGTCTTTCTTGAATTGTGAGACTTAAATTCCATAACTATTATTCCTTTTCTATATTCTTTTCAACATAATGTTCTATTAAAAACATTTCAACGGATTTCTACTTTATCCGCATGACAGAAAAGCCACAACTCTCTCTTTCTATTTTCCTTAGCTATGGATTTGTGTCTTAAGTAAACTGTTATTACTGAAAGATCCAAACAAAGCTTTTAGCCATGGCTGTCAAAAAACTTTTAAATTGGTTTTGTAACTGTCACAGCTTCACTTTGGTGCTGTCATTATAATTAGGTTGTTTTTTGTCTGAGTGTCTACGTGTCCCTGTTGGTACAGAGTCATTAAAATAATCACTTACAATGGATTTTGATACACTATAATCACCATTGCTTAGCTGACTTTCTCCAAAGTAATGACTTTCAAATATTAAATAAGAATTAAGGTGATCTGTATGTGCGGTAGCTAAATCTGAGTATTAGAACCAGCGGCTCTAGCTTTGAAGTGAGGGCTGGTGACACGGTCCACTTCAGCTCAATTCAATCCAACCAGCGTTTGAAACTGGCTGTCACTTTCCTTAATGCAGAGGCCTGGAAACATCACATTTAGACTCAATGCTTATATCTATAGGACACTCCAAATTTATACTCTTCATTTTTTTTTCTTTTTTTAAAAAATATTTATTTTGGAGAGGGAGAGCACAAGTGGGGAAGAGGCAGAGAGAGAGGGGACAGAGGATCTGAAGCAGGCTCTGCACTGACAGCAGAGAGCCCGACGCAGGGCTTGAACCCACAGACTGCAAGATCATGACCTGAGTCAAAGTCTGACACTTAACTACTGAGCCACCAAAGCACCCCAATTTTTTATTTTCTTATAAAAATGAACATAAAGGGAAATGTTAAAGTTGAGTCAGAGCCACAACATATTATGTAACTTGAGATTTTTCAGAATTATTTAATATGGATGTGGGTATATATACATATATAAACACACATATACATGTGTGTATATATTTCTATACATATATGTATATATTTTTATATATAATAAAAGACTCTTTGGATCCTGCATGCACATTCAATTTTTTAAGGTTCTCTTCAATTGCAATGTCACCTTGGTTTATATTTTTAAATTTTTTTTTTCAACGTTTATTTATTTTTGGGACAGAGAGAGACAGAGCATGAACGGGGGAGGGGCAGAGAGAGAGGGAGACACAGAATCGGAAACAGGCTCCAGGCTCCGAGCCATCAGCCCAGAGCCTGACGCGGGGCTCGAACTCACGGACCGCGAGATCGTGACCTGACTGAAGTCGGACGCTTAACCGACTGCGCCACCCAGGCGCCCCTATATTTTTAAAAAATCATACAGGTTTTCCATATATTCTTAGCTTGGCTTTGATCCAAGAAATACAATTTCTGTATGCAACAATTGGAATTACCGAAATACAAGTAAGAGACTATAGCAAAACCGTCCCCAAGGCAGCAGTATCTGGCAGTAACACTCAGGAGTCTTACTACCCAGACTGTGGTCCCTGAACCAGGGGCTTCCTGGGAGCATATTAGAAATGCAGGTTCTCAGGCCCATCGCAGACCTGCTGTATCAGAATCTGCATTTTTAACAAGGTCGCCAATGATTAATGTGTGTATCAAAGTGTGAGAGGTTCTGTTGTAGAGGATCTCCTTGAGCAGCAGTTTAAACTGGGTGACCTATAATTTTTTTTTTTTTTTTTTTTTTTTACAAATTTACAATTTCATGACTCTAAAAAGTCTATAATCACTGATTAGAATAGAACACATACTGGCTGGAACATTATGGTAATATGTTAGGATACACCATCACATCCCCCCTCTCCAACCCCAAGATCAAAAACCAACTAAACCAGGTTCATGAAGACAAAAGTATGTGTTGACTTTTCAACCATTTGTGGGGAGTATTATGAAGACACCATCACAGACTCATAAAGTCTAGGAATGCAAGTGGTGTCTAGAGTCTGGAAAAGGCAAGAAAGTGCTTTCTTCCTTGTATCTCCAGAAGTAATGCAGCCTTCCTGACACCTTCATTTTAGCCAGCTGAAACGTACTTTGGAGTTCTGACCTATAGAACTGCAAATAATGTGTTGGTTTAAGTCAATAAATTTGTGGTTATTTGTTACAGCAGAATAGGAATCTAATGCAAATATTGTTCATGACTTTGACATACACCAGTTCAAATTGTCTCCTATGGCATCTGATTGTAGAGAACACCAGTGCTACAAAACTCTACTGCACCAAGGAGTTGCACCCAAGGAGATATGCCAGTAGGGGTCTCTGTAAAATTCATTACTACAGATTTAAACTCATCATGGCAATAAAAGTTTACGTTTTGTTTGTAACGCGTTCCAGAAACACGGAATGAGACAATGGGTCTGCAGCAATGATACTGAGTCACGCCTCAAGTGGAAGGACAAGAAAGGTCACTTTATATTATTAGTTCTGAGTCCTACCGTGAAAGGAATGTTCTCAAGAGACTGAAGTCTACCTCGAATATGAATAGGGATCCGCACTCAACCAACAAGATGTATCAACAAGGGCTACCATTTGGGTGCTTGGTTAGTGGCAAGTTTTGGTGTAAGCATATTGCACACCTCAATGCACTGCATGTAAAAATTTCATTTAATCCACAACCCTGTGCAGTAGGTGTTTCATTATCCCTTTTCACATACGGAGAAAGGGTAAGGGAAAGATAAGTAGGCTTCCACATTCCTAGAGGTAGAAGGTAGTCTCAGATATTTTGAGCCCAAAGTAGGTGCTCTCTTGCCTTCTAACAATGCCTCCGACGTGGCTCTACATACTCCAGAAGAAAAAACAGCAGCTCCCCTGTTAAGTGTTTGTGATTAAACAGAGGGAACAAGTTTGCGAACCTTATATTTGAAAGTTGAAGATGATCTGTTCCTTACAGAAGGGTGTAAGATCGCCAGTGTGGGAAAAAATGTCGGTTTTGCAGACAGGCTGAGCTGAGTTTGCATCTGGGCTCTGTGCATGAGTAAACCTCTCTGTGACTCAGTTTTCTTACATGAGAAATAGATGTCAGAGCACCTACATCTCCAGGTTATAACATGACTATAAGAGAGACTATTTAGTATAGAGTCTAGCCTGAAGCAGGCATCTTGCACTCAGGATTCTTGTTATTTGTAACTGTATTTGAAAACACTGGAAGGGGGGCGCCTGGGTGGCTCAGTCGGTTGGGCGTCCGACTTCGGCTCAGGTCATGATCTTGTGGTCCATGAGTTCGAGCCCCGCGTCAGGCTCTGTGCTGACAGCTCAGAGCCTGGAGCCTGTTTCAGATTCTGTGTCTCCCTCTCTCTCTGACCCTCCCCCGTTCATGCTCTGTCTCTCTCTGTCTCAAAAATAAACGTTAAAAAAAAAAAAATAAAAAAAAACAACAACACTGGAAGGATCTAAAGGTAGAGATACAATTAATCGCTTGTGGTGAAAGTGAGAAGGTACAACATGAGAAATCAAGTGGGGGAGAGAACTAATCTTCAGAGGAAACATGGATGTGTATAGACTTTCGAAAAGGTCTTATGCTATCCCAGTTTTTGGCCTGACTACTTCATAGGAGCTATTTCTATTAATTTGTTCAGGAATTTTGCTTATAAAATAGTGCCATAAAGATTCTGAAGACTGTGCAGGCAAACATCCAACAAATCAAAACTGTGGCCTTTGAGGCCGCAATAAGGATAAATTAGGATAATGAATAGTACAGCTCAGAAATCAAATCTTTCTTTAAATTGCTGCTTGAGAGAATAAAATATACTACTTGGTAAACACATTTCAGGCACTGAACATTGCATCAGCCATGTACTAAAAACTGTGTTTTAATTAGATTTCAAAGTAAACATATTTGGAGAACAATGCAATTACCAGATGAAATTCTCAGAAACCATCCTGCATACGCAGCCATGAGCATACGAACAAGAACATAACGTAAAAGACCAAGTGCATAATACATCTCTCCTGTGCGTGTGGTACATTTTTTGCTTCCTGTATTTAGAAGACATCTGGATACATGTTACTTCTATCATCAATATACAAAATAATGCTGTCAGATATAAAGAATTTGTATTAAAAAAGCAAATATATTTATATCCAGACTGAAAACAGACCCAGCAGATGTCCTTAGAAACTCTGCCTTTCCCATCTGCCTGCCCCTGGCATGTCCCTGGAGAGCCAGATGATAGAAGGAAAACCACCAGTGACTTCTCTCAAAGGTACTAAACATCTGTGATACCTGTGAATACAGGTCAAGTCCTGACTGGGCTGCTTTCTTTCCTGGACAGTAAGCTGGGTAAGAGAAGCTCAAATACGGAAGCCAAATTGTGGAAAGAAGGAAGAGTTTAGTTTTCATCTCTTGGCCAGCATGAGTATAGCTTTCCCTCTACTCTGTAAGAGTAAGGTTAGATGTTAAATCACTAATTGCCACACAAATATCTATTACTGTTACTAACATTTTTCAAATGCCAACTCCAGGCTGTATAACCCAAACCAGATTTTGACGAGAACAAATACATGCCCAGTAGAAAAGGAATGCCACTAAGAGGAACTATAATGCTAAGCCAGTGACTGAAATTTCTTTTAGCCTGTGTGGCAGAGCCTGAAGTTGAACCTACCTCCTGCATCCACAACCTTGGTAGCGCCCTCCCACTCTGACTCTGGACTTAGGCATGTGACTTGGTTTGTTAGTAGGACAACAGCAAAGGTGACATGAACAGAGACTTAGAAAATAGCTGTGGGTTGAGACTTACTCTCGCAGCTCCTCACGCTCTCCAGGCAGGCCTGTTGCATGGTGGTCATGGGCCCTGTCTTCCCCTTTGCCCCAAAAGTCTGCTGTGCCCCAGAAGCAGAGATGCTAGCTCATGAGTTAGCTGGGGGTGCTGGCTGACTGCAGACACAAGATGAGCCTGGCTTTGACCAGCCAAGAGCTCAGACTAGCAGCTGAGCCACAAATTTGTGAGCAAAAATTAGTGTCTGTTTTATAAGCCATTAAGTTTTAGGGGTGGCTTGTTGTTTAGCAAAAGCCAACCAATACACCCATCAAGCCTGTTGCCTCGGGCACAGAGCTAGTGACATTACTTAGTCTATTAGCATCGAAGTGGGGCCAATACGAGTGGTTCTCATTGCTGGAATAGAAATGTGTCATTTTGAAAAGGGCGATCAAGAAAGCGTGTGGCTTCTTCAAACTCTCTCTGTCTTCCCCCCTATAGTGACCTTGGAAACTAGGTGCTTCAGATGGGATTACCAAAAATTTTACCATATATATATGTATTTATATACCACATATATATTTTATATATATATGTAAATATATATATATATCAATGTCATGTTGTTAATTTGAAATTGGACATAGTGGGAACAGGTAACACCATGGAAACTAGCGAATGCTACCAATCCGGACTCTCCCACTTCAAGATGCCTGTTAAACATTTTAAACTTTGCAAGCACACCACTGCCCCTATGCCAAGCTGCCCGAGCCCTCTGGCACCTCCTCATTGCTCTAGGCTGGAAGGGATATATATTGTGTCATTTTGATACTTAGAGACCCAGCATGACCCATAATGCCAAGGGCACTCACATATACCCTCTCACTCTTGATCCTATTAAGATGTATCAATGCAAGGTAAGTAAAACAAATTAGGACACTTAAGTTCAAGTAATATAATCTTGTTTCAAGTAATACAATTGTCTATTTGCATATTCCAAGGAGCTGCACCATTCTCTCCTGGGCACAACAGGACCCGGGGTGATGACCGGCTGGGGAGGTACTGCACATATTCCAGCAATAAGCCTCCATCAGTGATGGTCACCTGGGCCATTCCTTCCTCACAGTCCTCTGATTCTGACTCGCAGCCAATTGTAAGTGCAATGCCAGAGTGCAGAAACTAACATTTTCTCATTTCTCACGAGTGCTACACAGGCCATATAGTTACTACACACGTCTCACCAGATGTGACAAAAGGTGCTTAGCCATCAGTAGGGTTGTGAATTTCTCTTTGTCCTCATGAGTACTCTAGTGAGAAGTTAGGAAGGTCCACAACAGGGCCGCTAGATAGGGGACACTTAAACTATGATGATTTTAAGTTCTTTGGGCACTTTCATTGACATTCCCATAGCTAATTAAAATGTCTATATGTAGAATCACTTGAAATTTACTTGTATATGTTTACTTTTATTTTTAGTATTAAATGGTGGGTAAATGAACATAAAACTTTTGTTTTAAATTCAAAATGGAAACCGCAAGGGGCTCCTGGGTGGCTCAGTTGGTTAAGCGTCTGACTTTGGCTCAGGTCATGATCTCGCGGTCCGTGAGTTCGAACCCCGCATCGGGCTCTGTGCTGACAGCTCAGAGCCTGGAGCCTGTTTCAGATTCTGTGTCTCCCTCTCTCTCTGACCCTCCCTCGTTCAAGCTCTGTCTCTCTCTGTCTCAAAAATAAAAATAAACGTTAAAAAAAAATGGAAACCACAAATTCAACAATGAATTTAAATAGTGGTCATGTTAAATAAACTGCAGATTTAACACAGTGAAGGGCTTAGGTTGGTACATTTGATGAATGCAGAATTAAACAAATATTTTTGAGCTATATAGTATCTTGAAGTGGGAGATTCATTTTGAGATATTTAAATTATTTAGGGAAGAGAGAAAAACAAATTTGAGGGATTGAAAAAATACTAAAGAATTATACCAACTATGAAATGACAAGTTTTTTTTACTCTGTCCAAACCTGTCGCCAGCTGTAGGGTAAAGAAGGATCACAGGGCTCCTTCAAACCCTTCAACTGCACTCATTGTGCTGAACACTGAGAAAATGCATAGCAATTTAAAATCCCAACTGAAGACCTTATGGACAGGACTGGACGGTTGCTTATTTAACCCCAGAAATCAAGACTCAGAAGAAGAACAACGTATCCTTCATTTCTTCTAAAGGTGACAATGTAACAAATATTTGATGGAAAATTGTCTCTAAAGACTGTATTATGAATGCCTGGCATAAGTTAGTAAAGGTCTCCTGATTAATATAAATGTAAATACCGAAGAATCATGGGACTTATTCAAACTGGAAGATAAAAATATACAACAATATAGGAATTTAGTTTGGAATAATCTGAAACACAAATAATTTTAAAGATGTTTTGAATATTTCTTTCTTCCAGTGAGGCTCAAAAATCAAAGAGGCAAAACAATTTGGTCAACAGAAGGTAAATAAGTAAAAATAGTATTAATGATTTTATCTTATTTTTTATTATGTCTGGTCTCTATTCTGGATATGATTATTATTTGAAGTACATCTATAGTCTATTTATGTATGTAAATATTAGGATATCTACTTAAATATATATAAAATATTTAGAATTGAAAATCTGCACAATTGCCTCCCCTCTTTAGTTAATTTGGCTATAACTGATTTCAAGACTATAATCAGACTCTCAATTAAATTCTTTAAATGTTTTATTTATTTTGAGAGAGAGAAGGAGAGGGAGCAAACAGTAGAGGGGCAGAGAGAGTGGGAGGGGGAATCATAGGCAGGTCACACACTGTCAATGCAGAGCCTGATGCAGGGCTTGGTCCCAGGAACCATGAGATCATGACCTGAGCCGAGATCAAGAGTCTTAACCCAATGGGCCACTCAGGCACCCCTCTCTCAATTAACTTCTGAGCTACCTTTTTTTTACCTTTTGTTTGTGCTGTTTTGCCTTTAGCTATTTTATTCTCCCTATTTTAATTCTCATTCCAGGTTCTCAAAGAATAATTTTTTATTCCTTTCTTTCTCCCAAAACTTGCCTTCCAAGCCTGTTGTTTTATGTTCTCCTGTTAGAACTGAAGGTGATCCTGTGTGTGCACATGCCAGGATTTGGGAGAGATGTCACTGGCATCTGCCTAACGGGGGAGTAAGAATATGTAAGGCCGTGTAGCTCTGTGCATGAAAGCACTTCTATTTGTACACTCACATATAATCCCCCAAATATGTGCCTAATGCTTATCATGTGAGAGCTGTGCTGGAGGAAGCTGGAAGTCAAGAAGAAAGTGACCAAACTTTAATTGAGGAGTCAGAGATCACTGCATTGAGGAAGTCTTGTTTGACCTGATTTTGAAGGTAGGGGCATTCGATTGGGGTGGAGGGGATGATTCAAAGAAATTCAAAAGACGGAATTAATGATAGATTGAAGATAAGTTGGATTTGGGGAGGATGATGAGGGTGCATCACAGGTTCTGGAGATGCAAGAAAAGTCCCGTTTATACGTGGGAATGGGTCAGGGCGTGGTGTGTTTGGTTTTTCAAAATGAGAGGGGTAATGTGCTCATGAGAATAAGCAGGGGCATGTCCGTTGGGCTCTCAGAGTTCACTCCTAAGATGCAGACACAGGGCTGGAGCAAGGCTGTGAAGGCACTGGCTTGCTTGCAGGTGTGCATGAGAACAGGCTGCCCGGAAGTGCACAGAGCGTGCTCACAGCAATGACAGTCACTTCTACGACCTTGTGACCACAGCATCCCACACACTGGCTAGGCACTTTACGTACAACATTTGTAATTCTTATAAAACCCTCAGAGCTGGTATTAGACCCATTTTTCAGGTCAGGGAGTGAAGGCTCCGGGAGATGCAGTAAACTGCCCCAGGTTCCCCCCAGGCCCGGCTCAGCAGGACCACACTGTCTTGTCACCTTGGTCTATAAGTAGAGCAGAGGTTTGCTTGTGGATGGAAGCTATATTCTCCTGGGTTCAATCATTCTTGAGATTGTCTGCCAGTTTCCGGGAAGGTTCATTAAGAAGACAGACATCTGAGAAGTGCCTAGGATGTCACTTCATCACTTGAAATACACACATCACACGGTCTACCCTCTCCCCCCACACTCTCTGCCTTCAATGGAAATTTTCTCAAAAAGCATTAAAACACTAGAGTAATAATTTTGCCACCATTTGACCTACTTATGGTAAGACCTATTATCTCTGTTCTTTACGGACGGAGGCACACGATGCTACCAGAGAGAAAGTGAGCTTGAGCATGTCAGGTCTCATGCATACTTTCATGTTCTTGTCAGTGACTTCCTTCATGGGAATAGATCACTGGGTGTGTTTTGGAAGATGGCTCAACTGTGCAGCCACATCTGTCAAATTGTCAGGAGATGAAAACCCCTACCTGAGAGGCAGGGGAAAAATGGCTTGTCAGTGCAGCAGCTGAGGACTGAGGCTCCAATTTAACAGAACTTTTAATCATGCATTAGAGTGACCCCTTCATGCAGCTGTTGCCTATGCTAGAATGGAATTTAAACAGCTAAGCGACTGGCTGATGTTAAAAGGGTCTATTAAAAGTTTTCACTTTTCTGAGATGCACCATTAAGGACACACTGAAGAAACTTTCTAAATGGTTTTGGTAATAACCACATAATGAAACTGCACTATTGCCTGGAGAGGGTGAGAGGTGTGCATTCACAGGCAAGCCCTAATATTTTAGCTGTATCTTTCTAACATTTCAATGTCTTCTCAGAAGTGATGCAGAATTGCACAGAATTTCTGGGAATCATTTGAAAAAAAAAAGCAACAAACAAATGGGCATATCTACCAGATGAATAAGAAATCAACACAAAATATTAGTAGCCTATGACTATATATAAAAAACGCTCTGGGCACCTGGGTGGCTCAGTTGGTTAGGCGTCCGACTTGTGTTCAGGTCATGATCTCGCAGTTCCTGGGCTCGAGCTCCACGTTGGGCTCTGTGCTGACAGCTCAGAGCCTGGAGTCTGCTTTGGATTCTGTGTCTCTTTCTCCCTCTCTGCCCCTCCTCTGCTCATGCTCTGTCCCTCTCTTTCTCAAAAATTAATACACATTAGGGGCGCCTGGGTGGCGCAGTCGGTTAAGCGTCCGACTTCAGCCAGGTCACGATCTCGCGGTCCGTGAGTTCGAGCCCCGCGACAGGCTCTGGGCTGATGGCTCAGAGCCTGGAGCCTGTTTCCGATTCTGTGTCTCCCTCTCTCTCTGCCCCTCCCCCGTTCATGCTCTGTCTCTCTCTGTCCCAAAAATAAACGTTGAAAAAAAATTAAAAAAAAAATTAATACACATTTAAAAAATGTAAAAAATGCTCAACATTCACAGGCTGTAATCAGGGAGATCTAAATTTAATGTTCTATCTTCACACCATCAGGTGTAAAAGTCCAGTAACATCAATTGTAGACAAGGATGCAAAATGAGATTTCTGACAAGTTGCTCATAGGAGTAAAAAAGTGGCACTAGAATCCAGGGGGCCATGAGGCAGTATCTCATAAAGCCTAAGGTTCTTCCTTTACTCCAGCAACTGCTCTCCTAACTATGTACACTCAGATACTTCTCACATATGTGCACAAAAAGTCATAGATAGGCAGTGAACTAGAATGTGTGCAAGAGAAAAACAGTGAAAAATGTCCATCAATAGGAGAATGAATGAATGGATGAATGAACAAATTGCAGTGTATTTTTATAGCAGGATAATTCCCCATGTGAAAATGAAGTGGTTAAAAATATGACATAGATTGTGCAGGACAAAGTCCCTGGTCAGCAACCAGCTATGTGGCTTGCACCAAATGATTTAAGCTTTCTGTGCCTCGATGTCATTTGTTCAATAGATGTCATGATAGTACCTACCTCTGTGGCATTGTTTTGAGCATGAAATAATTTCACGCCTCAAACACACAGCATGGCTGACACATAGGGAGTGGTCCATAAATGAGAGTTGTTATTATTTCTAATGGTGGATACTTAACTATTCTTCCTATCTGTGTTTTTATATGACTTCATAATAATTTTTATGCAAGGAACTGATTGAGTATGGTATTACGAAATGGCTCCAATTCACAAATTATTCACTTGCAAATACATGGAACCCAGGTGGTGTTTCTTCAAAGAAACTATCTTATACAGAGTGATTTGAACAGGTCAGACCGTTAACAGTCTATTTAGCCCTTAAATTACTTCTCGAATCCTGTGAGGCTTAAAAGTTTACTAGTGAAACTACCTCTGGGTAATACTACCAGGTAGGTAAACTACCTCTGAGGTCAAGTCCTACTACTCACATGGCCAAAAAGATAGGTCCCTTCTCCACCAGCTCCATGAAGCTCACGGTGGTAATGAGTAGTGGCTCTTGTAGGTGGAGGTGAGACAAGGCTTTCAGAGGGAATGAAGGAGGGAAAATTACTTTGGGTTCCTACTGTGGGAAAACTTGGCTTAAGTGGACTTGCTGCTTTCATTCCATTCCCATCACCTACTGCCTCTGGCCAATTGCCCATTTTGGGTGGCCAACTAGGAAACGAAGGTCTCCCTGCTTCATGTTCATCTTTGGATGTTTTCCAGTGAGTCTCTTCAGAGCTCTTGAGTGAGAAGTCACCAAACTCACCTGTAAGCAGCCAAATTTTGGCACTGTGCAAGAAACAGAATAAAACCAGTCTTCAGGGAGAAAATAGAGGCAGGATGCACAGACAGAAGCAAAGATGCAAAACTGTGTGGCCTCCAACAGAGAGTGAGAGAAAGACAAAGAAAGCACAGCTGCCTGGTGGGCCTGATTATATGCAAATGCCCCCTGTGAGCATCACGTCTGTTCCTTGCAACTAAACAATTCTTGAGTAGGACATAAATAGTCACTTAATCCTCATGACTGAGGAAGGAGACACTATCCCTATTTTACAGAAATATGCCCCAGGTCATACTAATAAATAGCATAGCTGAAATAGGTCTGTCTCCAGAGCCTACTCTCTAAGAGGTATAACAGGGTGATTTGTTCTCCTTTAGGAACAAGGCTGTACTGGGTATTGCTTCATGGATTACCTGGGAAGGCAGGTGTGAGAGGGAAGGGAGTCAGGAGCCATGTGCTGGAGGCAGGTGTAGCACAAAAAGAAAAGGAAACCAGGTCTAAGTCTTGGCTCATCCTTATTCTCAGGCTTTTCCTTGTCATTTCCAGCCATCTTGTTCCCATCATAAGAACCAATAGCAGGAAGATGTGGGACCTCAGGTGACGAGCAAGGCAGCAGTGCCCAGGGAAGTAGAGAAAGAAGCAGAAAGACATTCCAGGCAGCACCAGGGTGCAGAGAGGGAGTGTTTCAGGGGCTACAGGAGGTTCACTTATTTGTCCTTCACTTAGGAACGAATTTATAAGGAATTTCAGGTTTCCTATGGCTAAGTTCCTTATTAAACGTGGTATGAATTGCATTAATAAGTGGCTAAAAATGAAAAATGTCTTAGGAAAATTAAGTTAATTAAGTTAGCACTAAGTTAATCCATTGAAAATTTCAACAAGTGTTATCACAGAGCTCACCACACATAACCTAGCAGGTTTTGCTCTGAACTTGTGGTTTTGCAATTAAATTTAAGAGCATATTTTCGTTTATTATAAAAACAGAAAAGACCACCCTAAGGGTACCAAATTGAATCCTTTCCCTGTGTGCCTGGATATGACTCTCATTATGGTTATAATTATAGCTACGATTACACCTAAAATTTGTGTCTCACAACACAGAGTGGAATTTCTAAGTTTCTAATTGCAGATCAAAGGTGCCTATTTTTTTCCTCTATAACTGGCTCTTTAAAGCCCATTATTCTTTAGAAGAGTAAGAAGAACTCTGAGTTTCCTAACTCATTTGAAAGCACCATAATCGGAATGGGGGGGGGGAAAGATGGCGGCGTAGGAGGACGCTGGGCTCACCGCGCGTCCTGCTGATCACTTAGATTCCACCTACACCTGCCTAAATAACCCAGAAAACCGCCAGAGGATTAGCAGAACGGAGTCACCGGACCCAAGTGCAGACGAGAGGCCCACGGAAGAGGGTAGGAAAGGCGGCGAGGCGGTGTGCGCTCCACAGACTGGCGGGAGGGAGCCGGGGCGGAGGGGCGGCTCGCCGGCCAAGCAGAGTCCCTGAGTCTGGCTTGCAAAAGCGGAGGGGCCTGACGGACTGTGTTCCGACAGCAAGCGCGACTTAGCATCTGGGAGGTCATAAGTTAACAGCTCTGCTCGGAAAGCGGGAAGGCTGGAGGACAAAGGGAGGGTGAGCTGCGGAGCCCCCGGACGACAGAGCTCAGTTTGGCGGGGAACAAAGGCGCTCGCCAGTGCCATCTCCCCCGCCCATCCCCCAGCCAAAATCCCAAAGGGAACCGGTTCCGGCCAGGGAAATTGCTCGCTCCGCGCAAACACCCAACTCTGTGCTTCTGCGGAGCCAAACCTCCGGCAGCGGATCTGACTCCCTCCGGCTGCCACAGGGCCCCTCCTGAAGTGGATCACCTAAGGAGAAGCGAGCTAAGCCTGCCCCCCCTGCCGCCGTGCACCTTGCCTTCCCACCCCAGCTAATACGCCAGATCCCCAGCATCACAAGCCTGGCAGTGTGCAAGTAGCCCAGACGGGCCACGCCACCACACAGTAAATCTCGCCCCTAGGAGAGGGGAAGAGAAGGCACACACCAGTCTGACTGTGGCCCCAGCGGTGGGCTGGGGGCAGACATCAGGACTGACTGCGGCCCCGCCCACCAACTCCAGTTATACACCACAGCACAGGGGAAGTGCCCTGCAGGTCCTCACCACACCAGGGACTATCCAAAATGACCAAGCGGAAGAATTCCCCTCAGAAGAATCTCCAGGAAATAACAACAGCTAATGAGCTGATCAAAAAGGATTTAAATAATATAACAGAAAGTGAATTTAGAATAATAGTCATAAAATTAATCGCTGGGCTGGAAAACAGTATACAGGACAGCAGAGAATCTCTTGCTACAGAGATCAAGGGACTAAGGAACAGTCACGAGGAGCTGAAAAACGCTTTAAATGAAATGCAAAACAAAATGCAAACCACCACGGCTCGGATGGAAGAGGCAGAGGAGAGAATAGGTGAACTAGAAGATAAAGTTATGGAAAAAGAGGAAGCTGAGAAAAAGATAAAAAAATCCAGGAGTATGAGGGGAAAATTAGAGAACTAAGTGATACACTAAAAAGAAATAATATACGCATAATTGGTATCCCAGAGGAGGAAGAGAGAGGGAAAGGTGCTGAAGGGGTACTTGAAGAAATTATAGCTGAGAACTTCCCTGAACTGGGGAAGGAAAAAGGCATTGAAATCCAAGAGGCACAGAGAACTCCCTTCAGACGTAACTTGAATCGATCTTCTGCACGACATATCATAGTGAAACTGGCAAAATACAAGGATAAAGAGAAAATTCTGAAAGCAGCAAGGGGTAAACGTGCCCTCACATATAAAGGGAGACCTATAAGACTCGTGACTGATCTCTCTTTTGAAACTTGGCAGGCCAGAAAGAATTGGCACGAGATTTTCAGTGTGCTAGACAGAAAAAATATGCAGCCGAGAATCCTTTATCCAGCAAGTCTGTCATTTAGAATAGAAGGAGAGATAAAGGTCTTCCCAGACAAACAAAAACTGAAGGAATTTGTCACCACTAAACCAGCCCTACAAGAGATCCTAAGGGGGACCCTGTGAGACAAAGTACCAGAGACATCACTACAAGCATAAAACATACAGACATCACAATGACTCTAAACCCGTATCTTTCTATAATAACACTGAATGTAAATGGATTAAATGCGCCAACCAAAAGACATAGGGTATCAGAATGGATAAAAAAACAAGACCCATCTATTTGCTGTCTACAAGAGACTCATTTTAGACCTGAGGACACCTTTAGATTCAGAGTGAGGGGATGGAGAACTATTTATCATGCTACTGGAAGCCAAAAGAAAGCTGGAGTAGCCATACTTATATCAGACAAACTAGACTTTAAATTAAAGGCTGTAACAAGAGATGAAGAAGGACATTATATAATAGTTACAGGGTCTATCCATCAGGAAGAGCTAACAATTATAAATGTCTATGCGCCGAATACTGGAGCCCCCAAATATATAAAACAATTACTCATAAACATAAGCAACCTTATTGATAAGAATGTGGTAATTGCTGGGGACTTTAACACCCCACTTACAGAAATGGATAGATCATCTAGACACACGGTCAATAAAGAAACAAGGGCCCAGAATGAGACACTGGATCAGATGGACTTGACAGATATATTTAGAACTCTGCATCCCAAAGCATCAGAATATACTTTCTTCTCGAGTGCACATGGAACATTCTCCAAGATATTTCATATACTGGGTCACAAAACAGCCCTTCATAAGTTTACAAGAATTGAAATTATACCATGCATACTTTCAACGTTTTTTTTTTTTTTTTTTTTTTTTTTTATTTTTGGGACAGAGAGAGACAGAGCATGAACGGGGGAGGGGCAGAGAGAGAGGGAGACACAGAATCGGAAACAGGCTCCAGGCTCTGAGCCATCAGCCCAGAGCCTGACGCGGGGCTCGAACTCCCGCACCGCGAGATTGTGACCTGGCTGAAGTCGGACGCTTAACCGACTGCGCCACCCAGGCGCCCCCCATGCATACTTTCAGACCACAATGCTATGAAGCTTGAAATCAACCACAGGAAAAAAGTCTGGAAAACCTCCAAAAGCATGGAGGTTAAAGAACACCCTACTAACGAATGAGTGGGTCAACCAGGCAATTAGAGAAGAAATCAAAAAATATATGGAAACAAATGAAAATGAAAATACAACAATCCAAACGCTTTGGGACGCAGCGAAGGCAGTCCTGAGAGGAAAATACATTGCAATCCAGGCCTATCTCAAGAAACAAGAAAAATCCCAAATACAAAATCTAACAGCACACCTAAAGGAAATAGAAGCAGAACAGCAAAGGCAGCCTAAACCCAGCAGAAGAAGAGAAATAATAAAGATCAGAGCAGAAATAAACAATATAGAATCTAAAAAAACTGTAGAGCAGATCAACGAAACCAAGAGTTGGTTTTTTTGAAAAAATAAACAAAATTGACAAACCTCTAGCCAGGCTTCTCAAAAAGAAAAGGGAGATGACCCAAATAGATAAAAGCATGAATGAAAATGGAATTATTACAACCAATCCCTCAGAGATACAAACAATTATCAGGGAATACTATGAAAAATTATATGCCAACAAATTGGACAACCTGGAAGAAATGGACAAATTCCTGAACACCCACACTCTTCCAAAACTCAATCAGGAGGAAATAGAAAGCTTGAACATACCCATAACCAGCGAAGAAATTGAATCGGTTATCAAAAATCTCCCAACAAATAAGAGTCCAGGACCAGATGGCTTCCCAGGGGAGTTCTACCAGACGTTTAAAGCAGAGATAATACCTATCCTTCTCAAGCTATTCCAAGAAATAGAAAGGGAAGGAAAACTTCCAGACTCATTCTATGAAGCCAGTATTACTTTGATTCCTAAACCAGACAGAGACCCAGTAAAAAAAGAGAACTACAGGCCAATATCCCTGATGAATATGGATGCAAAAATTCTCAATAAGATACTAGCAAATCGAATTCAACAGCATATAAAAAGAATTATTCACCATGATCAAGTGGGATTCATTCCTGGGATGTAGGGCTGGTTCAACATTCGCAAATCAATCAACGTGATACATCACATTAACAAAAAAAGAGAAGAACCATATGATCCTGTCAATCGATGCAGAAAAGGCCTTTGACAAAATCCAGCACCCTTTCTTAATAAAAACCCTTGAGAAAGTCGGGATAGAAGGAACATACTTAAAAATCATAAAAGCCATTTATGAAAAGCCCACAGCTAACATCATCCTCAACGGGGAAAAACTGAGAGCTTTTTCCCTGAGATCAGGAACACGACAGGGATGCCCACTCTCACCGCTGTTGTTTAACATAGTGCTGGAAGTTCTAGCATCAGCAATCAGACAACAAAAGGAAATCAAAGGCATCAAAATTGGCAAAGATGAAGTCAAGCTTTCGCTTTTTGCAGATGACATGATATTATACATGGAAAATCCGATAGACTCCACCAAAAGTCTGCTAGAACTGATACATGAATTCAGCAAAGTTGCAGCATACAAAATCAATGACCAGAAATCAGTTGCATTCTTATACACTAACAATGAAGCAACAGAAAGACAAATAAAGAAACTGATCCCATTCACAATTGCACCAAGAAGCATAAAATACCTAGGAATAAATCTAACCAAAGATGTAAAGGATCTGTATGCTGAAAACTATAGAAAGCTTATGAAGGTAATTGAAGAAGATTTAAAGAAATGGAAAGACATTCCCTGCTCATGGATTGGAAAAATAAATATTGTCAAAATGTCAATACTACCCAAAGCTATCTACACATTCAATGCAATCCCAATCAAAATTGCACCAGCATTCTTCTTGAAACTAGAACAAGCCATCCTAAAATTCATATGGAACCACAAAAGGCCCCGAATAGCCAAAGGAATTTTGAAGAAGAAGACCAAAGCAGGAGGCATCACAATCCCAGACTTTAGCCTCTACTACAAAGCTGTCATCATCAAGACAGCATGGTATTGGCACAAAAACAGACACACAGACCAATGGAATAGAATAGAAACCCCAGAACTAGACCCACAAACGTATGGCCAACTCATCTTTGACAAAGCAGGAAAGAACATCCAATGGAAAAAAGACAGCCTCTTTAACAAATGGTGCTGGGAGAACTGGACAGCAACATGCAGAAGGTTGAAACTAGACCACTTTCTCACACCATTTACAAAAATAAACTCAAAATGGATAAAGGACCTAAATGTGAGACAGGAAACCATCAAAACCTTAGAGGAGAAAGCAGGAAAAGACCTCTCTGACCTCAGCCGCAGCAATCTCTTACTCGACACATCCCCAAAGGCAAGGGAATTAAAAGCAAAAGTGAATTACTGGGACCTTATGAAGATAAAAAGCTTCTGCACAGCAAAGGAAACAACCAACAAAACTAAAAGGCAACCAACGGAATGGGAAAAGATATTTGCAAATGACATATCAGACAAAGGGCTAGTATCTAAAATCTATAAAGAGCTCACCAAACTCCACACCCGAAAAACAAATAACCCAGTGAAGAAATGGGCAGAAAACATGAATAGACACTTCTCTAAAGAAGACATCCAGATGGCCAACAGGCACATGAAAAGATGTTCAGCGTCGCTCCTTATCAGGGAAATACAAATCAAAACCACACTCAGGTATCACCTCACGCCAGTCAGAGTGGCCAAAATGAACAAATCAGGAGACTATAGATGCTGGAAAGGATGTGGAGAAACGGGAACCCTCTTGCACTGTTGGTGGGAATGCAAATTGGTGCAGCCGCTCTGGAAAGCAGTGTGGAGGTTCCTCAGAAAATTAAAAATAGACCTACCCTATGACCCAGCAATAGCACTGCTAGGAATTTATCCAAGGGATACAGGAGTGCTGATGCATAGGGGCACTTGTACCCCAATGTTCATAGCAGCACTCTCAACAATAGCCAAATAATGGAAAGAGCCTAAATGTCCATCAACTGATGAATGGATAAAGAAATTGTGGTATATATACACAATGGAATACTATGTGGCAATGAGAAAAAATGAAATACGGCCTTTTGTAGCAACGTGGATGGAACTGGAGAGTGTAATGCTAAGTGAAATAAGCCATACAGAGAAAGACAGATACCATATGGTTTCACTCTTATGTGGATCCTGAGAAACTTAACAGGAACCCATGGGGGAGGGGAAGGAAAAAAAAAAAAAAAAGAGGTTAGAGTGGGAGAGAGCCAAAGCATAAGAGACTGTTAAAAACTGAGAACAAACTGAGGGTTGATGGGGGGTGGGAGGGAGGGGAGGGTGGGTGATGGGTATTGAGGAGGGCACCTTTTGTGATGAGCACTGGGTGTTGTATGGAAACCAATTTGTCAATAAATTTCATATATAAAAAAAAATGAAAGCACCATAATCAATATATGGAAAGAGGAAGCAGGGATATCATAATGATTGCAATGAATATGAGGTAAAATATGTATATGTGTACATAGTAATGTAGGAAAACAATAAAAAAAAACCCTGTTCCTATTGCTCAGATCCCATCACTGCTCAATGGAATATATAAAATCTTAATAGATTTATTTCTGCAATGTAAAAACAAATGTATGTATAGATATACAGATGCATATGTTGTATGCATATATATGCATGCATGCAGGTATATACACATATTATGTTGTATGTATATACATATACATAAATACGCACATATTTTTTTACATTGCAGGAATACATATGCACATATACACACACATATATCTTTTAGATACATACATACATACATACAAAGAGACAAACTATTACACATCAAACACCCAGAATCACAGAAGGATCAGTCTACTATGTATTTAGTTGAACAGTAGTAGGGAAGATTAAGCCAAATCAATCAATATTATTTTATTAAATTATTTAATTACTTATTGTTAGCAGGAAATACACGTAGATGTTCATACCAATAAAGTAGACTAGCATATGGAAAACAGAATAGAAAATAAAAATATAGGGAATAATACCAATGAAGAAAAAGTAGGCAAACCCAAAGCTATGCCACAGGAAACAAGGTTTTTAAATGTCCTTCACTTATAAAGGCATTCAAGCCAGTCTCCATTTACGTGGTAGGTGGTTTTAAAATTTTGAATATTTGAAAACAGAATTTAAGGAAAGGCTGTTTTGGAATAATTGAAATTTATGCATTACTTACTATTATGCCATCTATGTGAACTAAAATCCTATTACTATAACTTATTTCATTAGTTATCTATTTAATCAAAGCAGTAGGATATATGGGTTTCTGGGTAAAATATTTTGTGTTTTGAACTTGGAATCAGGGGCACCTGGGTGACTCAGTTGGTTAAGCACCTGACTCTTGATTTTGTCTCAGGTCATGATCCCACGGTTCCTGAGTTTGAGCTCCACATCAGGCTCGGGCTGACAGTGCAGAGCCTGCCTGAGATTCAGTCTCTTTCTCTATCTCTCTGTGCCCCTTCCCTGCTCGCTTGCTCGCTCTCTCTCTCCCTCTCTCTCAAAATAAACAAATAAACATTACAAAAAAAAACCTGGAGTCAAAGTTTCAAACAAAGTTCCACCTTCAGGACAAAATCCATGGTTTCTTCAATACTCAAATAGGAACTCTGGGCGACCAGTCTGCCATCTCTCAAATATTTATCCATACCTAATTTTTCTGATTTATTTTAATGATGGCCAAATTACTAACTCAAATTAATTACAGCTGTTCATATTTTTTATTCCAATAAATTCTACTTTTTTTGTTAAGATAGGAATGGTTTTGGTTCTTTACAACTATGTTATTCCTGAGTACGAGTACATTTCTTTTCTGTCTTTTTGTTTTTGTTTTTGGTTTTGGTTTTTTGTTTGTTTGTTTTGACTTACATCCAAGTTAGTTAGCATGTAATGCTATAATGATTTCAGGAGTAGATTCCAGTGATTCATCTCCTACGTATAACACCCAGTGCTCATCCCAACAAGGAGACTACATTTCTAATCTTAGACCCATTTATTTCACATGCTGAAGAAGATAAAAACTCCTGAAAGCCGTAGGAAATAATCAAAGTCATGGCTAGGTCCTGTTGACTGCCGCCATGTTTGAGAAGAGACACACTGGCAAAAGCATCCAACATTATCCAACTTTGAAAGATGCCTTCAACCAACTCCCAAAGTATTGTTTGTTTTACACTTAAAAATAAATTATTGTATAGAAATAATGTTATTGGCATCATCCACTCAATTTCTGGTTCCTAGAAATAAGACCAAGAGAACAAATAGAGCTTCTTGTAGGTGAGAAGTCAAATGAATACTTGCACAAGCCAAGAAGGTTCTAGATCCTTCTTTCACTTGATTGTTCTCTTGTTTGGTAAACACCAATTGAGCCTTTTCCCTGTATCAGGAATAGCTCTGGCAGTGACCATGATCGTTATGGTCCCTACTGCTATGGAGTTATCTCTGGTTGGAGAAACAGACTTTAAGTAATGAATGATACCATTTTAATTTATTTTACTAAAATCATGACAAACCCATAACATGTGGAAATATACAACCAGGGAACCTATGTATTCTTTGAGGATGAGGAAGGCTTCCTTAAGGAAGTGACTTTTGAGGTGAATTCTAAGTGGGAGAGAAGGGTGTTCTAGAAAGAGGAAACAATGAAAATGACAGAGCCTCATGGAAGCAGAAATGCTATTTTATAAGAGATATAAAGTGTAAAGGCAGGAGTAGAAAAACTGGCTTTCTTGGTAACCTCTAGGCTACCTCTGGAAAGGGATGATGGAGGATAAGCTGGAAGGAATTAAAGCAAATACTTATTCTTCAATGTCATTCCTATAGTTTAAAATATGCTTTAGGAGAATGTAACGTCACATTTTGCCCATTTTAAAAATGAAAAGAAGTGATATATTCTACTGTTTGTCCTTGAGGGTGAGAGATCGTTATGATTCCAGGCAGGAGCGAGTGGATGATTCCAATGAAAATTTTCTTGTTACCTAGTTTTTAGATGGCATTAGTCATTAATAAAAAGCCAATGAGTATTTCATGGCCATTTTATTTTAAATATTTTTTTCTTTACTTGATTCTTTTCTTTCTTTCTCTTTTAATTAAATGATGAATGGTTAATCTATTTTCCACTCAGACCCATCAATCCCTTGGCCATCCCACTTTTCATTTGTACTCTTTCAGGTACACTCTTCTGGAAAGCTTGATTTTGGACCAAACATGTAAAGCTGAGCTCAATGGAACTTTCTTCATATTGAAATGTCAGAATTTATTCACCTTTACTTCAAACCATATGTGTCATTATTCATAAAACCTATCAAACATGCCACCATATTCACAAAGATGTCTAATATTCAGGTCTCTTGGATCCAACATCGACATACTTCTAGCCTAACATTTACCCACCCCTTCACTGACCTTTATTTTCCTATATCCATGCACAGTGCTGTTCTTTCATTACACTCTCCTGGCCATTTATCTCTTGCCATCTCAAATTTCTGTGGTAAGGAGGCTAATAACTTGCTTTCTCAATCCAGACTGCAACCTTGACGCATCTACTCAACAAGCATTTAATACATTTTAAGCAGCGTATTCAGGGCCCCTGTAAGACTTTGATTTGGTACTCATGGCTGGCCTGATAGTTTATTTCTATTACAAACTTACGTTTCCTTGGCATATTTTTCTCCACTGGATACAGCATGGAGCTAGGAGCCAGAAGACCCAGGTGTACCCAGGGCCTCTCCATTTGGTAGAGGTGCAAGTTTAGGAGCTCACCCAGGCCCTCTGGGTCCTCACATCCTCATCTACAAAAGCTGAGGGAGCATGGCAGTCTTTCTCCATCACTGGGCTATACCGAGTGAGGGCCTTCCTTGACCTCTCAGAGGAGGAGTGAGGACTCCAAAATGTAGATTGCCATAGCATCCTGCTTTACTTCTTTAAAATCCTCATTGCTCTTGAGAAAGAATGAACTATGGTCCTTTGTAGCAACGTGGATGGAACTGGAGAGTGTGATGCTAAGTGAAATAAGCCATACAGAGAAAGACAGATACCATATGGTTTCACTCTTTTGTGGATCCTGAGAAACTTAACAGAAGACCATGGGGGAGGGGAAGGAAAAAAAAAGAGGTTAGAGTGGGAGAGAGCCAAAGCATAAGAGACTCTTAAAAACTGAGAACAAACTGAGGGTTGATGGGGGGTGGGAGGGAGCCGGGAGGGTGGGTGGTGGGTATTGAGGAGGGCACCTTTTGGGATGAGCACTGGGTGTCGTATGGAAACCAATTTGACAATAAATTTCATATATTGAAAAATAAATAAATAAAATCCTCATTGCTCTTGTAATTGCTCTTTAGACGCTGGTTTTTCTCCACCCACCCGGAAGTAATCTCCAGGAAAGCAGGACTATCTTAGTGCCACTAATTATCAGCTGATGACTGATTACTGAGTAACTTTTTAGGCAAGAAGCTACCACTACCATGCTGTCATTGCCATTACTGTCAGTAGCAATGGCAGTACCAGACACAGTCCTAGGAGTTAAATTATTAGCACCATCCAATATATAACAGAAAGAAGCCACGAAATAATATTAGGTCTTATCAATACTCCTTACAAATGTTTCCTCTTTTCCTCTTCATTCTTTTAACTGATAGAAACAAATAACTATATGGTTAAACGCCACAGCAATGGTCCAAAGTACAATACTTTGCTTATGTTATGTATCAATCTTTGAAATGTATCAATCTCTAATCCCCACCTAGAGTATGATCCAAAGGAAAGAAAAGCGTGTTCTTATCCTGAAGCAGATGAAAAACCCTTCCCCGATTTATGGGGATGGATGTAAAGAACTACAAAAGCAGCCCCTTGTAAGAAAAGGATTTGTAACTGAAAACAAAAGACAGTGAAGAGAATCAAGTTCCACAGGAGGAAGAATCAATTCCCTCTCCCCGGGATGATGTGGCTTGACTTTTCACCCTTAAAGAGTAAGGAAATGGACTAAGTGAAAATGCAGTGGGGTGGTAAGGATGCCACTTTTGGAAAGGTGATATGTTTTGAACACGAATTACTGATATTTGGAGGGAGGGAGGGAGAACAAAGCAAGAGAAGATGCCAGGGCAGTCCACCAAGGAAAAGGAGTTTATTGGGCTTTATGAAGAGATCAGCGTAGAGGATAAGTCCAAAACATCCACAGACCAGAAACCCGATGGGACGTCCCCTGATGGCTTCCCAAGGCCCTAGGATCCACCCGCCATCCTATAGCCTTGTCTGCAGCAGGTGCAGTTTGTTAAGGAAGCGCCTTTATTACGTCCCGTTGCTCAGACAGCTTGCAGATGCAGAATAAGCTACCTATTAAAAATATTCCTTCCCAGTTCCTTGGGAAGGTACTCAGTTAAGTGGATTGTGATTGTGACCACCCTCATGTAAACAATTCAGGCCTTTGTAGGAGAATATTTTTACATCATTTAATATGACAACAGAATATTTCACTGATTTAATACTGTTGGAATGCTAGCACTACCTGTGTGCATTCATTTGCTTGAAATTTACCAAATCCTTGCAGTGTATCTTCGGAAAAAAATAGGTAGATCCTGGGAAAATACTGCCCAGGATGGAGCAAATACTGTCCCTGACTCCAAGACCATAAATTTGGACAGACATAGAGTTCGGAGAGCCGGGATTTCCTTGGATAAAGTCAAAGAACTCTGCTGCATGAGTTTAAAAATGGTATTTACTGCACCTGGAGGCAGGCTGGGGCGCGTCCCTGGGGCTTGTTGACATCCACGGCTACCAGCTGCCATCCACCAGCAGCGTCTTCATGGAACATCTTCAAGACAAGAAGGAGATGAGTCAGAGACACTTAATATGGAACATCGAGAACTCCTACTTTATGTCTCCAGCGCTTACATTTTTTATGTTATCAAAGATGTGTCTTTTTATGGATTTATATTTAGAACATGAGTCATTCCAATTATGTTCATTTGAACACTGAAAACTTAAGTGAATAATAATCATAATGAGAATGATGGTAATCGCTAGCCTGAATTTATTGAGCCCTTGCTATGCATCAGGTCCTTTCTGCTTTATACATCCTTGGCATATAATTGCCCAAATATTCTTCTTGACTAGACTTTAAAGTAGGCATTTTATCCCCATTAGATTGGTTATCGATTATTACATATTAGACCTGGAAGAAAATGTAAATGAGAATTCCCAAGCATTATGTCCGGTGTGATTTTTACTAGGAGTTGTAAATTTTTATCTTTATTTAGTGGACATTTCTCACTGAGCCAACAGAAAAATATTCTCTGGATAAATAATATAAGAAGCATGCATGTGGCACAGGGAATAAGGCTGGTGTTATTTTAATGGTAGGAGACTGACATATCACTTAGACTCTGTGAAATTATTTAACTAGGCCAAATTAATCTGCTCAGCAGAATTTTATGTACATATTATGAAGGGAAAAGTAGTTTTCCTTTGCCTTAAAATACATAAGTGATGAAATCCAGAATGGTACAGGATACTAAAATCTGATATTTATTGGATTGGATATCGGATTGTTGGCTGCCTAGTTTATTATCTTACTGCACATTCTACTACCTCAAAAATTAGTCATCCATCAATATTACAGCCAGTGGGAAGACACTGCCCACTATTTCCCCACTAGTATATTTCTTTCCAATTCCTTATGGGTTTGTGTGTAGCGGGAGGGGTGTGGTTGCCAGTGAGGTAAGTTGGGATTAACGATTTTTATTTTTCTAAGACACTAACTATAAGCTAGTTTTTTTTTTCCTGCCCAAGGCCATAGTTTCACACACATAAGTAGACATTTCCTTTGCCATACTTATTCATGTCCTTGTGTTAGTCTGTGTTCAAAAGGGTAATTATCGATGGAAATATTAGCCTATGCAAAGATCCCATACCTAAGATTCCTGGGAGCAGATCATTTGCAGAAAGACAACTTTCCCCTCTATAAATAAGTGACATAGTCAGGGACAAGTGCCAAAATTCACAGACCATATATGTATTTACCAGAAAACAGTTTTCTAGGGGTGCCTGGGTGGTTCAGTTGGTTAAGCGTCCAACTTGGGCTCAGGTCCTGATCTCACGGTACATGGGTTCAAGCTCCACATCAGGGTCTGTGCTGACAGCTTGGAGCCTGGAGCCTGTTTTGAATTCTGTGTCTCCTTCTTTCTCTGCCCCTTCCCCGCTCACACTCTCTCTCCCTCTCTCTTAAAAATAAACATTAAAAATATTTTTTTAAAAAAGAAAACTTTTTTTTAATTGTTGGATTGAGAATTCTCTACAATGCCAACCTGCAACTCAGAAAAATGGTGTATCAGTTGTTTACGTCTAGAATCAATACTTTTCAAAGACTGCATGGGGGGCTTTTTGCCAAGTATGCTACTTATTTTGAACTTCAAAACATATACAGAGAGCACCTTTCATAGGACATCCTAACAAAATATTGTTCCACATATGCTCAATTTAATTATCCCTTGAAACAGTACCCTGATTTATTTTTACATTATGCTATGTTCACCCCAAGGATAGCTACCATCTGTCTATATACCACGTGTATTTTTAAGTGACAAGATGGGGGTGCACATTTACCCAAAGATTCTTGATCAAGATGGAAGTTACAAATTACTTCGCTCAGGTGTCCGTGTACAGGATTCTGATTCCCTTTAGAATGAATTTTGAAAGGTATTCTTAGTGGTAGAAGCAAGCACATCCCCATGAATAGGCTCATTCTGAGACTACATACATTGGTTGAAATGCAAACCTTTTACGGTGGTCTTTTAAAGTCCCGTCAAAATTCTGGGTGTCTCCTTTTAAGGAGAAAAGACAAAAGCAATCCTGTCAGTCACTAGCTAAAAATCCTCTGTATTGTGCAGCCTATGGTCTCTTATTATGACACAAAGGATCCCTGGAGCATAGATTTGCTTTGATCAGTAGCAGACCAGTTTTCTCTGTTAAATTATTTTTTTTCCAGCTGACCAAAATCAAATGAATCAATTTAATTGTTAGTAAAAGTGTTCTCTCAAGGTCACCCCTTTGTATAAAATGAAGTGAAGGAAATTCAGACATGTCCAAGGTTCCATTTGTCTTTAGTCCCCTGAATTATAAAACAACATTTAGATTGGTTAATGTGACAGCTATGTGAGGTAGACAACAGGACATCCCAAGCCAGGAACCCTCAGGGCTCGAGTCCTGAGCTGCCAGTTGTCCCTCCATATCCCTCAGTATGACCCTAGGGAACTATAATTTGTACCTAAAGGTTAGGTACACGTTAATTGCCAGAGCCTAGCTCAAGTGTTTTTTGAGCACACATAACACAAATGTAGCCTTGTGTGGCCTTCAAGCTTAACAGTTTCGTTCTCCTCCAGGCAAAGTGAAACAAGCTATCTCCACCATGAATCAGCGGAATCGGAAAGACCACATGATTGGTGACTGGTGACAGGTGCTGAGGTGAAGCAGCTAAGGCGTGAGAACAGAGGCCTGGGATGGAGAGCGGCTAAGTTCAGGATGTTTCCTACTAGCACTCCGTGCATCCCAGCATCCAGCTCTGGGACAATTAACCCAACTACTGTGGACCTATGCACGTGCTGTTATATCACAGGACCTATGGGTTTCCTGACCTTTTAACCCAACACACAGCTCAGCATGGGGCCACCGTGACCCACGGCTAATAATTGTGCAAGTATGAAAGCCATCATCCCATCAGAGCTCAGACAAACTAATGATTACTCCTCTGAAATTTCCACATCATTTTCTCTTGTTTTCCTGTGACATGTTATATTACGGTCTCTCCACAAGTCCTTTGGCATTATTTTTTTCCGTAATTTGTTTCTATGCTGTGAGTCAAAAGCAGACTGCTTTGTTAATAAAAACAACAACAACAACAACAACAACAACAACAACAAAACAAACCCATTCAGTTCTCATCACCTGGTTCTCTTTTGCCTCTGTACGGTCCACATCAGAGGCAAGTCCTCTTGAACTAAGAGATCAGAAAGCCCCTTCCTCATCCCATTAATATGTATAATTTTCTTTCTCAACACCAATGCTCTTGAAAAGTCAAGGGACCCAAAGACACCAACAAGTGCACTAAGCCTGAGAACCCCTTAGCCTTTCTGTGAGGATAAGTTACACAGAACCACTGCTTATGTTCCACATACTAGAGAATGGCAGGAAGTGGCTCCAGTTCCGCAAAGCTGTGTGCTTTGCAATACAATAGCCATCTTTGTTTTATTCTCTTAATGCCTGTCTGTTTATTAGAATTATAAACTAATGATGTAGTTAAAAAATTTTTTTTTAATGTTTTATTTTATTTTTGACAGAGAGAGAGCCAGAGCATGAGTGGAGAAGGGGCAGACAGAGAGAGAGACAGAGAGAGAGAAACACACAGTCTGAAGCAGGCTCCAGGCCCCGAGCTGTCAGCACAGAAGCCCGACGCGGGGCTCGAACGCACAGACCACGATATCATGACCTGAGCTGAGGTCGGACACTCAACCGACCGAAGCCACGCAGGCGCCCCAATGATTTCGTTTTTACAACTATTCCACGTGAAGTCCTTGTGCACAGAGTTCTGCCAGATTTTGCAAATGCTAACAGAATCGCAGGAAATGATTGTCCCTCCTCCTCCAGACACAAAAGCATCTGAGCCACTTGCCTCCTGGCTGGCGAGGGGCTGGGCGGGGCCTGCAAGCCTGTTGCCAGGCAGCCCAAGTGATGTTTCCCGAGGCTGCTGCAGGAGCTTCTGGTTGCCTAGCAACCGGGTCCTCAGCCACAGCATTTTCTTAATGAAGGTTTTTCAGGATTCTCTGTGTGATTACCTCTGCTGAATACCTAGACGCATTACCTCGGAATTACCAATTATTCCTCCTGATTAGGTATAATTTTGCATCAAACCATTTTGCACAACTTTGTTCAAAGTCCCTTTCCCATTTCACTTTCTATTAGAACTGCTAGCTGATTTGGTGGAGCTTCCAAACACGACTTTTCCAGCTGTGGCTTTATAAATAAGAGTTACTTAATAAGCATAATGTGGTTTTAAAGTCATTTTATTTTAGGTCATCTCTTAGGAACACTGAATGTAAATTCTGCGCTGAGTTCTTAGCTTTATGCTCTATTTAGTTCTTAACGTCTTATAGCAGAAAACACACCTTCCAGACGTTGTCACCTGACTTAAAAGACAAGCCAGAGTGGACCTTGAACTTTATTATATTTCATAGTTCCCTAGAAGAGATGACAGAAGAAATAAAAACTAGATGTGCTTTTTTTTTTACATCTGTGATATAACCTATATAACGTTAAAAAAATCTTTCATAAAAGTTTGAATAGTTGTTTGCCAAAATTGAATAGTATTAATACTATTTCATCTATAATGAATTGGCTAGTCAGTTCAACCTTCACAACACCGTAAAGATGTTGCTTAGGCTTTCCAAATAATAGCATGTTTAATAGCATTTTAGCATGTAATTCATAAAAGCTCAATTTGAAGCTTTTCAAAGCCAGATTTGTACCTTGGAGGTTTCACAAATACCTTTGTCCACAGACTTGTATAATGATTTACAATGTTACATTAAATTTATCTTACAATTTAATATTAAAATAGTAGTCATGAGCATCAAAATAATTTCATGCTTGATTCAGGAATTTTTTCTTTTCTTTCTCTTATATAAAGATTCAAACTAGACTAAGACATATAAATCTTCCCTTCCTTTTTCTTTTTTTTAAGTTTATTTATTTATTTTGAGAGAGAGAAAGAGTGACAGAGAGTGTGTGAGTGAGTGGGTCAGAGACAGAGAAAGAGGGAGAGAGAGAATCCCAAGCAGGCCCCGCACTGTCAGCACAGAGCCTGATGCAGAGCTCGGTCTCACAAATGTGAGCTCATGACATGAGCTGAAATCAAGAGTTGGATGCTGAACCGACTGAGCCACCCAGGCATCCCATCCCTTCCTCTTTCTAAACACACAAAAAAGAACCCCCCCCCTCCAAATCCACACACAAACAAAGCCAAAATTAAAAACAAAGACATAGGATCTGGACTACCCTCCTAGTTAATAACTGCCCTGAAGCTTTTAACCAAATTCTAGGGCACTCCCAATTTCTTGGGAGGCATAGGGCTCCCCTTCTGAATATGTAGTGATTCCTCAAAATCAGATATGCATATGAGGTCTTCTTCATAATTTACTGTACTGTGATTGGATCGGTCTGAATGAAACATATTTCCTGTTCCGAAAAAATTCTAATCCCATATATAAAGGCCATCATATTGGTTTTCGATCACATGAATAAATATTTTTAAAAACAGGAAATTCTACCATTTCCACTTTTATCTGCAAGTTCTCTGAAGACTGTAATGACCGAATGAAATCAAAGGTATATAGTAAATGGGGTTTTGTGCCAAACCCACCCACGGAGCTGATGAAACCATAGGTACCCTCACCCTATCACCCAGAAAAGCTGATGTGGTTGCTCTGGGTTGGGCCTGTGCACGGGCATTGCTGAATAGCTCCCTCGGTGGGTCTGACTGCAGAAGGCACTATCCCAGGGCTTTCCCACGTTCCCTCAGGGCCACTGAGGGTGTGCCTGCGTTCCAGCGGGGAAAGGACATCACCCCCCATGGGTACCTGTGTGGTGGCCGTTGAAGTGGGTGCTGCTTCTCGATCCCCACCATCTGCTGAAACTGTACCCTGATTTCTGCAAATGTTTCAATGATGACAGCAATGAACACGTTCTGAAAGAAAATCCCGACCCGGATGAGAAAGTGTAGGGCAACAAAAAGCAAACAAACATCATCAGAGGCTGTGGGGGGTGGGGGGGCAGACAGATTCCACTGGGGCCAGTTTCTATGGTACCTTCACAAGCCAGGCCAGGAAGAATATGAGCGTGATGAAGTAGAAGTAGGACCGCCAGCGGGGGAAGCTGTCAATGGCTCTGTACATGAGGAATACCCAGCCCTCCTGGGATGCAGCCTCATAGACGTGTGAATATGCTGGTGCCTGTGGGGACACAGGAGAGCGCACCGACTTACAACGGGCTTTGGAAATGGGGGAAACGCTTTTGAGAAAAAACAATCGATATTTATCCACACTCATTTTCTCAATGACAAAAGCTCTTCTAAAGGGACTCAACTAGCATGCAATTTATTTTATTGTTCTTATTCTTAGGATTTTGACAAAGTTGTTTCTGACTTCAGGCCAGGGCCCTTTCATTAGCAATAAAATAACTTTATGTTATATCTGTCCCTGTTAATGCATCTAAGAGCGTGGAAAAGGAAAGGAACCCTCAAACCAAGTAAGCTATAATAAAAATAATGTGTGCAGTACAAGCTTGCCATTTGGGGCTTAACACTTTCAGTGTGCTGAAAGCACTTGTTATGGTTTTAGCCAAAATGAAATAAATTTGAGAACTGGGTTTCATCTGAAGTCACTTTCCCACAGGGACACTAAAGTACCTTAGGCTCCAAAAATTAATGTGACGGAGCCTGTCTTTGGATTCCATTGTGTTTACTGAACACCGAAATGTAAGGCAATAAATCATCAAATAGCACTCTGTATCTCACTTCTGGGAGAATTGTCTCATTGAAAATACTATTGATGATGGGAAGAAAGAGGATGCGAACAATATGCAGGCAGATTTTTGCTGTAGTGAAGAGAACCTAAAATGCCATTCAGGGGAAAGACAGTGTTTGCCTTTCATGACATTATGAGGGATGTGTTATTATTTCCCCACTTTATAGATGGGAAAACTAAGGCACAGAAGAGTAAGTAATTTATCTAAGGGTGCACAAATAATAATAGGGGAACTTGAATTAATCCAGTCATTCTGGAAAGAGGCTCTGTGATGATACCAACTGTGATGGTATCTTGCTGCTGACGTCTTTTCTGTGGTTTGTTTTCCCCATCTGTAAAATGCATAAATAATAGCTCCTAGTGTGGTGAAGATAATTTCATTTCTGTAAAACACTGACACACAGTGGATACGTAATAAATTTTAGGTACTATTATTGTAAACATTGAAAATAGTTTGCTTAATAGTATTTTGTGAGAAAAACACATAAGTAAAAAGTACGGTACTGAGTTTAAAGTTGTTTGTAAAACACACATGATGCATATTGTTATTCACAAAACTGGTGAACATTCGCAACCCCAATAAATGCCATTGGTATAAATGGATTAAATATTATGGGATATAAAACCAATCCACCCATCTATGTTCTAATCGCACAGAAATTTAAAACTAGACTCTTTATACAATCAGATGTCCAAACTAAGAAGGGGGTTACTAAAGTTGGCTGATGGCCAGCTGCCTCTCTGAGCCTGTGAATGAGGGAAGAATAATTAGAGCATCAATGGACCAAAGCATGCAGGACAACAGAAAGCCTTGTGGTAAATGGAGACAAATGGGACATATGCAGCCTTGAAAGAAAAGCTGAGAGAAAGAAGGAAAGCAAATACTCATTGAGAGAATGCCTATTATGCTAAGTACTGTATATAAAATATAACGTCATAGAATCATATTTTGTGCATTGGAAAGTTGTTGCCATAACAACTAGTATTTGTAAATCCTACTTCGTTTTAAGGTTCTTTTACCTATTTAAATGCTCAGGAAAACCTCTGTCTAATTAGGCAGGTAGATGGGTAGGTGTGTATAAGAGCTGGTATTATCCATCACATCCTTTTACAGAAAAGGAAACTGAAGGTCACTGGATAATGAATTTGCCTGGGGTAGAAAATGACAGAACCAGAAACTGAGGCCACACCATCAGTTGCCAAGTCTTTTAAACTCTTTTCATCTTTACTATCTTACTTATATTTTCTCTTGCTCAAGACTGGGACTTTCCAAAGAGCATATTTTCTCCTACCAACCTTAATTTGAATAAGTCCATTTTTTTTTCCTGAGGGACTATGGTGGCTAAGGTTGTAGCATACTGAGAAAATCATACAGGCAGATGATTTTTAAGGGTAAGATTCAGGGAAGAAAAGCATGCACAAAAAATAAAATGCCAATAGAAAAACAGAAATGATTCTTTTCATTAATGATTCATACATACTAAAAATGTCCAAAATATTTGCTTTTGTGGACTGCATATGAAAGACAATTTTCACATAAAACAAGTAATTTATGTTCCTTATTTTCTTCTAGTTATTTGAACTACAACAGAAATGTGGCTACAAGAAATCCATTATGAGTAACTAGTAAAGCCTAATAGTTTTACCAATTGAGATTTACAGGTAAAATATGAGGACTGTCAATGTAAGACTACATTTGAGAGGAACACTGAATTATCCTTCTTCTATTTGTCCACGTCCTTCAATATTAATCTACAGTGAAGATGCTATTTGAAAGTAAGTAAAAATAACAGTATGTTCTTATCTCAAAGAGTTTCCTTCATTTTTTCTAATTTGACACACACACAAAGGGAAAGAAGTAGAAACCCACCATGCGGCTCAAAGAGCAGCATTTTCTTGATACAAGGAGATCAGACATTTGTGAAAATGTAGCTAAAACACTTCCCAGAACAATGCTGACTGTTGAGGAAGTGAACTCCCCTGGGTCAAAGGCTGGGAGGATGCACCTATCAGTTGTAGAAGTGAAGGCATTTGGATAGGACCTTCCTCATCACTTTTCTGCTGCTGACTTTGCAAAGTGTACGAAAAGAAAATCCATTGGAAAGATTTTCCGATTGTTCAACATTTAAACTGACAAAAATGGAGTTTATGAACATCTTATTTTCTCTGGGAAGTGAACAATGCTGGGGAAGAAGCCAAAGGTACCTAGCTCACACATGCTGCTCTCTGGTGCCTCCTGGTGCTTGTCTCTGGTGTGCTTAGCAGAGTCCAGTGCAGCTCTTATCCAGCCCAGCTCACCTCCATTGCCTTCAGGCCACACTGGGTTCTCAGATCTCCCAAAGAGTCCTCCGTGCACCTGTGTCTCCTATCACACTTACTCCTGCTGCCTAGTTTATCTCCCTCACTAGCACTGACTAGCTGACTAACTTGGCGAGCACTCTAAGTTAAAACTATCTTTCACTTCTGTATCTGGCATTGATGAGCACTCAATTGTTGATAAATGAAGCCATTATCATGGTATTAAGACACAAAGGCTTTTCTCAAATATTTGCTTTTTAAAAAAAATTAATTCTTCCTCACTGTGATTATTGCACAATTGGAAGCAAAGGGGATAATTTTTATGATTGACTTTATGTTTTGCTGACTTTCAAAATTCACTTAAAACACATACACATATGCAAATTTCAAGTCCACACTACATATAAACAAGAAAGTCTTCCTGTATTGTTTGTGCCACCATGGAAAATTTCTAGAAAATATTGTATTTTATATATACAAATATTTTCTAGATATATTCCAGAATACTTTAAGTCCATTTTAACTATAGAACTAAACTTGCTACCTGAAAAGACCACATTTTGTTAAATGAATAATGATTCTACAATAGCATGTGGGGATAGAATGCATTCTCTTACTGGAGAACATTGTGGCCTGCTCCAAAAATATCTCTGTGAAGCTATTGGAATTGTACCACTTTCTTAGACTCCAAATTCTCAAAGCATAAATTCAAGTTGTATAGAAACAAAATCACAACGACACTCAGCTCATCAATCCTCCTAATTTCATGCACCTTTCCTGACCTCTTTCACTGATGGTTTGAATTAGTGGATAAGAAGACCTATTAGTCTATATTTGGAAATAAGTTCCTGGGGAACTGCTATAGGCTATATATATGGAGACATAGCAGTGGATTTTTTTTCTAGTTCTGAACAAATTATATTTCCTTTGTTTGACTATCTTTACTATTACATTATTGCTTGGCTGTCTTCTGCTGACTCTTTTTCCATTAAAAAAAAGTGATGAATTGACTGTCTCCTGGGAATATTGCCCTATTGTTTATTCTAGTCATAGGTTACAAAATACATGGAGTCATTCAACTTTCAAAGAACAGGCCACAAAACTGTGGTGACAACTAATAAAAGCTATTAACCTGGGGTCCCACCATTAGACTCCTCTTCAAACCCAAAATATATGTGATGCTATTCTAATGATGGTGATACCCAATCCATTGTGAAAATAAAAGGGGGGGGGAGTTAGAGTTGGTGATGTAAGCTTGAGACAGTTGAATAAGTAAATACATCAGGCTTTAGTCTGGACAATAACCTTTACCTTCATACTCAAATTCCCAATAGAACCCAGAAAGTTCCTTTTAGGACCATCCATTCCATCCTCTCTCTCACTGTTCAAGGATCCTTGGGGAAATGTTCCTGAATTTTAATCCCTCCAGTGATAGAGAACACAGAACCTCTTGAGGCAGCCCCATTCCAGGTCTGACAACCCATCCCATTGGATGTTGGCTCTGGCTCGGTCCCTCTGGAATGTGCTCTCAGTTTTGCAAACCATAGCAAGCTACAGGAGTCTGGAAGTGGTCCCTTCACTTCCAGAGTGAATCATCCCTCCTTCTACAATCCTGCTACAGATACTTATTTTCTTATCTGGTCCTTTAACGTTCTCGACCTGCTGTATTTTTGATAAAATTGACCTGATTGTCTGGCTTCATTTCCCACCAGGCTCAGACTCTCACTTTTAGAGGGCACAGTGATAGTATTTTTTGTTATTCAAGGACATCAGTTTCCTTCAAACTTATTCTAAGTTGCTCTTTCTGTTCCTCTGGCTGCCTTGATAGGATCTCACTCTTTGGACATCAGCTGATTGAGTTTTCCTCTACTATAATCCAGTTTGAGCATCCCCTTCAGTTGGAAGGGAAAAGAAAGTTACATGCTTCTCTACCACTACATTTGAATGTTTGTGATCAAAAAGTGCCTCAATAATCTGCTCTTAACCAGTATATTTAACTGTGGAAGGATAGAATCACCATCCTAGACCCCAAAATGATGCTTATTGATCAACTACAGTTGCAATGACTAAATATACAGTCCTGGAAGGTGGTCCAATAAGTAAACACACATAAAGAGCTTGATCTTGCATGTTTCCATTACTAAAATACAACTCGTTCAAGATGGATTGTGCTCATTGGTGCTCATTTGTTTTGTCGTGTTTGCATTCATATAACTTGCTCTCCAATTAAATGTTTTTTTTTAACTCTAGAATTGCTCCATAGAATGATATTCTTTTTTTTTTTTTTAATTTTTTTTTTCAACGTTTATTTATTTTTGGGACAGAGAGAGACAGAGCATGAACGGGGGAGGGGCAGAGAGAGAGGGAGACACAGAATCGGAAACAGGCTCCAGGCTCTGAGCCATCAGCCCAGAGCCTGACGCGGGGCTCGAACTCACAGACCGCGAGATCGTGACCTGGCTGAAGTCGGACGCTTAACCGACTGCGCCCACCAGGCGCCCCTAGAATGATATTCTTAATAAACCACAAAGTAATAGAAAAGAAGGGCTTTGCATAGCTTAAGGGGGGATTGACTGAAGTCACTCAAAGGTAAGTTGTCCTGTCAGTTTGAACTGAGGTAGAATTCACTGGGTTTTTGTTTGTTTGTTTGTTTGTTTGTTTGTTTTGTTTTTTTTTGTTTGTTTTAATTCCTGAAGTGTCACTCACTGGCTTAGTTGACACTCTCACCCAGGGTTCCTCAACTTTGGCACCAGTGACATTTGGGGCTAAATAATTTGGGGGCCTGTTCTGTGCACTATAGCATCCTGACCTCTACCCACTTGATTCCAAAAGCACTCCCAACCCCCAAGTTGTGAAACCAGAAATGCTTTCAGACATTGCCCAGTAGCCCTTGGTGGGCTGAATCGCCCCTGGTTGAGAACAACTCTTCTAACTTGACAGTCTTTTTGATTCGTAGCTTTGCCCTACAGTGCCTAGCTCTGGGCCTTGCATATGATTTGTATTTATTAAGTATTTTGATTGAATTGGAAGTTCTTCTCTTGACACAGGGAAAAATGGAACACTTGTGAGGTTTCTCAAATTTCTCCTTGGCTTATTATGAACGGTTTGGAGGTTAAACAATTTGAGGCCAAAGGAGAGACCTAATAAATGTATTTCTGGACTATATTTACAATAGTCTACATTTGAATTTGACATTTTATTCATCTCTACAGATTTCTGAAGGCTAAAAGTCTAGATCCTAAGACATCATTTGTTATATAAAGTATTTGCCACACGGTGGATAGCTCAATAGTACCAGTACATTAATATTATGAGTTTTCTGTTGGAAGAAAATCTTATTATTTTTTTTTATTTCCTGCAATTTTATAAGATGACTGTACACACATGTAACCTGGGGGGGGAATATTTTAGTTTGCAGAATGAGATATTACAAGTGTATATTAATTACATTTTATAAAGAAAAGTCATATATTTTGAAGTGAAATAAATGGCACAAAATCTTCCTCACCAAAGATTATAGTGGGCCCTTCCTGAATTATTCCAAAACAAACCACAAACACACATGTTTACACGTTTTCAGATTTTTATGTCTGAAGAAGGCATTCATTATATTCACAGACACAGAAGAAAACGGACACATCTGTAGTCTATGTTCACGACTCTGGACTGTGGGGACCATGAAGCAGGGTGTCAAAACAGAAGGCTGCTAAACAGCACAGGGAAATGTGTGGGTAGGTCTCAACAGTGGGATCTAAGCAGCCACGACCGAATTTCAAACCAAACGGGTGGCTTCTCTAATTCAAACTACAACTTGTAGCTTGGGGTCACCTTTGACCACAGAATCTACTCTGAAATCCTTTATGAGATTTCCAAATTCTTATGAGAGCTCCACATACATGACACGTGAATCAAGTCAGCAGACCAGCATTAGCAAGAAAGGTCCATCCTGAATTACAGATGTTTATTGCACAATAAACCAGCTAGAATTAAATTACCTGGAATGATGTCACTTTTCTGAAGAATAAAACCTCATTAACAATGTTTTATATTCCTTGGGATCATGTTTAATTTACTAAGATATATATGCAAAATAGTTAATTCAAGTGTTCACCTGACAGAGAGTGATGTGACCTTATGATTATAACAATCTGCACAGAACTCATCCAATGCTCATCTAAGGATCCACACACACATTCAGACTGGGAATTGCCATGTGGCCATCAAAACAGCAAAACAAAACAACACTTCTTATTTGTTATTCCAGAACAGGGAGCAAACACAAAAAGGACTTCTTTTATTCTAAATGTTTTAAAATGTATTTATACACCTTATTTGGGGGTAAATGTTAGCTTAGTTTTGTTTTGTTTTTATAGTTAAGCACTTCTTGGGAACCACATTGCCTCACTGCTGAAATCACTTTATCTATTACCTTAAAACCTCACTCAGAGCACTAAACTGCAATCAGATCAAAGGCCATATAGAAAAAAAAACATGTATATGTTTCTATACATTTTTCTAACTTAAACCTTTTAAGCAAGTAATAAAGATTCTTACTTGAAATGTATTTCTTCAGATGTAGAAAATTTCTACACTTCCAAGTTCTAAATGTAAAACACTTCTAGAAAAGGAGGAGGTGAAAGCTTTAATACTATGGTATTCACAAATGGAAAAAGAAGTTGTTGACAAGGCCGGATGCTGACATTGGCAGGAAAGTTCGGGTATTAAAGTAGAACAGTTCCAAGAGCGCTTAGTCCATGTGCCAATGAAACACTCCCTGCCTCTGGGGCTGGGCCATTTCCATGTAGGCTGGGAATGAAAGCAGCAGAGGAGAGGTCATGACAGGTACTGGTTACCTTCTGCCTTTGAGGAGATTTGACTTCAGATCGAAAGAACTTCTTTAAAGTTACTTCCTGTTAGTTAACTTAAAAAAACTACACTTAGCCACAATTAGCTTTTAGTTATCTTCCGTAACATTCAAATTGTCCACTACGTCTTATCTACTGACACAGTATCAGCCAGTAAACCATTCTGGGCCTCAGCTCCCTATAAATAGAATATAATAATGACGATACGTGTGGTCACCACTAACGCACTAAATAAATGTCATTTAGTAACCTTTTAATTTTCTCAAAAAGGAAGCAATACATACATGCCAAAAATATGATTTAGAGTGTTGTAGCTTCATCACCAATCTTTGAAAATTTATTGGAAATGACAGTCAAAAGAAATGAAGGCAAAAAGGCCAGAATTTCATGTAAGTTTTGGTGAGTTAATAGTTTGACATTAGAATTTCATAATAATCCAAAATTAGAATCAAGTACAGTATTTGGAAAAAGGACCTAGACTTTCTTGTCTTCATATTCGGGGACACACATAGTTCACATCTCTGTATCACCATGCATAAGCAATGAAAAATAAGAATAACTCTAAGGTAAACCCTGGTCCATCTACCTCAGAATAGCCACAATAGCGAAAATTTGTTTCAATTTTAATAGGAAGGCTGACTGAATTATAAAGTAAGCATAGGATCAAAAGATCAGCCAAAATTGGAAATAAATAATTTGACATTTTTGCTCATAAAGGCATGTTAAAATTGAATCAGGTCTACATGCAAAGGAAGTAAGATAGCTGAGTGATATTAAACAAATGTAATTTACAATAAATATGATATAAGAAATACAAATAACATATGGCTTTAACTAAGAATAAAGTTCTTATCTGTGCTATGATAAATATAAAATTCTCTGATTTACAATTAAAAAACTCTAAAAAGTTATATGGTAATATAAACTAAATATAAGAAGATGTTGGCGAATTCTTACAAACATTTAAAGAATACCTATTCTTCTGAAACTATCCTGTTTTTTTTCTTCTGAAACCATTCTAAAAATAGAAAAGAAAGGAGGCATCTGGGTGTCTCAGTCGGTTTAAGCGTCTGAATTAGGCTTAGGTCATGATCTCCCAGCTTGTGAGGTCGAGCTCCGTGTCAGGCTTTGTGCTGACAGCTCAGAACCTGGAAACCTGCTTCAGATTCTGTGTCTCCCTCTGTCTCTGCCCCTCCCCTGCTCACTCTCTCTCTCTCTCTCTCTCTCTCAAAAATGAAGATTAAAAATGTTCAAAAAATAGAAAAGAAAGGAAACTTCCAAATTTATTCTATGAGGCCGACATAACCCTCACCAAATGATATAAAGACACCACCAAAAAAGAGAACTACAAGTCACTATCTCTGATGAACATAGATGCAAAATCCTCAACAAAATACTAGCAAACTGAATTCAGCAATACTTTAAAAAAATCATTCACCAAATCAAAGTGGGATTTATTCCTGGGATTGCAAGGGTGATTCAATATTCACAAATCGATCAATGTGATACATCACAGCAATAAAAAAAAGGATAAGTACCATTTGATCATTTCAATAGAAGCAGAAAAAGCTTTTGACAAAGTACAACATCCATTCATGATAAAACCCTCCACAAAGTAGGTCTAGAGGAAACATACCTCAACATAATAAAGGCCATATGTAAAAAACCCACAACTAACATCATCCTTAATGGGGGAAAAAACTGAGAGTTTTTCCATAAGGTCAGGAACAAGACAAGGATATTCACTCTCACAACTTTTATTCAATATAGTACTGGAAATCCTAACCACAGCAGTCAGACAACAAAAAGAAATAAAGGCATCCAAGTTGATAAGGAAGAAGTAAAACTTCCACTATCTGCAGATGACATGATACTTATTATAGAGAAAACTCAAAAGACTCCATCAAAAAAACTGCTAGAACTAATAACCAAATTCAGTAAGTCATAGGGTATAAAATCGATGTACAGAAATCTGTTGCATTTATGTACACTAGTAAGAAAGCAGCAGAAAGAGAAATTAAGGAAACAATCTCATTTACACTTCACCACAAATAATAAGATCCCTAAGAGTAAGCCTAACAAAAGAGGTGAAAGACCTGTGCTCTGAAAACTATAAAACACTGATGAAAACAAAACATTGAAGACAACAGAAAGAAATGGAAAGACATCCCATGCTCATAGATTGACAGAAAAATGTTGTTAAAAATGTCTATACTACCCAAGCAATCTGCACATTCAATTGCCACCCCTATCAAAATACCAAGAGCATTTTTCACAGAACTAGAACAAATAATCCTAAAATTTGGAACCACAAAAGATCCTGAAGAGCCAAACCAATATTGAAAAAGAAAAGCAAAGCTGGAGGCATCACAATTCCAGACTTCAAGTTAGATTACAAAGATGTAATAATCAAAACAGTATGATACTGGCACAAAAACAGACACACAGATCAATAGAGCAGAATAGAAAACCTGTAAATAAACCCAAAATTATAGGTCAATTAATCTTCAACAAAGCAGGAAAGAATACCCGGTATGAGGAAAGGCAGTCTCTTTAATGAATGGTGCTGGGAAACTGGACAGCAACATGCAAAAGAATGAAACCTAGACCACTTTCTTACACTGTACACAAAAATAAAATTGATTAGAGACCTAAATGTGAGGACCTGAAACCCATAAAAATCCTAGAACAAAGCACAGGCAGTAACTTCTCTGACATTGGCTGTAGCAACTTTTTTTCTAGATAGTCCCCTGAGGCAAGTGAAACAAAAGCAACAGTAAACTATAGGGATACATCAAAATAAAAAGGTTCTGCCACAGCAAAGGAAACAACCAACAAAACTAAAAGGCAACCAATGGAATGGGAAAAGACATCTTCAAATGACATAGTCAATAAAGGGTTAGTATCCAAATATATAAAGAACTTATAAAACTCAACACCCAAAAAACAATAATTCAATTAAAAATGGACAGAAGACATAAACAAACATTTCTCCAAAGAATACATACAGATGGGCTACACACATATAAAAAGATGCTCATCATCACTTATCATCAGGGAATACAATCAAAACCCACAATGAGATATCACCGCACACTTGTCAGAATGGCTAAAATCAACAACAAGAACAATAGGTGTTGGTGAGGATCTGGAGAGTGCACCCTTAGTGGAAATGAAACTGGTACATCCACTCGGAAAACAATAGGGAGGTTCCTCAAAAAGTTAAAAATAGAACTACCTTATGATCCAGAATTGCACTACTCGATATTTATCCAAAGAATATAAAAACACTAATTCAAAGGAATACATTGCACTCCTGTGCTTATAACAGCATTATTTACAATAGCCAATAGCCCAGACATGTAAACAGCCCAAGTGTCCATCAATTCATAAATGGATAAAGTAAGTGGCATATATATATAATATATATATGTGTGTGTAATAATATATATATGTGTGTGTACGTATATATATTATATATTATAATATTATATATATTACACACACACACACACACACACTGGAATATTCAGCCATAAAAAAGAATAAAATCCTGCCATTGCAACAACATGATGAGCTAGAGAGTACACTGTTAAGAGAGAGAGACAGAGTGAGACAGAGAGGAAGAGAAGGCGAAGAAAAGAAATAGATGTTAATTATAGAGAACAAACTGATGGTTACAAGAAGGGGAGGTGGGTGGGGGATAGATAAAATAAGTGATGGAGATTAAGGAGTGCATTTTCATGATGAGCACGGGGGATGTACAAAAGTGTTGAATCATACACCTGAAACTAATATAACACATATGCTAACTCTACTGGAATTAAAATGAAAAAAAAAAACAAGATGTTTTAACATCATCCATACTAATACTACAGCTGAATAGTTACAACTGTAATAGGAAATATCAACGAATTATGAAAGTTTAAAACTATACATGGAGAATTTTTTGCCATATATCTTCACATTGATAAACGTGTACAAAAATGTTCACAAAATTTTTCCTATATTTGCTGTCTACCTTTCTTCCATAAACTTTTAAGGCCCAAAAACACTATTATGGTAAAAATGAAGTTTTCCAACTGGGTTAGGTTTATTATTGGATGTGTCATAGATTCAATGATAGATATTAAGATTATACAAAGATGAGAAAATGTTCATGCATTAAATGCTATGTTACTAACGAAGCAAGATACTGTTATTCCTACGTGGCCAGCATTTCCAATGTAAACCACAACTCTACTAAGTGAGATAAGGATGTGAAGAAATAGTTAATAAATTAACTTAAAAATATAATAGACTTCACTTACTTATAGCAGTTTTAGATTTACTTAAAAATTGAGCAGATAACATAGAGAATTCCCATTTGCCCCTCTCTCTGCCACACTATCCCCTATTATTAACATCTCGCATTAGTGGGGTACATTTGTTACAACTGACTAATTAATGTTAGTATTTATTATTAACTCAAGTCCATTCTTGTGTTTTAAAGTTAGATGGATCTTGAAAAACTACACGATATTATCTACCCACCATTACAGAATCATACAGGTTAGCCTCACCAATTAAAAATCCTTAAGCTCTACCTATTTGACCCTCACTCCTCTCCTCTGAGCTCCTGGAAACCACTTGATCTCTTTACTCTCTCTATAGTTTTGTCTTTTCCAAAATGCAATATAGTTGGACTCATACAGCCTTTCAGAGTGGCTTCTTTCATTTAAAAATATGCATTTACTACTCCTCTGTGTCTCTTGGTGGTGTGATAACTCACTTATTTTTATTTGCTGAATAATATTCCATTGTATGGATGGACCACAGTTTATCTCAAGCTGTGCCCCATGGAGGGGCATCTTGGTTGCTTCCAATTTTTATCAATTACGTATAAATCTTGAATTTGAGTAGTGTCAGTCCTCTGACTGTGTCCTCTTCAGTGCTGTGTTGACTATTCTATTCTGGTCTTTTGCCTTTCCATATAAACTTCAGAAACAGTTTGTTGATATCCACACTACAACATGCTAGAAGTTTGACTGGGATTGTGTTTAATCTATCCCTCAAGTTGGGAAGAACTAATATCTTAATGCTCTGTTGATAGGTACATACACGTTAAGGATCGTTTCCTTGGAAATCGACCCCTATATAATTATGTAATGCCCCTCTTTCTCCCTGATAGTCCGCTTTGTCTTAAATTGATATCGCTACTTCTCTCTTTTTTTTCCCTAGTGTTATCATGGTATATCTTTCCCCACCTCTTTACTTTAATTCATCTGGGTTCTTTACAGTCACTGTGGGGTTTCTGTAGATAGCATATGGTGAGTATTTTTTCTTGACTATCTTAGTTTCTGTAATTGGATATTTATACCATTCACATTTAAAGTAATTATTGATATACATCGATTAATATATAACATCTTTATAAACTGTTTTCTTCAATGTACCTTTTCATTTCTTGTCTTCTCTCTTTTTGCCTTCTCTGGTTTTAATTAGGCACTCTATGTGAGTCCATTTTTACTCCTCTCTTACTAGATTAATTACATTTCTTTAAAAATATTAGTGGTTGCCTTATAGTTTACAACATACATTTACAACTAATCTAAGTCCACTTTCAAATAAAACTGTCTTACTTCACAGACAGTGTAGGTTCCCTCTTCCTTTCTCCTCTCCATTGTGGTTATTCACCTCACTTACCTATAATCCATATCCATCTAATAAATTGTCACTATTATTATTTTCAACAAACAAGTATCTATTGGGTCAGTTAAGAATAAAAAATAAAATATTTTATTTACTTCCATTTACTCCTTTTCCAATATTCTTCTTTATGTAGATCTGAGTTTGATCTGTACCATTTTCCTTCTCTAAAGAACTTTTATCATGTCTTGCAAAGCAGTTCTACTGACAGAAAATTCTCTGATTTTGTTTCACTGAGGAAGTTTTTTATCTGGATAATACCTCTGGATATAAAATTCTAGGTTTTTTTTTCTTTCAACACTTTAAATATTTCACTTTACTCCCCTCTCACTTGCATAGCTTCTGAAAAGAGGTCCAATATAATTCTTATTCTTATTCTTCTACAGGTAAGGTGTTTATTTTCCCTTTGGTTTCTTTCAATATTTTATCTTTTCTATTGGTTATTCACAGTTTGAATATGATATACCCAGGTGTAGATATTTTTGCTTACTCTGCTTGTGTTATCTGAGCTTCCTTGATCTGTGATTTTGTGTCCAACATTAATTTTAGAAAATTCTCAGCCATTATTACTTCAAATATTTCTTCAGGCCCTTTTTCTCTTTCTTCTCCTTCTGGTATTCCCATTACATGTATGTGAGACCTTTTGTAATTGTCCTACAGTTCTCTGTCATTCTGTTTCATGATTTTCATTCTTTTTTCTCTTCCCATTTCACTTTGTGAGGTTACTGTTGACATCGTTTATCTCATTGTTTCTTGACTCAGTTGTGTCTAGTCTACCAATGAGCCTATGAAAGGCATTCTTCATTTCTGCTACAGTGTTTTTTATCTTTAGCATTTCCTTTTGAATCTTTCTTACGATCTCCATCTCTCTGCTTATATTTCCCATTTGTTCTTGCATGCTGTCCACTTTTTCTATCACAGCACTCAGCAAATTAATTAAAGTGTTTTAAATTCCAAATTATTTAGAAGCTACTAAGTCCCTGTCATACCTGAGTCTGGTTCTAATTTGTCTTGCTTGCTCTTGTCTCTTCAGATTGCATTTTTATTGCACTTTTATCATGCCTTGTAATTTTTTTTGAAAGCTGGACATGATGTATTAGGTAACAGTAACTTAGAGAGATAGGCCTTTTGTGTGAAATTTTATGTTAGTCTGGCTGAGGGCTAGGCCATGTTTAATGTATGCTGCATCTGTAGGTGTTAGAGGCTTCAATTTCCTCTAGTGTCCTGGTTTCTGTCTTTCTTGCTGTTTTTAGGTTTCCCTAGAAATTCCTCCTAAATAGAATATGTGTCTTGCAGCTGAGTTGGAAGCCAGTTATTATTTTGCTGCCATTAATGTGATGATAAAGTATTGGGGAAGAAAAATATTCTATAACTGTATAATTAAATCTCAGTTTTCTTTTTTTTTAAGTTTATTTTTATTTATTTTGAGAGAGATAGAGAACAAGCGATAGAGAGATAGAGAGAGGGAGACAAAATCCCAAGCAGGCTCCACACTGCCAGTGCAGAGCCTGATATGGGGCTAGAACTCACAAACCATGAGATCATGACCTAAGCTGAAACCAAGAGTCGGATGCTTAACCGACTGTGCCACCTAGAGCCCCAAATCTCAGTTTTCTTAGACCAAGTCATAGGCTGTGGCCTTCAGAAAGTTTCTTCACCTATTTTTTTCGGCTTATGTGATACAGGAAGGCCAGAGGGGGCTACACTCATCTACCTGCACTCTCCTTAGTTCAGACGAGGCTCTGGGAAAGTCGATATCTTCAAGGGCACGGCTTTATTATAGAGAACAGAAGGCTCTGGGTTTACTTCAGAAGGATCACTGCCTCTCCCCTGTGGGAAGCATGCGGGAATTTTTCTCTGATCTTCACCATAAGAACTTGGCAGGGCTTCTGATGGTAAAAGTCATGAAAGTGTGCCCCCAACCCCTAAGACTGGAGGGATTTTTAACTCAAGCTCGTCCATGCCCAGCCTTCAGCAATTACCCAATTACAGTGTAAGTGCCTCTGGCTCTAGTGGCTTCTGCTCCTGGGGAGATACGATTTTCTGTATTTGTCATCCCAACAATTTTCAAGGCAGTGCTTTGCTCTGTGACCCCAATTCTCCATTGGACCTGAGAAGCATTGTTGGCTTTTTTTTTCAGAATTGCTGATTTTAGTTGTTTAGTTTGTTTTCTTCAGAAAACAAGATGACAAATTCCAAGTTCTTACATGTTGGAGCAGAAATCAGAAGCTGTTAACTAACTTCTTTTTGATTTAAGATATGGGCCAGAAATAACATGGGTAAATGAGCACGTTTGATTAAAAATAAGAATTCTAGGGGCACCTGGATGGCTCAGTCAGTTAAGTGTCTGACTTCAACTCAGGTCATGAACTCACGGTTCATGAGTTTGAGCCCCGTGTCGGGCTTTATGCTGACAGCTTAGAGCTTGGAGCCTACTTTGGATTCTCAATCTCTCTCTCTCTCTCTCTCTCTCTCTCTCTCTCTCTCTCTCTGTTCCTCCCCAACTTGTACTCTGTCTCTCTCCCTCAAAAATAAATAAAGGTTAAAATAAGAATTCTTAAATTAATGTGTGCAGAGGCATGATTCCCTGCTCCTATGTAAGTTAGTCTGCTTGGTCACAATTTGGCCCACGTTCTAGTACAGCATAGGAATGAAAGGCCATCATTAGTACAAAGTAAGACTAGGTTGTGATAGTGAAGCCTATCCTGGCTGGCCCCAAGTCACTGTGTTGGAATCTTACTGGGCCACATGTCATTTCCCCCACTAATAGCTGTTTCTCTTACACCTTAATATCTGCCTGTTTTTCTGCTTGATTTGAACAACAAACTCTAAGGCAACATTAAACACAGACAACATAGTAATAATAAGACTGTGGAGAAGGAGGAAGGAAAAAACACTCATTTGTGGGATATGGTTCAAGTATCCATTATATAATAGCACAACAAACTTAACCAAAGCCAAAAAGCTTTGGGCAGCTGTGATCCGGCCTGCTTATGCTTGGAATGAAGTCTTTCTATGCTCTCATGAGGCACACTGGCAAGACAGAGTTCCTATGGCCAGCAATCATTCCTTTCTAGCAAGTATCTGGGATACTTAAAAGACAGGACATTAAAAGGGCAATCAGACATTTGCACTGTGGCTGATGAAGTGATCCTAACTTTTCATCCCTGGTAAGCAGAACTGCAGAAAAATCATCCCTGGAAATACCACCTAGTAGCCAATACCCAGAGAAATATGTCTGGAATATGGAGTGATTATTGAAGCTTTAATAGTCTTTCAACTCATTACGTAGCAGGTATATAATCACACTCTTCCATCAGTCATTTATTATTATTATTATTATTATTATTGTTTGTTGATGCAACCCACATTATACAATTGATGGAGGGGTTTAATGAACATCCATCAAGGATTTATTCAACAACCCTGGATGTTTTATCTAAGTCTTTATCTGACTCATACCGTGACTCTTTCCATCAGTGGTGTTTATTTATGAATTGGGAATAAGCATCTACCTATGTGAGCTGTATTTTATACTTCTCTTAAACTTGAATAAATTTACTATTGTCTTCATGGACTAATATCACATTTCCAGCACAAATTACTAAAGCTTAAAGAAGTACAAGGACTTCTATCAATGACATAGCTACTTTAGTGAAAAGGCTCTTTCATTTGGCCCATTTAATTTTTCTAGCCTTTTAACCCCTGTATTTTGACCTAGAATTCTTGAATATCTCTTACTTTAAAAAGAGGCAGCAGTCAAAAGATTGATCTTCAAGGTTAAATAGTATTTGCATGAAAATTCACACCCAACAATCTCTTGCTTTTTTCTTCCCCAAAGCTCTGCTTTCAGGTATGCACTAATCAATCCTCTGTGATGTAGGACACACCACTATTTATCTTATTCTATGGGTAGAGTATAGTCTTTTTAAAAGTTTCTCCGAGTTTTAAGGTTTAACATTTACTTTCCCTCCCCCTGTGGACTGCAAGAACCACAAGAGTAATGACTTTGTCTTGCTCACCATCATGTTACTAGAGTGCGTGCCTGGCACATAAGGTAAACATGAGGGTAACAGAGCAGAGAGTGGGTTAGGTCAGGAAGAGGGGCTGGTGGAAACAAAGAGGAAATGGGCACAAGAGGGCAGGGTGTGTTGGACGGTGAGAAGAGTAGCAATTACAAAAGTCAGCAGACTTTGAGAGCTGGCCAGGCTGCTCATCAGCCATCTTGGAGGGGATCCAGGTGTGGACTATCAGCATTAATTTCTATGAGGAGACGCTGCCTTGGGCCAACTGGTGACCCACACCAGCCGCCAGGGCTCCCAAGCCTGGGATAGCAGACTGCTCTGCCTGTTGAAGGATGCTCCATGGCCCTCATTTTACCATAGTTGCTGTCGATTCCCAACTCCCCACCCCCCAATCCCTCAAGCATCAGTCTAGCTTAGTGGCTTTACTTCTCCCCTGCAAGATCTTCATTCTATTGTCTCATTTGACCTTCCCCAATAAGAGTCCTCCCTGAGGTGCATGAATCCATTGTCCTTCTCTCCACATTGGTAAATCCTTGAGTCCAGTAGTGCTGGTGCTCACAGATCTGCATCCTCCACCTTGGATTCTGAACACTGTAATATGTCTCTATTCACTGATGTGGCTGAGCCCTGTGATGAGTTGGCAGAGACCAAGCTTCAGCTCATTTATTCCTCACAGCCTTTTCTAGTACTATTAATCCCGTTTTATAGATGAAGAAACTGGGGACAGAGAAGAATTAAGTTTTCTGTCCAAAGTTGTGTGGCAAGGACGTGACAGAGGTGGGATTTGTACATGTGATCTTTTGAATGTCCTTTTAACCACGTGGTGCCTGACTTGACCTACACAAATGCTGCCATCACATCCATTTTTTTGACCTTTAAGAACCCAGGCTGCACCTGCCTGCCTGATTCTCTCTCTCTCCCCCTCTCTCTGCCCCTACCTGACTTATTCTGTCTCTGTCTCTCTCAAAATAAATAAATAAATGTTAGAAAAAAAAAGAACCTAGGCTGCCCCCTGATATTTTTGAGGTAAAAGGTGGGCTTTTGAAGAGATATCTCCAGTTGCTGGAAGAGTTAAGTATGCAGACCATGAACAAAACTTGCATAAATACCAGTGTCAATAAGAAGAAGTGAGTAGCTTCTTCTGGGCCATCACTGCCACGAACTTCTCAGTCAGAACAGGGTCTCAGCTCCATTTTCTTGTGCCATCACAGAGATCTCTGGTTGCCCAGCTCCTCTTTGTCTCATGGGGAAAAACCCATTGGGTCAGGAAGGTTAGGTTCCCAGCAGAACGATGGTAGGGTGGACTGCGTGGGACAGCTCCTGCCCAGGGAAATCATGGATGACGCCTGGCCACAAAGCCAGAGGGACAATAACCCTGAGCCTCCGGGAATTTCACAGACTTACACAGATGGAAAGAACCGTCCTGTTATATGCAAGGCTCTTTTTATGCAAGGCTCTATTCATATACTACCATGGTCATTCTTACTGTTCGCATTTTATAAATGGGGAGACTGCAACTCAGTGAGGCTAAGAAACTTGCCCAAGGTCCCCCAGAAGTGACTGCCTGAAGCTGTATTCCCATGCTTTCCTCCAACTGTGTTCTTTCCACTCTGCCACGCATGTCTGAACTTTCTGAAAGTTCTCTTGGCTTGGTTTTGAGGAATTTGAACAAATTCCTGTCTGGTATACTTTGCAAAAGCAAAATTCTGCTTTTAAAATTAAACAGACTAGCCCAAGGAAAGGGCAGGGAGGGAGGTGAAAATTCCTCCCTGTGTCTTTGGATTAGGAGTGGTTCTCTGTGTTTGTTCGGGGTGAGGAAAGAACGTTCATCTGCCATTTCTCCACCCCCACTAAGTTCCTCACATTATTGTCTGGCAAGAGTAAATGGAGATAGTTTCTAACTCCAGCTTAAACACCGAAAATACAACAAAGTTGTAATTACTTTCACTTATGGGGAGAATCTATTCGATAAATCAGGACACACACAAAATTTAAAAGCGACTCATGTAGTTTTGGGGTGTACCTGCTGGTCATTTAGCTGGACGACCTGAAATTCTGTAACTTTGTTCTGTGATACAAATATAATCCTTTGAGAAGTAGAGCAGAAAACAGAGAAACGATTTACATAAAAAATAGATCTGTTTTTTACTTCCACTAAATGGGTAATTTTAGAAGATATTTATAATCGACTGGGCATTTTGTCCCTTGCATAGTTAAGCCTGTGGCAGATCCTGTCGTCATTCCTCCAGACTCATTTTCCCCCCAGGCTGCTCAGCTGGAGAATATATTTCCTGGAATTTCCTGCAAGGAGGTGTGGCCCTGTGACAAAGTTCTCCCTGATGTGGGCAACTTCTAAGCCATCCACAAAGGCTTTCACTTTTTTTCCTTTTTCCCTTCTCTCCCGCCAGCTAGAAATAGAGAAGCCACGGGAAAACGTGGAACGTGTGTGTTGAGGATGGCAAGGCTGCCCCACGTGCTGTCTTTTGAGATGACCTCGTGGGCCAGGGCTCACCCATCAGCCACCCAAGACTATGACTTCAGAAAGAAATAAACTTGTATTTTACTTGCACTATTGCAATTTTGGGTTCTTTCTCTCGTAAGTTTACTTTACCCCAACTATTACACAGCCTAAAATTCAAAGTAGCTTGTTCCATGACCACTGTTGTCAGAATGGCTGGTGTCCGGAAGAATGTCCATCTAGAAAAATATGGTATCTGAAACTTTACCTACAGACATTTTATGATCTCATACAAATATGTGAAACAGATTTGATAGTTCAGGAAAATAAAACAAGGCAAAGTTCAAAAAGGCTTTCCATAGAACAGCTCTATTTTCCCCCACAAAAACCACTCTATTAACCTTGCCCTGAGTTACTGGCATGCTGAACCACAGGAATCCATACTCTACACATACTCCTAGCCCAAGAATGAATTCTAACCACAGCTCTTAAATAAAAGGTAAAATTAACAATTTAATGTCACATAAAGACTTGCTTAAGATTCTTTGAAATGTTCAAAGGAGGTACTTTAAACATGAGATTGTTACTTTTTTAAATATAGGGTTTTGGTTTCATGGCTAAATGGTATGATTCAACAATATGAAGCGATCCATTATTTCTCAAGAATAAGAATTGTACTTTAATTTATCTCATTTCAATGCTCTAAAAACTTGCCAAACGAATGTTATTTCTCGCTGAAAGATGTTAAGATATCGGCAAAGTCTGAAGAATAATACACATACACACACACACACACACACACACACACACACTGCAACATTTCTAAAGTCAGTCACACCCACAGAAACTCACTTACTTGAAAGGACTACTACCAGTCTGAACCTTGTTAATCTAGGCAAAGAAATATGACAAATTTTAGTACTGAGTAGGATGTATTTTGGCAAACCATCAAATGTACTTTGAACTCATTGGGGAGTCTGGGTGGCTCAGGAGGTGCCTGGGTGGCTCAGTCGGTTAAGCGTCCGACTTCAGCTCAGGTCACGATCTCACAGGTTTTGAGTTCGAGCCCTGCATTGGGCTCTGGGCTGACAGCTCAGAGCCTGGAGCTTGCTTCTGATTCTGTGTCTCCCTCTCTGTCCCTCCCCTGCTGGCACTCTGTCTTCCTCTCTCTCAAAATAAATAAAAACATTAAAAATTTTTTTGAAAACAGTACTTTGAACTCACAAGTGATGAGAGTAATGATGGCCATATCAGTGAGATATAAATCTGACTGTATGTAGTTTGACAAAATGTAGGGATGCATTGCCTTAACTGTCAATCAAAACATACTCATTGGCTACTTCCGCACATCAACCAACCTACATTCATTTTATCATTAGCAAAGATTCCTAAGGCAGTGTGTTTGATGACTTTCAGCAAGACTTCAGAATAATGTCGCATAGAGTAAGTGGAATTTGAATCATGCAGCCAAACTTTTGCAAATCTGATCATTTTATTTTATAGGGAATATGCTCATCTCAGCCACTGTTGACTTTGCTTATTTGACCAAAATTGAACAAGTCTCACTGACCCACTGTAGAGTCAAGGACTTGAGTTTTTACAATCTAATCAGGTGTACTTTTCACTATTCAGTCAAGGCTTCTGCTTCAAAACAAAAAAAGTAATGAAGACATTCCACCAGCCACAGCATTACCTGCACAAATCCCTCACACTTAACATGTAAAAAAGCTGAAGTCCTCATCTTTCCCCACAAACACCGTTCTTCCAGAAGTCAACAGCAACTCTATGTAATCACTCAGGCCAAAAACCTTGGAGTGATCTTTCTCTTGTACTCAACCCGCAGAGCATACCCAGAGTGCTCCCCCCATCCCCACTGCTACTATGCAAATCCAGATGACCACCTCTCCCTTGCATTATCACAACAGTCCCCCACTGTCCCTTCAACTCAGTAAGCAGGGCATTTCTGATCAGCTTCAGTTTCTCCTTTGTTCAAAATCACTCCCATGGCTCCCCATCTCACATAAGAGTAAAAACCAAACACACTGCATTGACCTGTGCGGCTCTATACCATCTGCCCTTGTTGATTTTCTGTTCCCCCTTTACTCTCAAGACATGAGCCTCCTCATATCAAGAGAGAATAGGAGCACACTCCCTTTTGGGGGTCTTTGCCCTGAATGCACCATCTGCTTTGTACCATCCTCCCCGCGAGAGCCACGTGGCGCGTCCCCTCCCATCTATCACATTTTTATTCGAAGGCAGCCTTTGTGGTCACCCTATCCAAAACTGCAACCCCGGAACACAGTATCCCCTCTCCCCCTCCTCATCCCCTCGCCCCCTCACCTCTTCTTTTCCTTTTCTTCACCATTTAATGCACCACTTATTTTACTTGTTTGTCCTGATTATTTCCTGTTTCTTCATGTAGAATTTGTAGGCTCAACAAAGGCAAGGACTTCTTGTCTCTTTTGTTCCCTATATCGTAGCAGGTCCCCAATAAAAATTGTTGAATGCTGAATAAATAAAAATATTTTCTCAAATAATTGGTTGGCCAGGAAGGGAACTCAGAAAAATAGTAAAAAACACATGCACATCTACTGGCAAGAAAATAAGATCAGGATTGAATCAAGTAATAGAATATGGAATGTGTAAAAATCTCGTTAGTTATTAGCTAGGGGCATGAATCAGAGAAATAGCAAAAACAAAAACAAAAACAAAGAAAAAAAAGGAGAAAGAAAGAAAAGAAAAAAAAAGCCCAACAAACCATGGGAGTACATGTGAAACTGTGAGGCAGGGGCCAGACTAATGTAGGAACAGGTGGCATTTTCCTAATGTGTTCCCTCTATGGCAGATGGTGTCTATAGTTTATAGCCCACATATTTCTATCACTGTGAGTTCTCTAGTCACTAGTAAAATACAACCACACCCAGGGGACAGCCATACTACAGCACATCTTTCTCCTCCATCACCCACATATGCCCAGGAATCATTCTGTTCTCTATTCTCTCCATTTGAACAAATGCACAGAAAAAAATTTTCAACGGAATACTAATCACAAATTATACTGATCAAAGTGAATTTCATACATCACAGATATACTAACGTGGTGGAGACCCATCAACTAAGTTCCATGAACACCTCGACAGGATCCCATACAAAGGCAGGTGAGCGGAACTTTGCATTCAATGTGTCACTTGGATGCTCGTGAGATCTGGTGGGTTGTCTGTCCTTATGAGCTTATCCCAAGGCACACCTGTTAGTCACTCACACTTCTCACTGGTGGGCAGGGAACAACACAATGAAGGCCCAAAACCTATGCTTCCTAGAAATCATCTCAACTGAAAACCTAAGGAAGAGATTTTCAAATGGAGAGAAAATCTTTTCAAATGAAAAGGGCACAGGAGGGAGAAAGACAGAGAGGGGCTTCAAGGAGTGACTCTTAGTCAATACAAAAACAAATGATCCCAGTAAAGAGGCTGAAGAAATTGCTAAAGAAACCCAGTTGACTACCGTGAGACTTTCTGAGGAGCTCATATTTCATGAACAAGAGGTACAAAAGGCATAAGGCTGGATATGTAACCAAAAAAAAAAAAAGCATTAGGTTGGTAAATGAGGTTGAAATTCATAAAATTTCTAACAAATAATGATTGCTGGCAATGTGGAGCATGAGGATAAAAAAGGGAGTGACTGAACTATTGCGTTGAGGAAGATAATCATTAACTAACCTGGACAGGACACAATCAAGAGGAAACAGCTTAAAAAAAAAAAAAAAAAAAAAAGGAACAGCTGATGAAGGGACATGATGGAAAGAAAAAGTGGGTAAGGTATCCTAACCACATGAATCCAAGAGCACCATGGAATGGTTATCAAGTAAATTAGCAGTAATTTAATAAGTTGTAATCCTTAACAAATTGATAAACCTGAGAAGTATTCTGAAATTAGCAAAAAGCCAACGAGGCCTTGACTTTGATAGTCAATAGTATAAAATAACCATTACTCCTAGGAAGTCTAGACACTGCAGAGCTTTCTAAAGAGAAAGGGGAACCTGCCAAGGGCCAACAAACTAAGAGGCCATTGATTCCAATCTGGTTTGCTTTCCTTTTTAAAGCTATATTTAGCTGTATTTTTTAGTTGTATTTAAAGCTGTATTTGAAAGATTAATTGATTATTGATAGGATTATTAGAAGAATAGATCTGGTGGCACCTAATTTCAAAATGTCATTTCACAGTTTATCCTTCAGAAAATACCAAGAAATCATCTTGAATGATAATAGGGCTAGGTGAATTCACAGCTGACCAAACAATATTTTCTATACTAAATTTCTATGTAGAAATTAAACGAGAACTTCTATGTTAGGATATAACAGGATATATAGGATATAATTGTTTATATAACATAAACAATATGTTTCCTCATCAGAGGAAAACTGTCCCAATAAGAATTTACGTAGCACCCCCTAAAAATACAACTTTTCAAAAAAAAGCTACTAAAATTAATTTACCCTTTTAAATTGATTTCTAGTGATAATGATTCATCAGGAATAATAATTAATACCAAGTAATCACTAACATCAATTAATCTAATAATAATGTTTTTCAAATATAATAAACACAGGGATTAGAAAGAATATAGTTAGAAATTGCAAAGCGGATTCTAAGAGGGGGAAAATTAAGAATCCTTGCTGAGGTGTGTGCTAAGAGTTGGCAAGACTTGACTCCTCCTTTTAAAGCTGCTTTCCTTCTTATCTCCTATGCTCCTGATATAACCTAAGTCCTAGCACCTACCCTGAAATAACTGATGGACACACAGGGTTTATTACCTTCTTCCTTCCTTCTTAGGGACATAACCTAAGCCACCCAATACTCATACTCAGCCATAGCTCTGACACTAAAGAAATGAATTAAACTTGTTGAGTCGATACAGTGAGGATATTTAGACTATGTGTGGGAAGGCACTCTGTAAAATGCAATTGCTACCCAATCATTTCCCTCTCATCAGAATGTACATATCCCATTCTGTTCCTCTCATACACAGCAGTAGATGACAATGGTCAAATTCACCATACCAATTAGCAAGTAGATCAAATTGTATACTATCCCTCTAAGTTTGAATGACCCCTAATCTAATTGAACTACATAAAGTCCCTCCAAGAGCTCCTAGGGAAATACCCTGTCATTTCATTTAAACATGTGAGAGAAACACTTTGATTAGAGAGTCTTCCAAGGACTCCAGATTTACTCCCCATCTACACATCTAATTGAACAGATACATCTTTGTGATTTCTCAAGATTACCTGTTTATGCCATGTTGTCAAGAACATCTTATTTCCACATTCATTTTTCCTGACTTTCAGTAGACACTGAAAATATTATGTGAAGTCCAGCAAAGAAATTTTCCATTTTCTGAAGTTCAAGCACTGAATTTTTCTTGGATGGAAGTTTAAGCCATCTGTCAGCACTATGGTTTCTTGTAAAGAATATACCCTTTTATACCTGTACCCTGGAAAATTCTTGTTTTAGTTTTTTGCAGGTATCACAAGAGAAAAAACAAATAACATTCAGTTTATATGTTCCCTTTCTAAAATTCTTAAGGGTTGGGACAAAATGACCACGATAGTCTCTAATAATATTTTTAAAATATGTCATTCTGTAGATTACCACAGAATACATTTATGATAAAAATTGCATCACTGACAGATGCAGATAATTAAGTAATCTTATGCTTGCTGCTAAATACGAAATATTTGATGTAATTTTACACTGTTATGCCTTTTCATTTTTAAAATGAATTATTACAACTACCTAGCATAATTAACCTAAATGTTTCTAGTTATTCTTAAACTCTTAATTAAAGTGCACAATATTCTTTTTTTTTAATTTTTTTTTTCCAACGTTTATTTATTTTTGGGACAGAGAGAGACAGAGCATGAACGGGGGAGGGGCAGAGAGAGAGGGAGACACAGAATCGGAAACAGGCTCCAGGCTCTGAGCCATCAGCCCAGAGCCCGACGCGGGGCTCGAACCCACGGACCGCGAGATCGTGACCTGGCTGAAGTTGGACGCCCAACCGACTGCGCCACCCAGGCGCCCCATAAAGTGCACAATATTCAATACACTTCCTCCTGGTATGCTCATTTGAAGGCTTTCTATTAATTCCCAAAGTGAAATATAGTTTGGGTGAACTTAAGCGGCTTTCTATTACCTCCTGAAATTGTTTAGTCCAGTATTTAGAAAGGTTCTTCTGGAACTGTTCAATTTGTGTCCACTTATTTTAATTTACAAAAGTCTTTTTAAGAAAATGTAATTATTGATATAAATAATACTGTTTGGTATTTCTAAGTAAGGATGCACTAAGGACAATTTTATGAGATGAAGGCAAGAAATGTTAAGCATGAATTAAATAACCTCTGGAAATGCTACAGAATCGGTGAAATTAAGAATTTTGACTTGATTCAGCCTGGTTAGGAACTGCCTTACTAATCTACATGTGAAAAATGAAGACCAGGGCCATTTTCCAGAAGACCTGACCTCTCCCATGGGAATGTCCTTGATTTAAACTCAGAGGAAATGGTCCAGTTAGCTTTGGTAACCAGTGGCTGCTTCCTGATTAATTTACTATTTCACTACTCAGCATGGGCCTCCATGTCTGCCTGGCTGGCCTGTCACATCCTCCTGTATCACTCGAGATTTCCTATAACACTGACCAAACCAATCACTTAGAGTGTCCCGCACTGTCATTTCTGTCCTGGTGTGATCCCCAACACATGGAAGGTGCTTAATTCCCTTTTGATCGTTCACTCTTTTTCCAGGAACAGTAACCTCTACAGGGGCCAGGGGCCACCCTAGGAACCTCAGGGTTTTAGGAAGGGTGTATTTTAAGTTGGTTGATGGGCTAACCAGTGAGTGTTTATTTTTAGTTATGCTTACATAACTCACATATATGTTATTTATGTTGACTCTTTTCATACATACATATGTATATACATATGTATATACATATATAACATATACATATACATACATGTATACATATATATACACATGCATGTATATATATACACACACAAATATATACATATATAATGAAAATGAATTATCCCATTATTTTTTTTTAATGTTTTTTATTTATTTTTGAGACAGAGAGAGACAGAGCATGAACAGGGGAGGGGCAGAGAGAGAGGGAGACACAGAATCTGAAACAGGCTCCAGGCTCTGAGCTGTCAGCACAGAGCCCGATGCGGGGCTCGAACCCACAAACCGTGACATCATGACCTGAGCTCAAGTCGGATGCTTAACCGACCAAGCCACCCAGGCGCCCCTATCCCATTATTTTTTTAAAAAAGCTAAAAAAAATCTCTATTCCCCTTTTAGATACTAAAAGTCAATTCTTCTGGGATGATGCTGTGATAGTGAAGGGGAAAAAATGCTACTTTCTTTGTGTTTTTGTAGCAGAAAGAAGTACATTATTTACAAAGCTATCAGCCCAAGTAGCTTGCAAATTCTTTCATCTGATCTATCCCGTCCTCCACCCTTTCCCCATCCCTAGCCATGCATGCAGTGCTCAGTCTGTGTCTAATAAATGGAAGTGATGAAAAGATCGCATCTCCAGACAGACTATACCTCAAGAGCAAGATGAGATTACGTTGGTATCAATAGAAATCATCCTCTTGCTCCGTTTAGTCTTTCTGAAGAAGTTAAGAACCCGTTAGCACTGTGTTAGAACACAGTGAAGCTGGTTCATCTGGCATTTTCCACTATCCCCAGAGAATAAGGTTTCTGGTTAGGGAAATCTAATTATGTGATGAAGCATCTAGCATTCTCAGGGAGATCTATCTGACATCAATTTTTTTTAACTTTTTAATTTATTTTTGAGAGACAGAGTGCAAGCAGGGGAGGGACAGAGAGAGAGGGACACAGGCTCCAGGCTCTGTGCTGTCAGCACAAAGCCTGACATGGGGCTTGAAGTCACAGACGGACAGATCATGACCTGAGACGAAGTTGGAAGCTCAACCGACTGAGCCACCCAGGCGCCCCCCGACATCAATTTTTTAAAAATGACTTGACTCCTAAGCAGAAAAATATAATTAAATCCAGGATCTGTGTATTTGATGTCCCTATTACCCATAACGGGATAGAAACAAGAATTACATGGAACTAAGGAAACCCAGACCAGAGAACTCCTCAAGAAAACACTACAATTTTCAGTAACTTACCAATAAGAGATCCCTAAAATTCAAAACTAATGTTTAAAATTAAAACAAAAAAAGTTTTGTGGGTACAACTAAACATAACCCATTTGTAGAATAAGTAGGACACAGGACAAAATTGTTGTCACATTCTCAAAGCTGACAAATGACCTACAAAACCAGAAATCCCCAACTACCCTTCCAACTCAATAAACCTGAACTGAAGTTAAGAACCCAACGAACGCCTCACTGTGGGTAAAGTGCGACCAAATGTGAGCATGAGTGGTAGACTGGGAATCATAACCTGGGCACAGGTAGAGGGAAGTCCCTGCAGACTGAGTGCACCTAAAGCTGGACATGAATGGGAAATCACAAAGCTGTGGGGGGGGGGTGTCTCTTAGCAGGCAGGTGGAGGCAGCCCCCAGGGTGCAGCCAGATACATCAAGTGTTCAGAAACTCTTTTCTCACTTGGCAATTGGGCTTTTTCACTCCTAACCTGCAATAGTCAGCAAACCTCATCATAAGGATCTTCCAGGTCCTCTAACCTCTCCTGTGTGTTTTTCTTGGCCCCTATGGTTGGACGCTGGCTTCACCCTGTGCCAGACCAGTGATATTAGGACTCATTTGACTCAATCATACAGTCCTGCCAGATGAGAGATACATGTTCGAAAGATGAAACATTCTGCTTTAAATGATGAAATGCTCAGAAAGTATATTACCCTCTGAATCAAGGAGATTTAATCGTGTTCAGATTGTTGGACTAAAATATATTTTATTTCATCTTTGGAAAATATATGAACCATGCTTTCAAAGTGCCTTTTTCTGTTAATACACTTTTACATTTTCAAATATTCCTAGAATGCATTTGTTATAGTCTTGTAATGAGACAAATATTTTAATTCAAGAAGTCACGTATATTTTCTGTACACACTAGGACTCATTTAATTAGAAAATACCCATGTATTGTGTAGAAGAAGGATTTTCTTGTATATGTAGGAAGCAAACAAGGCTGAATTTATATGCCTTTTATTTTTTATTATTTTTTAAAATTTTTGTAATGTTTATTTATTTTTTGAGAAAGAGAGACAGAGCACGAGCAAGGGAGGGGCAGAGACAGAGGGAGACACACAATCCAAAGCAGGCTCCAGGCTCTGAGCTGTCAGCACAGAGCGTGATGCGAGGCTCTAACTTGTGAACCATGAGATCATGACCTGAGCCGAAGTCAGACACTTAACCAACTGAGCCACCCAGGTACCCCCAGATGCCTTTTAAAATGTGGACTCAATTAATATCAGGAAATGTATCTGGTTATAATTTTACTTTTATATGAAATTGATAGTCCACTGCTATGAAAATTTATTAATATAGGGGGTGCTTGGGTGGCTCAGTTGATTAAGCTCCTGACTCTTGGTTTCAACTCAGGTGATGATCTCCCAGTTGATGAGTTTGAGCCCTGTGTTGGGGTTTGTGCTGACAGCTTGGAGCTTGCTTGGGATTCTCTCTCTCTCTCTCTCTCTCTCTCTCTCTCTCTCTCTCTCTCAGTACAAAATATACAATTTTTTAAGTTTATTTATTTATTTTGAGAGAGACAAAGACAGTGTGAGTGGGGGAGGGGCAGAGAGATGGAGACAGAGAATCCCAAGCAGGTTCTACACTGTCAGCACAAAGCCCACGTGGGGCTCCACCTCATAAAACTGCAAGATCGGGACCTGAGCTGAAACCAAGAGTCAGATGCTTAACCAACTGAGCCACTCAGGCACTCCCATAATATACAATTTCTTAAAAATAGTGATATATTCCCTAAGCATTTGTGGATTTGTAAACAAGCATTTTTCTTTTGCAAGCGATCTCAAATACATAATCTCTAAAATCAAATATTTTTTATATTTTCCACAATAATCACTGGTTCCTATTATTCCCGTCTATCTCATTTCTCACTCCTGGGTGATGAGAACTTTTATTGGCATCCTGTAAGCCCTATTTTCCATCGTTTTCAGCTTGGTTGTACTGAGTATACACTAGGTTATTCAGTGTACTCCAGTATTTAGTTTATAACATCAACAAAGCAAGTCTTGCATGTGTGTGGCAAATTCTAAACTATGAAGACCTTTACAAGACTTGCCCAGTTTCCTCAAATTAAAATTCACTGAAACTAATAGGAAGTGAGGAAATTATGAGTCCTCAACATTCTTAAATAAAATACATGTCAGAAAATGTCTGGCTGTCATTTTAGGTTCGGTTTCAGATTAAGGTTGGTTCTTTCCCCCTGCTGTATTTCTCTTTTAAAAGTAAAATCACAAAATCTGGGACATTTTCTGTGCTGAAGTCATTTGGTTTTTAGCTTTGTACCTTTTAGACACTTGAGATGCTCAATTATGCCACATAGCATAGTTCTTGCTGTGTGCTATTATTTCCTGCCACATAAAGTTGGCTTTTCATAGGAGAATATTAAGGTGGGGGAAGAAAAAAAAGGCTTTTTTATATCCCATTAGATAGTTTATTGTCTTTTAAGACATTGATGGTAAGGAATGGTCCATTACCAGTCTTTCAGGTTCTTGAATCTGTCTCAAAGACTTTTTGTTACTGATGGCAGTCAGCTTTCAGAGCTTCATGCTTGTTCCTGACAGACTCCCAAGATGAGCTTATCCATTATTATTTTTGTTTTCTATTCTATCAAATCTGCCTCTCTTACTACATCCGTTTCTCCTTTTTTTTTTTTTTTTTAATTCTAACATCCTCCTAACACAATCCTTTGTCACATAACTTTTTCCACTCTGGTAATACTTTCCCGGGGTAGAAAAGTAATGAAGGGTAATGAGATCTGCCAGCCTACCGAGCAGCCCTGTTAATTTCTCTATCACAATACAGGTGATAATATCATTCTATGGTGCCCATGTTGTGACAAAGTCATTCCTGATTCTGTGTTGCCCATTTGTGCTAAGTCCTTTATCTATGATACCCCACACTCTCTTCTCTCCTTTCTTCCCACAAGCCAAACCCTTATTTACAACAAGACTTCTGCTTAGAATCCCTTATACATTTCTGTGTTCCAGGCTTCTGGCGTTTTGTACTTTCATAACTGTAAAATACTGTAGCCTGAAAACAAATAATATATGAAAGTCAAGTGTCCAGAACATATATAGAATAGAGCAAACAACCCAAGATAAAAATGGGCAAAGAATATAAACTGGCAATTTATAGAAGAAAAAAAAATCTGAATGGCCCATAAAGATATGAGAAGATGCTTACTGATAAAAACCTCGCCAGTTACTAGAAAGGTGCAGAAATACCTTTTCATGCCCATTTGATAGCTAAAATTTTAAAGTTTGATATCATCAATATCAAAAATTGACATGGAAAGCATACTCATAACACTAATGGGAATAGAGAGGAACAATTTAGGAATATCTATTAAAAATAAAAATGTGCATACTCAGCACTTCTATTTCCACATATCTTTTATAGAGAACCATTCACACTATGCACAAGGAAACTCATGCACAAATATTTAATTCGCCAATGTATTAATCACACACAAAAGAAAAAGTCATCTCTCAGTTATAGAATGACCAAACAAAATGTTTGATATAATAAAAGATTACATAGGTGCTAAACTGAATGAAGAAAATACATATTTATTCATGAGAATAATATTGAAACAACACTATGTATATCATATGCAAACATACTTATGCATATACAGATGAGTTTAAAGTCTGAAAGGGTATATATAGTTTGAACTCATAATAATGTTATCTTGGAAATAAATGCTGGAGAGGTAACCAAAACTGGACACAGTCATCAAAAAAGACTGCTGTGGGTTTTTTGTTTGCTTGTTTGTTTTAATTTTATTTTTTTTAATTTACATCCAAATTAGCATATAGTACAACAATGATTTCAGGAGTAGATTCCTTAGTGCCCCTTACCCATTTAGCCCATCCCCCCTCCCACAACCCCTCCAGTAACCCTCAGTTTGTTCTCCAGATTTATGAGTCTCTTCTGTTTTGTCCCCCTCCCTGTTTTTATATTATTTTTGTTTCCCTTCCCTTATGTTCATCTGTTTTGTCTCTTAAAGTCCTCATATGAGTGAAGTCATATGATTTTTGTGTTTCTCTGACTGACTAATTTCACTTAGCATAATATCCTCCAGTTCCATCCACGTAGTTGCAAATGGCAAGATTTCATTCTTTTTGATTGCTGAGTAATACTCCATTGTATATATATACCACCTCTTCTTTATCCATTCAACCATCGATGGATATTTGGGCTCTTTCCATACTTTGGCTATTGTTGATAGTGCTGCTATAAACATGGGGGTGCATGTGTCCCTTTGAAACAGCACACCTGTATCCCTTGGATAAATACCTAGTAGTGCAATTGCTGGGTTATAGGGTAGTTCTATTTTTAGTTTTTTGAGGAACCTCCATACTGTTTTCCAGAGTGGCTGCACCAGCTTGCATTCACACCAGCAATGCATAAGAGATCCTCTTTCTCCGCATCCTCGCCAACATCTGTTGTTGACTGAGTTGTTAATGTTAGCCATTCTGACAGGTGTAAGGTGGTATCTCATGGTGGTTTTGATATTTATTTCCCTGATGATGAGTAATATTGAGCATTTTTTCATGTGTCGGTTGGCCATCTGGATGTCTTCTTTGGAGAAGTGTCTATTCATGTCTTTTGCCCATTTCTTCCCTGGATTATTTGTTTTTTGGGTGTTGAACTTGATAAGTTCTTTATAGATTTTGATACTAACCCTTTATCTGATGTGTCATTTGCAAATATCTTCTCCTATTCTGTCAGTTGCCTTTTAGTTTTGCTGATTGTTTCCTTCACTGTGCAGAAGCTTTTTATTTTGATGAGGTCCTAGTAGTTCATTTTTGCTTTTGTTTCCCTTGCCTCCAGAGACATGTTGAGTGAGAAGTTGCTATGGCCAAGATCAAAGAGGTTTTTGCCTGCTTTCTCCTTGAGGATTTTGATGGCTTCCTATCTTATAGGTCTTTCATCCATTTTGAGCTTATTTTTGTGTATGGTGTAAGAAAGTGGTCCAGGTTCATTCTTCTGCATGTCGTGTCCAGTTTTCCCAGCACCACTTGCTGAAGAGACTGTCTTTATTCCATTGGATATTCTTTCCTGCTTTGTCAAAGATTAGTTGGCTATACGTTTGGGGGCCATTTCTGATTCTCTATTCTGTTCCATTGATCAGAGTGTCTGTTTTTATGACAGTACCATACTGTCTTGATGATTACAGCTTTGTAGTATAGCTTGAAGTCCAGGATTGTGATGCCTCCAGCTTAGGTTTTCTTTTTCAAGACTGCTTTGGCTATTGGGGTCTTTTCTGGTTCCACACAAATTTTAGGATTATTTGTTCTAGCTCTGTGAAGAATGCTGGTGTTATTTTGATAGGGATTGCATTGAATATGTAGATTGCTTTGGGGAATATCGACATTTTAACAACATTTGTTCTTCCTATTCAGGAGCATGGAATCGTTTTTCCATTTTTTTGTGTCTTCTTCAATTTTTTTCATAGGCTTTCTATAGTTTTCAGTGTATAGGTTTTTCACCTCTTTGGTTAGATTTATTCCTAGGTATTTTATGGTTTTTGGTGCAACTGTAAATAGGATCGATTCCTTGATTTCTCTTTCTGTTGCTTCATTGTTGGTGTATAGGAATGCAACTGATCTCTGTGCATTGATTTTATATCCTGCAACTTTGCTGATTTCATGAATCAGTTCTAGCAGTTTTTGGTAGAAACCTTAGGGTTTTCCATATAGAATATCATGTCATTTGCGAAGAGTGAAAGTTTGATCTCCCCCTGGCCGATTAAGATGCCTTTTATTTCTTTGTGTTGTCTCATTGCAGAGGCTAAGACTTCCAATACTATGTTGATTAACAGTGGTGAGAGTGGACATCCTTGTCTTGTTCCTGTCCTTAGGGGAAAGCTCTCAGTTTTTCCCCATTGAGGATATTAGCATTGGGTCATTCATATATGGCTTTTATGATCGCAAGGTATGCTCCTTCTATCCCTACTTTCTTGAGGGTTTTTTATCAAGAAAGGATGCTGTATTTTGTCAAATGCTTTCTCTGCATCTATTGAGAAGATCATATGGTTCTTGTCCTTTCTTTTATTGATGTGATGAATCATGTTAATTGTTTTGTGGATATTGAACCAGCCCTGCATCCCAGGTATAAATCCCAGTTGGTCTTGGTGAACAATTTTTTTAGTGTATTGTTGGAGCCAGTTGGCTAATATATTGTTGAGGATTTTTGCACCCATGTTCATCAGGGAAATTGGTCTATAGTTCTCCTTTTTAGTGGGGTCTCTATCTGGTTTTGGAATCAAGGTAATGCTGGCTTCATAGAATGAGTTTGGAAGTTTTCCCTCCATTTCTACTTTTTGGAACAGCTTCAAGAGAATAGGTGTTAACTCTTCCTTAAATGTTGGGTAGAATTCCCCTGAAAAGCCATCTGGCCCTGGACTCTTGTTTTTTGGCAGATTTTTAATTACTAATTCGATTTCCTTACTGGTTATGGGTCTGTTCAAACTTTCTATTTCTTCCTGTTTCAGTTTTGGTAGTATATATGTTTCTAGGAATTTGTCCATTTCTTCCAGATTGCCCATTTTATTGGTATATAATTGCTCATAACATTCTCTTATTATTGTTTTCATTTCTGCTGTGTTGGTTGTGATCTCTCCTCTTCCATTCTTGATTTTATTTATTTGAGTCCTTTCCTTTTTCTTTTTGATCAAACTGGCTATTGGTTTATCAATTTTGTTAATTCTTTCAAACAACCAGCTTCTGGTTTCACTGATCTGTTCTACTGTTTTTTTGGTTTCGATAGCATTAATTTCTGCTCTAATCTGTATTATTATCCTGTCTTTTGCTGGTTTGGGGTTTTTTTTGCTGTTCTTTTTCCAGCTGTTTAAGGCATAAGGTTAGGTTGTGTATCTGAGATCTTTCTTCCTTCTTTAGGAAGGCCTGGATTGCTATATACTTTCCTCTTATGACCGCCTTTGCTGCATCCCAGAGGTTTTGAGTTGTGGTGTTATCATTTTCATTGGCTTCCATATACTTTTTAAATTTCCTCTTTAACTGCTTGGTTAGCCCATTCATTCTTTAGTAGGATGTTCTTCAGTCTCCAAGTATTTGTTACCTTTCCAAATTTTTTCTTGTGGTTGATTTAGAGTTTCATAGCATTGTGGTCTGAAAATATGCATGGTATGATCTCGATCTTTTTGTACTTGCTAAGGCTGGTTTGTGTCCCAGTATGTGGTCTATTCTGGAGAATGTTCCATGTGCACTGGAGAAGAATGTATATTCTGCTGCTTTAGGATGAAATATTCTGAATATATGTTAAATCCATGTGGTCCAGTGTGTCATTCAAAGCCATTGTTTCCTTGTTGATTTTTTGATTAGATGATGTGTCCATTGCTGTGAGTGGGGTGTTGAAGTCTCCTACGATTATGGTATTACTATCGATGAGTTTCTTTATTTTTGTGATTAATTGATTTATATATTCGGGTGCTACCACATTTGGCACATGAATGCTTACAATCGTTAGGTCTTCTTGGTGGATAGACCCCTTGATTATGATATAATGCTCTTCTGCATCTCTTGATACAGTCTTTATTTTAAAGTCTAGATTGTCTGATGTAAGTATGGCTACTCCAGCTTTCTAAAAAAGACTGGTGTTTTAACTTTTCACCATAAGAATGAAATTATTTCTTAGGTAATTGAATTTTTTAATTAAAGAAACATACAGATTGTGAGTCAGACACTAACATTTTACAGAACCTCTGTACTTAACAAGCAAAACACACTGAAAAAATACAATATCTATTCATAGATTATAATTCACTATTAGGGAAAACTATATGCCTATAGGATTTTTTTCCAGTGAATTTATCTTTTAAGTGATACTGCTTTTGTATCTGTTACTTGACTCAAGTTTCAGGGAGTGTGTATGTAACACATGAATGTACGATTGCATGTGGGATATAGGGAATCCACACAAATGGATTTATAATTATATACTTTGATTCTCATTATTATGCAAATAAATTGATAATGCACAAATATATATTATACAAAGTAAAAGAGTGCAGATGATAAAAATGTGCAAATGATAGTGTGTAAATTATTTGACAAGGTACACAATACATTTTACAGCATGTAACATATACAAATGCAAGGCTCACAAGTATATAACTTCATCAGTATCAGCATAAAATTCTTTACTTTGATGTATGGTTTTGTACCATCCTCAAAGAACAATAATTTTAAAAATATTTTCAGCCCATTAATTCAGTATGTTTAAATGGACTATCAAAGAAAACATCTGTTCAATGTCTTATGTGCCTTTTACTTAAGTCTATGTCCTAGCAGAATATTAGAATTGATCTAAATATGATCTAACATATATAGTTTCATTCCTCATGTGTATCATTTGTGATTTATGCTAAAATCATTTGTTTAAACTGCTATAAAATTATTGAACATAACTTAAACATCTCTGAGTGTACACATTTTAAAAGATACCTCTTTTTTGTTGAATGAGTCTTTAAAAATTCTAAAACTGCGTTCCAACAAAATAACAATCATGACTCACCATCTTTATTAACCATTTCTTATAACTTCATAACATTGTGATTTCATTTCATATATGCTTACTTAACATGAAACAGCTTACCGCTAATTGGATCAGTGTAACAAACATGAGTCAACTAATAATTAATTCGTGTAGTAGGCAGTACATCAAGAATATAAATAATGAACTTGCCGACTTTCTTAGCAGAATGCAAGGCTTAAATAACTCATATTTTTATGAGTCACTTGTCTCAGCCACTTAACTAGATTAAATCTCCCTGAGTTGCCAAGAGCTCATAAACAAATTACAAATTTAATGGTAGAATCTGTTGACATCACCAACTGATCTGTACTCAACGAATCTGGATGGGAACATCTAGTGCAACATTACTAATTCAGCAAAATTTCCTGGATTCTATTTCCACGGTCCCCCTGTTATTACCCCATCTTTCAAAATTTATTTTTAAGACTGTAAAGTCAACAATTTTTAAAATAAAATTTTTAAGTGTATTTATTTATTTTGAGAGAGACAGTGTGAGCTCTAGTCAGGGAGGGGGAGAGAAAGAATCCCAAGCAGGCTCCACGTTGTCAGTGTGGAGCCAGATGTGGGGCTTGAACCCACAAACCGTGAGATCTTGACCTGAGCCGAAATCAAGAGTTGGACACTTAACAGACTGAGCCACCCAGGCACCCCAATAATTTGTTTTTTAAATAGCACCTATAACTAACCTTATGTGGTAATCATTTGGCAATATATACATGTAACAAATCACGTCACACACCTTAAACTTACACAATGTTATATGTCAATAAAGCTGGAGAAAAAACTAAAGACTAAAAAATACATCTAAAAGTATTAAGTTAAGGGGTGCCTGGGTGGCTCAGTTGGTTAAGCAGCCAACTTCGGCTCAGGCCATGATCTAACGGTTCATGAGTTCGAGCCCCATGTCAGGCTCTGTGCTGACAGCTCAGAGCCTGCACCCTGCTTCAGATTCTGTGTCTCCTTTTCTGTCTGCCTGTCCCCTGCTCTCTCTCTCTCACTCTCTCTCTCTCTCTCAAAAAGAAATAAACATTAACAAAATAATAAAAGTATTAGCTTAATTTAAACGGTAGAACATAAAGTCTCACATGTAAATCTTATTATCTGCCGATAGCCTCAACAAGATCAGTTCAATTATTGGTTAGAATGCATAACCTGTACAAACAGAGCTTTTATAATGGGGTTTAGATGGGAAGGAAAAATAGGTCCCATGACTTGCCATGAATTTGGGAGGGATACATGAGGGCGGTAGTTACACGTTCTAACATGCAACTCCTATATCTGCTCTCTCATGTGATCCTTTTCCTCAGATGCTCACTTTGTGTATGGCCTCTCTATATACTGTCTGAAGACTTGTGTTTGGTAAAACATGGTATTTTCCCAAATCCTTAACTTTGTGTTCTGCCATTTTGCTGTAGGTGGCAAAGGAGGTGCTGAGACAGGGTCCTGTATCATACAAAGGCACGTGTCTTCACTGAATAAACAGCATAGCGCTGAGTTCATTGAAGTGCCCCATCACCCAGCAATCCAAGGGAAATGAAACTTAATCTGTTAAAAACTTCATATGACACTAATATTGGGGAAATACACATTTTCAATATAATTGTATTTAACTACACAACCAGAGGGTTAAGATGTTACCATCAGGGATAAAATGGCTTACATCCCTCATAATTCTCTAACTTTTGGTTACCATCAGTTCAGATATATCGAGTACTCATAACACTTCTCAACCAGCTTGCAGAGGAGTAAATGATGATTACATAACTCATACTACTGCACAGCAAATATTCAGCACAGTAAATTAAAAATAATAGCAATAAGTAACATTTCAGCAGCTTCCATTAAAACTTAGTAACACCAGAATTTAAACTATTTTATCAGGTTACATGGTAAATACGTTTTCAATACATTTTCTTCTCCAGCAGCTTCTTTTTTTCCCCTGACAATCACCATACTTGCTATGCTTTTCCTCCAAGGATTAAACTCATGGTGCCTTGAATCTGTATCAGATTGACCGATTTGGAATACTATCAAAAGGCACACATCTTCCACTGGACAGACTACAGGTAAGAAATGGACGATCAGGTTGCTTTTATGAAATGTCTCGAACAAACATATAAACACAGATGGCCAAAGGCACTTACACCTGCCAGGCTACACTTGACCCAAAGGAGCTAATACACCGACAGGCTGCTTTGCACACCAGGTTAGCTGACGAGATGGAAGTACCTCTCATAGTGCTTGGCACGGTGTAGGCACCGAAACAACGCTCACTTCTCTTCCCTTAGTAGCATAGATCATGGTCACTGTATGACACAACCCATAAGTCCTCTTGAATGTCGCCCCTCACACAAAACAGACAGCTGCTGCCCCTTGATCCCAGGCTGTCTGCCATCAAAACTTTCCTCCCAGGTTCCATTTCCGGGGGCCTAGGGCCTCTCAACCCCTCTGCAAAGGTCTCAGCCAAATGTGTGTTTCCCCACCAGCTGCTCCTTTTTCCTTTGTTCATCTTCCAGGCCAGTACTAGCAGCTTTCTTGTGGCTCATTTTCTTTTTAGTCTTTGCAGACTAATCGCAGACAGCTGCCAGCTAATGAGCCCCTCCAGGTGTCTGCCCCCAGGTTAAAACGTGGCACAGTCAGGACCTAAGCCGGTTAGAATTTGTACGATGTGTCATCCACTATTTTGACTCCATTTTGGTGCATTCTGGATTCATTTTAGACAGCTTTATAAAACTCAACTCACCGGCATCAACAAAAATGAACACAAGGCATTCCCTTTAAACTGATTAAAAGAAGAAAATAGTTTCATTTTTGAAATCTGCTTGAGACTTTGAGACTTTACCAAACTCTGCCAATGCCTAAATAATCTTATTTCATTAAATAACATAGTTTAGATGTTATTTATTTATTTTATATTATATATATTTATTTTATTAATAAAAAAATCATTTTGTTTGTTTAAATAGCTTCATGCCCAGCACATAGCCCAGCATGGGGCTCAAACTCACGACCCTGAGATCACAACCTGAGCTGAGGTCAACAGTCGGATGCTTAACCAACTGAGCCACTCAGACACCCTGATTTTATTTTATATTTTGTTTTGGCCTACATGTTTCTTTTTGAAAAAAAATTTAAATGGCAAATCCTGTTTGACAATTTATTTCTTGAAAGCTAGCACTATACTTAGGCTAGCCCAAAAAATTAAGTACACAATTAGAGTCCCAAAGTCCAATGAAAGAAATCATTTCTTAATAAGGAAATTAACTTACAAGCAAGAATGAATTTTTAATAAAATGAAAATATAATGCCATTCATCTGTGGTTCTGTATCAGCACTTACTTCGTGCCTTAAAGTACTAAACATAGTGCCTAACATGTAGCAGGTTCTTGATAAATATTTGCTGAGTGAATGAATAAGCGAATGCATGGCCCTTAGAAGACTATCTACAATCCTCACTTGAACCATTGCTCAGAGATGGTGACTGTTCCTGTCAAGTCTTGCAGAACATTCCTGATTTTTTTTCTTCCAAGATTTTACTTAATTCAAGTTAGTTAACATATAGTGCAGTATTGATTTCAGGAATAGAATTTAGTGATTGATCATTTACATACATACCCTGTGCTCATCACAACAAGTGCCCAACACCCATCCAACCCAGCCCCTGCTCACCTCCTCTCTAGCAACCCACAATTTGTTCTCATAGTTGAGAGTCTGTCATGGTTTGCCTCCCTCCCTGTTTTTATCTTATTTTATTTTTCCTTCCCTTCCCCTACATTCATCTGTTTTGTTTCTTAAATTCCACACTGAGTGAAATCATATGGTATCTGTCTTTCTCTGACTGACTTACGCTGCCTAGCATAATACACTCTAGCTTCATCCACGTCATTGCGATGGCAAGATTCCATTCTTTTTGACGGAGGAATAATAGTCCATTTCACATATACTACATCTTCTTTACTCATTCATCAGTCAATAGACATTTGGCCTCTTTCCAGAATTTGGCTATTACTGATAGTGCTGCTATAAACATTAGGGTGCATGTGCCCCTTCGAAACAGCACACCTGTATCCCTTGGATAAATACCTAGTAGTGCAATTGCTGGGTCATAGGGTAGCAGAACATTCCTGATTTTTAAAGTCCCAATAAGTGCAACGTAGCAGTGAGCAAATTACATCTCCCAGACAAACTCTATCTTCATAAATGATTTTTTTTACTGATCTTTTGTAAATATAATCTTTTCCCCCTTTTGTACTCATTTTAAGTAATTTTTTCTGGCTAACATGAGGCACTCAGGGATAAGAGTATTTTGGTTCTGACTTTTTAAAAAAAATTTTTTTTAATGTTTATTTCTGAGACAGAGAGAGACAAAGCATGAGTGGGGGAGGGGTAGAGCGAGAGGCAGACATAGAATCTGAAGCAGGCTCCAGGCTCTGAGCTGTCAGCACAAAGCCCGACGCGGGCTCGAACTCACAGACCGCGAGATCATGACCTGAGCCGAAGCCGGATGCTCAACTGACTGAGCCACCCAGGTGCCCCTGACTTTCTTTTTTTAAATGCTTATTTATTTATTTTGAAAAAGAGAGAGGGAGAGAGAGAGAGACAGAGCAGGAGGAGGGGCAGAGACATAGGAGAGAGAGAATCCCAAGCAGGCTCCACACTGTCAGTGCAGAGCCCAGGGTAGGGCTTGATCTCACAAATGGTGAGCTCATGACCTGAGCCAAAATCAAGAGTTGGCCATTTAACCAACTGAGCCACCCAGGCACCCCTGATTCTGATTTTCTAAGCAGGTTTTTTAACCATTGAGACTTATCCCCATACTAAAGAATACCCATTTAGTTAAACCTAATTAAGATTCACTGGAGTCTATGTCTAGCATATCACCCATTCTTCAAAAATTCCTTGCGTCACATCAATCACAGATTCAGTAGCCTTTGTATTTATGAGACACAGGAGGAGGAAACTTTCAGGGTTGTATATATCCAGGATACCCTTTCTTTGCAAATCTCATGTTTAGAGTTTAAGGAATTTTGACTCAGGGAAGGAGGGCCAGCATTGGACTCTCATGAACCTAGACAAAAATCACAGATGTGTTGTGGTCTCTGGCTTTATCTAGGTCCAAGGGATGTAAGAAGAGGTGAGTGTAAAAATCATCAAGGAGGCTAGGTTGCTGTGAGGATGTAATAAAAAAGAAACACGGGATGAGCACTTTTTCCTACCTTGATTCTAATGGAACGATTGGCAAACTTTTCTCTGTAAAGGATCAGACGGTAAATATCGTACATTCTGCGGGCCATAGGATTTCTGTTGTAACTACAGAAATCTGCTGTAGCATCAGAAAGCAGCCATGAACCATAGATAAACAAATAGCCATGGAGTTGCAGCAAACTTTATTTACCAAGTCAGGCAGTAAGCAGGATTTGGCCCACCAGCCATGGTTTGCTGATTCCTGCTCTAGTCAATTGTAAACATACAACTTCAGCATTGCTTTAACCCTTTAGAAGCCCAGCAAAGACAAAGCATCTCAGCCTAGAAATGGCTTTGCTGGCAGCATCTCAATGCAGGAGATAAGAAAATATTAACATTTTATTCCCAGTGCAAATGTACATGGACTAAAGGATATACCAGTAAATGCAGCATATACTAGCACAGTAAAATGTGAGTATATTGTTAAGTTATGTTGTATGATCCTGAGTGGTTTGCCAAGACTAAAAGAATGATGACTTGGAAAGAATATTGATATTGGAAGAGTTTACTTTCACATTCTAACTGTGTGACCTTAGAACACTGTGCTCTGTAATTCATTCATTCATTTACTTGATAATTATATACCTAATAAAATGATAATTAAAACCATAGTTAAATTTTACTGACGATTATTTTTTTAAGTTTATTTTTATTTATTTTGAGAGAAACATAGAAAGCAAGTGGGGGCAGGCAGAGAGAGAGGGAGAGAGAGAATCCAAGTAGGGACATGGGGCTTGAACTCACGAACTGTGAGATCAGGACCTGAGCTGAGACAAGAGTCGAATGCTTAACCAACTGAGTCACCCAGGTGCCCCAAATTTTACTGAGGACTCTTAGACATAAGAGTGAGAATAATCTAATCTTCCTACCAGTCTATGAGACATGTACAATTTTTACCCTGATTTTACAGGCAGAGAAACGTTAAGTAACTTGTTCTATGTCACTCACAACTGAGCTATGGAGTGCATCCCGAAACCAAGTTCTTCTCTTATCTGGACCTGAGCACTCACAAGATGCCCACTTCTACACTGGAGACACTGGGAATACAATCACCACTAAGACCTGATGCCGTCCCCCAGAGCTTCTTTCCTTCTCTGAATCTTGGATGGTTAGGTGGGGTTAATGCCATGCACATGATGATATATGAGGAAATTACATTCCTTACCAAAATGCTTAGCTTCAAATAGTCTTTGTTTGAAAGTCTCCTTCAGTTCAACTTCGATGTGGTGACAAAGTTTGTAGTCACTAGCAGTTTATTTATTTTTCTTATTTTTTTAACATTTATTTTTTCGAGAGACAGAGAAAGAGAGAGAGAGAGAGAGAGAGAGAGAGAGAGAGAGAATGAGCGGGGGAGGGGCAGAGAGAGAGGGAGACACAGAAACTAAAGCAGGCTCCAGGCTCTGAGCTGTCAGCACAGAGCCTGATGCAGGGCTTGAACTCACGAACCACGAGATCCTGACCTGAGCCGAAGTCGGGTGCTCAACTGACTGAGCCACCCAGGCGCCCCTGGTTTTAAAATATAGTAATATAGGGGCGTCTGGGTGGCTCAGTCGGTTAAGCATCCAACTTCAGCTCAGGTCATGATCTCAAGGTTTGTGGGTTCAAGCCCCGCGTTGGGCTCTGTGCTGACAACTCTCCGGATTCTGTATCTCCCTCTCTCTGTGCCCCTCCCCCCCCTCAAAAATAAACAAACAGTAAAAAAATAAAAATAAAAAAATAAAGTAATATAACCCCCTGGTAAAATATAGTATATCTTTTATTAGACACATGAGAGTAAGAATTGGCTAAGAACCTTTACTTGCTTTATAGTTAGGTGATTCCTGATTAGACTTTTTATTTTCATTTTATGTTTTTGCTTACTTGCTAAAGCACTTATGTGGTGGAAGAAATCATGTGAATATTTGCTGCAATTAATATTAAGAAGATTAGGGACCCAAATCTCAATCCATCAGGTTTTATTCTCTCGGTGCTCAGTCACTGCTATTGCCTATCTGCAGCGCCCTCCACCCCGCCCCCATAGGTTTTTGTCTTCAAGCAAAGTAACTGCTGAGGGATAGTTTTACCAGGCTGCACAGAGGTTGGTGTAATAATTCAGTAGCATAGTAATAAAGATGATACTGATATGGGATTTTGTAAAAATAAAACTTCCTGTAAATATATACTTACCAAATATTAAGAATTAATGCTAAAAATGCATAAAATATATTTTTGAATGTAAAATAAATGTGTGATCATATCAGAGGAAGAAAAACCACATCATTGTAATGAAATTATATATATATATGTGTGTGTGTGTGTGTATATATATATATATATATATACACATATATATACACTGGTGTTCTTGGGGTGCATCTGAACACAGGAACAGAAGCAGACACTGAGCTGAGGTGTGTCTGCAGAGCTGGAAGTTCCACAAAGGTCACTCTGCATTTTAAATGGAGACCGGAAGAATGCTGCCCTCTGGACCAGGCAAGCAGAAAGTTGCTTGACTTCCATCCAGATCCATGTGGGGGCCTAAGACTCTCCTATGAGAAACCAGAACCCCAAATGTGGGCCAACCAAAGTTCTTCGTCCAAATTTACACTGTCCTCTACAACTCCAATGGCTCAAGGTTCTCTCCTCCCACAAGCCACAAAGGTAACATAAGGATTAGTCCAGGATTAGTTACTATCCCTGGGATTCCAGCAACACTGACAGAAAGAAACCCTCACTGGAATTGAGCTCACAGCCGAACATTACAAACCATAGGAAAAAATGAACTATTATAATGGAGAATTAGAAGATATGGAAGAATCAGAAAGAGATTCTAAAATAAGCATGTTTAGAATGTTTAATGAGATAAAGAAAGGGTTAGAAAGAAAATGGTAAGAACAGGGCTATGACATAAAAAGAACAGACAGATTTGGAACAGTTAAATAGAAATTCTAGATAAGCAGATCGTAGATGCTGGGATAATAAACTCCATGAATAAGATGGAGAGCAGACTGGACACACTGAGGGAGAAAATTATACAGAGTTCAGCAAAGAAGCTAAAGAAGAAAATACACAAACAACTTTACGAGACATGTAAATACTACAAGAAGATGCACCAGGCATCTAATGGCAGGGTCCAGACGGCAAATGCAGTGAGCAGAGAGAAGTTAGAAAGCAAGATCTACCAGCATGGAAAATGGAAGAAGCAGTTTTAACAAAGCTTTAATCAGTATTCCAGAAAATAAATAATAGAGAATGGAGAACACATATGGATTTGTAAAGATAATATCTAAAACTCTCCCAGAAAAAGGCATGAGCCTCTTATGCAAAAACAAAAAAACAAAAAAAAACAAAAATCCTACTAGATAAAAAAAAATAGATCCATGCCTAGACATATTATAGTTAAGACTATAACATTGCAAACACAAACAGCAAATCTTAAAAACCATCAATGAAAAACCAGATATGTTTAAAAAAACAAGCAACATAAAAACAAAAACATAAAAGCACTACAATTAGACTCAAAGGAGGGGTGGTCATTGGCAAAAACAGATTCCAAAATACAATGGAATGATTTTAAACCTTGAGGGGAATCTAAATACCAATTAAGAATTCTGTACTCAGTCCAAACATTACTCAAAAAAAAAAAAAAAAAAAAAAAAGATAAAGACATTCTCAGAAAAGTACCTAAGAAGCAGACATATTTGACCAGGGGAAAAAAAAAAAAAGGAAGGTGGCACTCTTAATCGATGTCATTCAATAACTTTTTAACAAAAGCTAAAGTAAAAATATAATTCTCAAGCCAGCATTTTCGATGATCAGACAGAACAAAAGCATTTGTCTCAGAGGTTAGACAGATTGTATAAACGTGAGAAATGCTGAATACAAGGCAAGTGGGAGGAAATAGGACTTGTAGCAAATTGGAGTATTCATGGTTGGTTTGCTTGTACTCATACTCAAAAAAGTTTTAAAGGGATGTGTGGGCATACACACACTGGGGCATGAGCTCCTTCCTGTACCTGGCCCATAGCTGCAAAACTTACCCCAGTTAAGGATCAGCCCTTTTTTCTGACTTTACTTCACCTTCATTTATTTTATTTTAACATCTCCGTTTGGGGGAAGGAACTTGGTTACATTGACTTACATCATTTTATTTCAGGCCCTGTATGCCTGGCATAGAGTAAACGTATAACAAATATTTGTTGAGTACATTATTTATGAAAACATCTTTTTGCTATTTAAATAAGAACGTTTCCCCTATTATCTAAAAATTCTCATACTTTCATGAAAATGGGAATTTTTTCATGAAAAAAATGTTACTCTTTCCTTATTATCTAGAAATAAATCTGATCAATAATAACCTTTGTAATACTAATTGTGGCAGTTATCTTTGTTTTAATACTGGCCACTGATATTTATTAGGCATTTGCAACTTATGTTAGTATAATTGTTTCATTCTCATTTGGTATCCTTTATCTTAGCATATTTAGTATGTGTTAGTATCTTCAGTATAGGAATTCAGTATAGGAATCGCAAGGCCTATGCGTGTGGGAGCTGAGGGGTCCAGGAGCATAAAGGGGAAGAGAGGGAAGAGACTCCTTGTCTCCACAGTCCAGTGCCCCCTCAGGGTGGATGCCATCTTCTTTCTCACAGCCCTGTGTGGCTCAGGTTAGAAGTCCATTTTCGAGGGCCAGAGAGCTTTCTCCTCCGAGGAGGAGGCCATGCTCCTTGTCAGCACAGTTTTGCTAAGCAGGGCTCATGTATTAGAACATGCAACCTCAAGGGAGGTAGGAGTCGGCTTTCCTATGGCCTCATTGGCCTTGAGGGAAGAGCTGCATGGTGCTTCCCTACAAGACATTATTCCTTTTTGGTCCAACTGATTAGTTGGTGAGATTAATTTAATTTCACAGAATGTCAAGGGAATTATGTTCCACTGACTGCTGTTACCAGCAGAGAGAGTTTCCTTGACCGTCAACACAAGACTTCTGTGCTAGTCTGTTCACATTTGTTTCATGTGAATACCTGCCATAAGGCAGACGCCATTTAATTTCAAACAGAGAATGAACTTAAAAGGCAAGAGTTGTATCTGAATTTTATTTAAATTTTCCCTCATGAAGTTTCCACGGAATAATGATTTAAAAAGGCAATGTATCTAATATAAAATTCTCCCACATGCGATCAACCAGTCTTCAAGTATATAAGGAGCTCACTGAGAGTTAGAAAACGCATCACGAGAAGCACAGGAAGCTTTGTTCCTACTCAAGGCACCTGGGGTCTAATGAGCTCATTGGGAAGAAGAGGATAAAACACACGCAGACACACAGATACACACACACATACATGTACATCAGACAGTGGGAACCAAACAGAAAGAAGCATTAACTTTCACAGACCAGCTCTGTCACAGTTCAGACAGAAGGCGACAAGGGTGCTGTATGGGAAGCCACATGCACTGAGGCCCTAGAGAGTGGGTCAGGTATTGGTAGGAGGAGGCATGCCAGGGAAAAGAGGAGGAAGGAATGCGAGGAAAAGGAAATGGGCTGCTGGTGTTCAGAAGAGCACAAAATACAATATGGTCTCTGTTACATATTTTTTTTTACTTCAGTATCTTTGCATATCAAAAGAGAATACCTTATACTTTCTAAAATTCACTCTCACACAAAAAAAGCAGGACGATGAATTCTTAAAATCTTTTTGAGAAACACAACATTATTTGTTTATTATGTTAAAAAATGTGCATACCCTTCAACCTAGAAATCGTCCTAGGAATCTATTTTAAAGAATACTGCACACACACACAAGATATATGAGTGTATGTGTGCGTGAGCATTTATTCAACACAAAATTACTTACTGTAGTCAATGACTGGGGACAGCTTAAACGTCTGTTAGCAGGGAAACAGTTAAAAGCATTTTACTAAATACCACAAAACTGATAAAGATGAAAGAAGGCAGGAAGAAAGGAAAGGAGAAAGGAAGGGAGGGATTTACATATGGCAGAATTCATTACTTTCTTTAAACCTCGTATGCTATTTGAAGTATGATTTTTATAATCTAAAAATATTTTTTATTTTTTAAATTTTTATTTATTGTTGAGACTGAGAGGGAGACAGAATCCAAAGCAGGCTCCAGACTCTTAGCTGTCAGCACAGAGCCCAATGCGGGCTTGAACCCACGGACCGTGAGATCATGATGGGAGCCGAAGTCAGATGCTTAACCAACTGAGCCACCCAGGTGTCCCTATAATCTATAAATATTTAAAATGTAACTATGAACATGCTAATTTCTTGGAAACCACTAGATATTTCCAAGGAGTATTGTCTTCTATTTATAATATGAAAAAAAAATCATTTATGCCCTCAAAATCCACTTTTAAAATTCCTTCTTTCACTGTCCAATGGCAAGTCACTCCAGCAGCTGTTTTTTCTAATCCATTCAACAAGAACTCCCCAACACCTGCTAGACACCAGGCAGTGCATAATCTTCTTTCTTCCTTCCTTCCTTCCTTCCTTCCTTCCTTCCTTCCTTCCTTCCTCCCTCCCTTCCTCTTTCCTTTCTTTCTTTTTTTCTTTCTCTTTCTTTCTCTTCCTTCCTTCCTTCTTTCTTCCTTTCTTTCTTCTTTCTTTTCCTTCCTTCCTTCCTTCCTTCCTTCCTTCCTTCCTTCCTTCCTTCCTTCTTTCTTTCTTTCAAGGGAAATAGAGAAAGCAGGAGAGGGACAGAGGAAGATAGAGCATCCCAAACAAGGTCTGCATTCAGCGTGGAACGGGATGCAGGGCTCAATCCCAGGACTCTGGGATCATAACCTGAGCTGAAATCAGGAGTCTGAAGCTCAACCGCCTGAGTCCCCCAGGCGCCCCTAGTGGATATCCTTTTTAAAAATCACTCTGCATTTGCTACCTTTAGACTCCCATTTTTCCTAATATTCTGAATAATATCTGCATATCTAATTTCAGTTTAAGTAAGTTTGTGACCCTGTTTGAGAATCTAATGAAGCCCAAAGACTTATTGCCTTTAGAAACCCTCAGGCACACACTTCTACGTGCAACCTGAGGGCATTTGCTGATGCCTGGACCCAGGGATGAAGCCCCTGTATTTGACCAAAGGTTTTCACAACTATTCTCCTTGTTGAAGCCTCATGATCTTGTCCTCTATTTAACAAAAATACAGTCAGGACTTCCTTGTCCCATGACAAAGGAATTCCTTCAAAGAGCAAGTCTAGAATTGGCATAGACTCGGGTAAGCACTTGTGGTCGAATGCTGTTGCCCTAGTTCTCTCTTCTCTATGTGTTTTCATAAAAATCGATAAGTAATTCCGGGAGCAATGCTGAACACAAAGATTAATGCAGGGAAAATAAGCCTTCCGTGCTTTTCCACAAAGTATTATAAATCTCAATTACATATTTTACAAATTAGTCTTTATGGTGGCTTTTTTGCAACTGCAATAAAAATGTACATTCTGCAATAAATCACAGTTATAGATACATAATAACTTCCTATTTTCTACTCATTTGTAAAGTTTCCTTCTGACACCACATGCTGCAACATGAAATACAGTTTAACATCGTTTAAACCTATGAATCAATTTTTAATAGCGTCATCAGCAAAGTTCAATTTACATCTACTGTGATTTGAGTGAAAGTAATTTTCTTTCATCTTATTTTATGGACATATTTAATATCAGATGCAATAGAAGACAAATAATAAAAGTAATAGAATGCCAATAGAAAAAAAACATAGGGGGAATTTTAAAGTAAAGCAAATCCTGTATTAGAACTGAAACATTAGACCTGTGTAGGTGGCTTTATGGGCAATTCCATTTCAGCAAGATATGGGGTAGTTTCGAGCACGGAACACTACCAGTGATGAAAATAACCACTGATGCTGTTTCTCATCAATATTAAATAAAACTGATTTATGACTCATGCAGGGTGCTGAGCCTGTACAGTATAGTCAATACCACCCAAAGTCAAATAAGGAAAATACCACATAGTGGGTAACGGCTAAAATGTATTTCCCATTGGAAAAAAAAAATACCAGTCTCCAATTCCAGTACCCATAATAGCCTTCTTTAGAAGTGACTCGGGAGTATATGAGAATCTGGCAGGTGATAGCCACCCTGCTTTAATTTTCTTCATTTTCTCTAAAGGTTCATTAATTTATCATCAAAAAATTTTTCAAAGATAAGTCATCACCTTAAATTTATATATGTATCCCAAATGTACATCTTAACTTCTGTGATGCTGATGACCTATAGTTTTCCTACCTAACATTGTAAGGAAGGCATATAAGTTTTATGATTTTATTAACAGAAAGGTCTAATAAGGTAAATGCTTCTTATGTCATATATCTAATAAAGGAATTAATTAATATGCATCTGCAAAATCACCTTAAAGAAACCTGTTGGTTAATTTGTAGTACGTAGAAAGCAAAATTAAATATCTGTATCTCAAAGGGAAAGAGAAAGGATATTCACATATGCAGAAGAAATTAATGCACGTAGCTATAAATTACATATACTACGCACATAAGTCACAATGTGGTCGAATTTTGAATTTCGCTCAGATCAGTGTGAACCTCACTGCCTTATACCAAATAACATATTTTTGCTTGGTTTCAGTGTTCTCTCCCACATCTCTAGCCTAAATGTCTACTATCTCTTTTTGTATCAAAAGCATATTTACTGATTTTTGCTGCCATTGCTTTGAATCCTTTCCCAAATGTTGATAGCTCAATAAATTATCTTGTAAAACTGCACTGCCTCCCATGTATATTCTTTCATACTTTAATTCTTACATAAAACTCACACTTATCATGCACTGACCCTGTCACAAAATATGCAGGAGGCTAGATGCAAAGTCAGAGACCAGCCCTGAGTGGCCCTGTTTCCAGTGGGCCTCCTTCACCCTTGTCCCTCTGTCCCAAAGACATGGTGGTGGGAGGAGAAGGCAGCATGTCTGGTGGGTTGTTGCCCTGGAGGACATGTCCCCTCCTTTATCATCATGAGACCCTCTGATGAGCCAGCTGTCCTGACAAGCCACGGGGAATGGTGGTTACCCATGGCCAACTTCACAGCTAACTCAGAGTCTGCAGTTCCAGAACACAGGCTTTGACCTCAGCACATGGGCAGCAAGACTTGGCTCCCAACTGTGGCCTGCAGGTGACTTTGGGCGAATCAGCTCTTTCTCATCTCATTCTCCTCACTTATCAATTTGGCATAATGACACCTTATGGATTTATTGGGAGGATGAAAAACACAATGAATAGAAAATCTTTTACCTAGTGCTAGAGATACATAAGTAATTGATAAATGAGTACTTGTGATAAGTAATGACAGTAATTGCAATAATGAAGATTGTGGGCAGCTAGTCACATAAGACCACAGTGTGTGCTTTATTGTACAGAAGGCGTAGGGGAAGCAGTCACCTCATGCAGTCCAGGTAGCATTAAAAGCATATATAATTCAAATGGTTTTTTTTTTATTATTTTCAGAACGTTCTGTTTATAGTCTGATCTTGCTTATGGACTTCCTCTGTCTGATATAAACTGTCTCAATCAAGTTTAGTTTATCCGGATTTTTACAAATTTGGGCTTTTGTGTTTTGTTCTTATGATTTTGAAGGCTAATGACAACAACAAAAAATGCCTGATATCTATTTACTACCTAAATGACTTGTCAGGATGAATTTTATATGTCATTTACTGGGTTCTTCTATCATAGCTACCCAGGTTTTGGTCGCTTTGGTGCATATAAACATTGAATTATAAAGCTGGATCCCTTCAAATTTACATAATAAAAAATTAAAATAAATAAATAAGTTAAAGTGGACAACTTCTCTTCTCTTTTAGAAGCCAGACATCATGTAAATAGTCTGATCAGAACTTCATTCCAATTATGAGAAAACATCAGGTAGAACCAAACTGGGAAACATTCTACAAAATGACTGACCAGTGCTTCTGAAAAGTGTCAAGACTGTAAAGGCAAAGCTGACAAATTTACAGATTAGGAGAGATTA